>NC_083103.1:62997052-63303222 GCF_949774975.1 Lagenorhynchus albirostris | reverse complement strand
TTTATTCTTTTTGTTGCAGTGGTAAATGAGAGTGTTTTCTTGATTTCAGTTTCAGATTTTTCATCATTAGTGTATAGGAATGCAAGAGATTTCTGTGCATTAATTTTGTATCCTGCAACTTTACCAAATTCATTGATTAGCTCTACTAGTCTTCTGATAGAGTCTTTAGGATTCTCTCTGTATAGTATCATGTCATCTGCAAACAGTGACCACTTTACTTCTTCTTTTCCTATTTGGATTCCTTTTATTTCTTTTTCTTCTCTGATTGCTGTGGCTAAAATTTCCAAAACTATGTTGAATAATAGCGGTGAGAGTGGGCGACCTTGTCTTGTTCCTGATCTTAGTGGAAATGCTTTCAGCTTTTCACCATTGAGGATGATGTTGGCTGTGGGTTTGTCATATATGGCCTTATTATGTTGAGGAAAGTTCCCTCTATGCCTACTTTCTGCAGGGTTTTTATCATAAATGGGTGTTGAATTTTGTCGAAAGCTTTCTCTGTATCTATTGAGATGATCATATGGTTTTTCTCCTTCAATTTGTTAATATGGTGTATCGTGTTGACTGATTTGCATATATTGAAGAATCCTTGCATTCCTGGAATAAACCCCACTTTATCATGGTGTATGATCCTTTTAATGTGCTGTTGGATTCTGTTTGCTAGTATTTTGTTGAGGATTTTTGCATCTATGTTCATCAGTGATATTGGCCTGTAGTTTTCTTTCTTTGTGACATCCTCATCTGGTTTTGGTGTCAGGGTGATGGTGGCCTCGTAGAATGCGTTTGGGAGTGTTCCTTCCTCTGCTATATTATGGAAGAGTTTGAGAAGGATAGGTGTTAGCTCTTCTCTAAATGTTTGATAGAATTCGCCTGTGAAGCCATCTGGTCCTGGGCTTTTGTTTGTTGGAAGATTTTAAATCACAGTTTCAATTTCAGTGCTTGTGATTGGTCTGTTCATATTTTCTATTTCTTCCTGATTCAGTCTTGGCAGGTTGTGCATTTCTAAGAATTTGTCCATTTTTTCCAGGTTTTCCATTTTATTGGCATAGAGTTGCTTGTAGTAATCTCTCATGATCTCTTTTATTTCTGCAGTGTCAGTTGTTACTTCTCCTTTTTCATTTCTAATTCTATTGATTTGAGTCTTCTCCCTTTTTTTCTTGATGAGTCTGGCTAATGGTTTATCAATTTCGTTTATCTTCTCAAAGAACCAGCTTTTAGTTTTATTGATCTTTGCTATTGTTTCCTTCATTTCTTTTTCATTTATTTCTGCTCTGATCTTTATGATTTCCTTCCTTCTGCTAACTTTGGGGTTTTTTTGTTCTTCTTACCCTAATTGCTTTAGGTGCAATGTTAGGTTGTTTATTCGAGATGTTTCCTATTTCTTAAGGTAGGCTTGTATTGCTATAAACTTCCCTCTTAGAACTGCTTTTGCTGCATCCCATAGATTTTGGGTCGTAATGATTCCATTGTCATTTGTTTCTAGATATTTTTTGATTTCCTCTTTGATTTCTTCAGTGATCACTTCGTTATTAAGTAGTGTATTGTTTAGCCTGCATGTGTTTGTATTTTTTACACATCTTTTCGTGTAATTGATATTTAGTTTCATAGCGTTGTGGTCAGAAAAGATACTTAATACAATTTCAATTTTCTTAAATTTACCAAGGCTTAATTTGTGACGGAAGATATGATCTATCCTGGAGAATGTTCCATGAGCACTTGAGAAAAATGTGTATTCTGTTGTTTTTGGATGGAATGTCCTTTAAATATCAATTAAGTCCATCTTGTTTAATGTGTCATTTAAAGCTTGTGTTTCCTTATTTATTTTCATTTTGGATGATCTGTCCATTGGTGAAAGTGGGGTGTTAAAGTCCCCTACTATGAATGTGTTCCTGTCGATTTCCCGTTTTATGGCTGTTAGTATTTGCCTTATGTATTGAGGTGCTCCTATGTTGGGTGCATAAATATTTACAATTGTTATATCTTCTTCTTCGATTGATCCCTTGATCATTATGTAGTGTCCTTCTTTGTCTCTTCTAATAGTCTTTATTTTAAAGTCTATTTTGTCTGATATGAGAATTGCTACTCCAGCTTTCTTTTGTTTTCCATTTGCATGAAATATCTTTTTCCATCCCCTTACTTTCAGTCTGTATGTGTCTCTAGGTTTGAAGTGGGTCTCTTGTAGACAGCAAATATATGGGTCTTGCTTTTGTATCCATTCAGGCAATCTGTGTCTTTTGGTGGGAGCATTTAGTCCATTTACATTTAAGGTAATTATCGATATGTATGTTCCTATTACCATTTTCTTAATTGTTTTGGGTTCGTTATTGTAGGTCTTTTCCTTCTCTTGTGTTTCTTGCCTAGAGAAGTTCCTTTAGCAGTTGTTGTAAAGCTGGTTTGGTGGTGCTGAACTCTCTCAGCTTTTGCTTGTCTGTAAAGCTTTTAATTTCTCCATCAAATCTGAATGAGATCCTTGCTGGGTAGAGTAATCTTGGTTGCAGGTTTTTCTCCTTCATCACGTTGAATATGTCCTGCCAGTCCCTTCTGGCTTGCAGAGTTTCTGCTAAACGATCAGCTTTTAACCTTATGGGGATTCCCTTGTGTGTTATTTGTTGTTTTTCCCTTGCTGCTTTTAATATGTTTTCTTTGTATTTAATTTTCAACAGCTTGATTAATATGTGTCTTGGTGTATTTCTCCTTGGATTTATCCTTTATGGGACTCTCTGTGCTTCCTGGACTTGATTAACTATTTCCTTTCCCATATTAGGGAAGTTTTCAACTATAATCTCTTCAAATATGTTCTCAGTCCCTTTCTTTTTCTCTTCTTCTTCTGAAACCCCTATAATTCGAATGTTGGTGCATTTAATGTTGTCCCAGAGGTCTCTGAGACTGTCCTCAGTTCTTTTCATTCTTTTTTCTTTATCCTGCTCTGCAGTAGTTATTTCCACTATTTTATCTTCCAGGTCACTTATCCGTTCTTCTGCCTCAATTATTGTGCTATTGATCCCATCTAGAGTATTTTTAATTTCATTTATTGTGTTGTTCATCATTGTTTGTTTCATCTTTAGTTCTTCTAGGTCCTTGTTAAATCTTTCTTACATTTTGTCTATTCTATTTCCAAGATTTTGGATCATCTTTACTATCATTATTCTGAATTCTTTTTCAGGTAGACTGCCTATTTCCTCTTCATTTGTTAGGTCTGGTGGGTTTTTATCTTGCTCCTTCATCTGCTGTGTGTTTTTCTGTCTTCTCATTTTGCTTATCTTACTGTGTTTGGGGTCTCCTTTTTGCAGGCTGCAGGTTCTTAATTCCCATTGTTTTTGGTGTCTGCCCCCAGTGGCTAAGGTTGGTTCAGTGCGTTGTATAGGTTTCCTGGTGGAGGGGACTAGTGCCTGTGTTCTGGTGGATGAGGCTGGATCTTGTCTTTCTGGTGGGAAGGTCCGCGTCTGGTGGTGTGTTTTAGGGTGTCTGTGGACTTATTATGATTTTAGGCAGCCTCTCTTCTAATGAGTGGGGTTGTGTTCCTGTCTTGCTAGTTGTTTGGCATAGGATGTCCAGCACTGTAGCTTGCTGGTTGTTGAGTGAAGCTGGGTGCTGGTGTTGAGATGGAGATCTCTGGGAGATTTTCGCCGTTTGATGTTATGTGGAGCTGGGAGGTCTCTTGTGGACCAGTGTCCTGAAGTTGGCTCTCCCACCTCAGAGGCACAGCACTGACTCCTGGCTGCAGCACCAAGAGCCTTTCATCCACACGGCTCAGAATAAAAGGGAGAAAAAGTAGAAAGAAAGAATTAGTAGATAAAGAAAGAAAGAAAGAGAGAAAGAAAGAAGGGAGGGAGGGAGGGAGGAAGGAAGGAGGGAAGGAAGGAAAAAAGAAAGAAATAAGATAAAGTAAAATAAAATAAAGTACGATAAAATATAATAAAGTTATTATAATAAAAAATAATTATTAAGAGAGAAAAAAAGAAAAAAAAAACCTGACGGATAGAACCCTAGGACAAATGGTGGAAGCAAAGCTATACACACAAAATCTCGCACAGAAGCATACACATACACACTCACAAAAAGTGGAAAAGGGGAAAAAATCATAAATCTTGCTCTCAAAGTCCACCTCCTCAATTTGGGATGTCTCGTTGTCTATTCATGTATTCCACAGATGCAGGTACATGAAGTTGATTGTGGAGCTTTAATCCGCTGCTCCTGAGGCTGCTGGGAGGGATTTCCCTTTCTCTTCTTTGTTCTCACAGCTCCCAGGGGCTCAGCTTTGGATTTGGCCCCGCCTCTGCGTGTAGGTCGCCAGAGGGCGTCTGTTCTTTGCTCAGACAGGACGGGGTTAAAGGAGCCGCTCATTCGGGGGCTCTGGCTCACTCAGGCCGGGGGGGAGGGAGGGGCACTGCGTGCGGGGCGGGCCTGCGGCGGCAGAGGCCGCCGTGACGTTGCCCAAGCCTGAGGCGCGCCGTGCGTTCTTCCGGGGGAGTTGTCTCTGGATCCCGGGACCCTGGCAGTGGCGGGCTGCACAGGCTCTCTGGAGGGGGGTGTGGATAGTGACCTGTGCTCGCACACAGGCTTCTTGGTGGCGGCAGCAGCAGCCTTAGCGTCTTATGCCCGTCTCTGGGGTCCGTGCTTTTAGCCGCGGCTCGCGCCCGTCTCTGGAGCTCCTTTAAGCAGCACACTTAATCCCGTCTCCTCGCGCACCAGGAAACAAAGAGGGAAGACAAAGTCTCTTGCCTTTTCGGCAGCTCCAGACTTTTCCCCGGACTCCCTCCCGGCCGGTGCTCCGACTGAAGCCTGAGCCTCAACTCCCAGCCCCGCCCGCCCCGGCAGGTGAGCCGACAAGCCTCTCGGCTGGTGAGTGCCGGTCAGCCCTGATGCTCTGTGCGGGAATCTCTCCGCTTTGCCCTCCGCACCCCTGTTGCTGTGCTCTCCTCGGCGGCTCCGAAGCTTTCCCCCTCCACCACCCGCAGTCTCCGCCCGCGAAGGGGCTTCCTAGTGTGTGGAAATCTTTCCTCCTTCACAGCTCCCTCCCACTGGTGCAGGTCCCATCCCTATTCTTTTGTCTCTGTTTTTTCTTTTGCCCTACCCGGGTATGTGGGGGGGTTTCTTGCCTTTTGGGAGGTCTGAGGTCTTCTGCCAGCGTTCAGTAGGTGTTCTGTAGGAGTTGTTCCACGTGTAGATGTATTTCTGGTGTGTCTGTGGGGAGGAAGGTGATCTCCGCGTCTTACTCTTCCACAGTTTTCCCCCAGGCAGATTCTTAAGCACTGTGCCACCAGGGAAGTCCCACAGATGAGGATTTTTAAGGCAAAACCAGAATTCAAATCCAGGCAACCTGACTACAAGCCCACACTCTTTACCATTTTGCAACACTAACTCTTAACACAGCAAGTATTCAATACATGTCTTGTCAACATATTAGTAAGATTGTCCACTAGAGCAGATACTCAGTATCACATGCCACTGGTGATGATATTTTGAATTGACTCTCTCAATGGCAATTCTACCTTCCATCTAGTTAGAGAAGTTGAAAAACTATACATGACATTTTCTAGAATACTTTGCAGCTAGGGTTATAAATGTAAACTGTGCTTTGCGATCAGATGCATTTGTGAATAACATGGAAGGCAGAAAGAAGTGAGGGGAAGCCACCCTCCTGCTGCTAAGGCTGCTGGCAAACAAGGTGTGGTGGACAGACTCTCAGGTGGCCCCGTGATCTCTCCTCCTGGCATTCACACCCTTGTGTAATCCTCTCCCCTGAAGAGTGGGTGGTGGGACCTGTAACTTGCTTCCAACCAATAGGATGTGGCAAGGTGATGGGATTACATGTACATGATTATGTTGTATGAGATTGTAGCATCCATCTTGCTAGGAGATGCTCTCTCTCTTACTAGCTTTGAAGAAGCTAGTGGCCATGTGGTAAGGGGTTGAGGCTGCCCTCTGCCTAATACTAATTGGTAAGAAACTGAGGCCCTGCAAAAAAATGAATGCCGTCAACAATCATGTGAGCTTGGAAGCAGTTCCTTCCCCAGGCAGGACTCAGATGAGGCTGCAGCCCCAGTTGATATCATGACGGCAGCTTCATGAGACACTGAGTCAGCGGATCCATGTAAGCTGTGCCTGGGTTCCTGACCTATAGTAACTATGATATAATAAATATGTGTTGTTTTCAGCCCCTATGTTTGTGGCAAAATTATCATGCAGCAATAGAAAGCTAACACATGAAGTTACAAATCCTAGAGATGATTTGGCCATTGTGGCAGCGCATGTGATGGCAGCAGCCTCCTGACGTGAGCATGGCCGCTATGGTGGATGGATGCCCTTGAACTCAGTAGTCCAGTGCTGGGTTCTTGACATCCACTCTTCCAGCCTTTCTGGCAATTTAATTTCCCTAATTCCTTGCATTAAATCACTTTCTTTTTGAATTAGTCAAAATGATTTCTATTTTCTGTACAGAATCTTAGTTCATATTATTACCCCACTTCAAAATCACGGCCTAACTATCCCAATATTTAATTCTTTCATCACCCAGAAAACATTTTAGGGGAGAACAGAATAGTTTCCTTTCAAAACGTCCAGGGAGAAAGGAAGTGATAATCATTGAGCAAGTGTAAGCTTTGAATAGCCACAACAACCCTTAAAGGAAGATTATGTTAATCTCATTTTATGGAGGAGAAAACTGAAGTTCAGACCCTACATGACTACCTATTGTGGATAGCACACCTGGGATGTAATTCTTGGTCGAATGGACACCAGACTGCACATTCTTTCTGCTGAATCATGTTGTTAAGAATATCCTGGGTTCTTGTATGTCCTTTCACTCATTCATTCCTCAAATTTATATTGCATATCTATTGTGTATTGAGTGCTGTGATAAGCCTGAGGTGCGTACAGGGCCTTACCTGGTGGAGCTCACAGTCCACTGGGGCAGATCAATGAGAAAATAGAGCATTACAAAGCAGTGCATCAAGTCCCATGATGGAGGCAGCTCAGAATGCTGAGGGGATAGTGAGGACAGCCATCAAATGACCTGACTTGGGTCAGAGCCCCAGGAGGAAGGGACAGTGGCCTGGAATAACCTTCCTTGCAGGCTTTTCATGGGTCACCGACACAGCTGTGGGAACCCCACAGCAATGGTGCCAGGCAGGGACACTAGCAGAAGGGTTCATATGACTTGGTGAGACCTCAGGCAGCCTTGACCGGGCACAGAGCTGACCCTGGTGGTGCTCTGTGCACGTGACTGAGCCAATTGCAGTCCCTGGAGACCCCATCCTTGTTCTCCAAGTCTGACTGGCTCTCAAGCTCCAGCCAGCCACAGGCTTGTTTCATTTCGTTGTTTGCTTTTTGGAACAAATGTACGTCCCATTAATCATGGTTTTCAAAAATTAAATTAAAAGCCTTTGATTGAGTTTAAAGATAGATCTGGCTCACTTTCCTCAAAGCTTACCCAGCTCTCCTGCCAGGAGAGAGAACAAGGTTTGCGAGTTTAAATCTCAGACAGACCTTAGATTAGTTCGGATGCCCAAATATCTCAGCTGTAACAGCCCACGGGCAATTTTGCTGAACCCTTATGAGGCTCAATTTCCGCATCACATAAATAGGTTAACAGTGGTTCCTACCTGAGAGTGCGACTGTTTATGTGGGGACTAAATAAACGAATGCGAATGTTCCTGTCCCTGGTGTGCTGGTCCTTGACGATGCTCCTTCCATGTCCTTCCCCGGCTTGGCTCTGCATGGTGTGGGCTGCGCCTGCGTTTCCCAGCTCCCGTACCAGCTGGCACCTCTCTGGGTGTAGTCAATGGGAGGTGCTGGTGGGAGGAAGAGAGAAGAGGGGGTATTTCTCCTCCCTCCCTCTTGGGGTAAAACCTCCAGAGCAGTTGTTTCGCCTTTGCAGCAGCTTCCGGCTGAGGTTAACCCCTGGACCGCCGCATCACCCCTATGGTTTCTCCCATCTTCTGTCTTCTCCATAGCCATTTCCTGGTGTTAGATTCTCTCTGTTTTAAATACTTAGGAAGGTTCTGTTTTCTGGTTGGACACTTGACTGCTGCCATGAGTGACATGCACTTGCCCCACGGGGTCTGTTTTCTCAATGAATGATCAGGCAAGATACGAGGTGAAAGGGGCGGGGAGCAAAGCTTAAAACACAGAAAAGGTTGGTTATAGATGATGGGGTGTCGTCACTCAATGTCTGGTGAATAGGTGTTCAATAAATGTGGCGGTGATAGGAGGATCGTTCCCATTCTGCTTACGGAGAGTATAGTGAGAAACATGCCTTTGACTGGAAGAGAAGGGCAGAAAGATCTGCCACTTCTGTTGGCACTTAGAGGCCCCCCCAGTGCCCTGGAGCCTGGTTCTCAGTGCTGGGAAGAGCTGGCCTGGCTTCTCAGCGCCCAGGCTGTCACCACGGGGTTGCTTGGAAGAACTGATGCCCCTAATGAGGAACGGATTTTTCCGGCCCCACAGTCAGGGGTGAGAGTGCCTCTCACCCTAAGAACAGAGGGAGAATGTTTCAAGAGTATTGGCCACAGCTATTCAACTAAGATCTTATTTTCACATGCCTGCTGCTGGCTTCCCGGCCCCGCACCAATCTGTTGTTTATGTTCCAGGGCCACTTCACTTTCATTCCCAACACAACACGAGTCAGAGGTATCCGGAATGGGCCCCACGCAGAGGCAGAAAGAGTTTGACACAGTCTGTGCCACCGGGAAGGAGACCAGACGGTCACTGGACTGAGCGCACCGGAGGGAGGACGGGAGGTGAGTTTCATGCCAGGACGATGCCTGGTACCCTGGGAATGAGGGGATACAAACACGGTACTGTGATGCAGGCTGTGAAATTAGCCTCCTTCTCTGGTACCCTAACACCACTAATCGCCTGAGCCATGACTGTGCCAGGCACCTCGCATACACTATTGCTAATCCTCACAACCACCCTGTGAGGCAGAGCTATGAAGTCCCGTTGACAGATGGTGACACTGAGGCTCAGAGAGGTTAAGTGATTTGTGCAAAGCTGCACAGCTGGTCAGTGTCAGAATTGGGATTCAGAGCCACATCTTTCAGGTTCCAAACTCTGCATTATTTCAGCAATTCTGTGCTGCCTCCCTGACACCTTTGTGGCAGAAGTTTAAGAATACTGTGGGCTGCCACACCACATATTCCGCAGCTGCCTTCACCAAATGCCTGCGTGGATCCCAGTTGGCAAAACAAGAGGGAGAATGCCTCTGAGCCCAGTGGAATCCACTGCAATCAATCCCCAGGGTCTCTCCTGCAACTCCGAAGCTAAACAGCAGCCGTTACCTGGGAAACCAGAAGCCATCTGAGAGGGCAGGGGCGTTAGAGAGGGAAGGTTCACTTGGTTACACCTCCCATCACCCTGAGATTAGGGGACATAAAAAGAGATGGCGCCTGTGAGTTCCTCAGTGGCTGCCGCGAGAACCAGGCTTTTGTTTTGCAGACCAGTTACCGCTTGTAGGGAGTAACCACTAAACCAAGAGAAGCCTAAATAACAAAGCAGCAGCCAGAGATTACCTATTAAATGAACCTTGTTCCCAATCTTATGTCTATGATCTGACCCTCCCAGGCGTTACCAAGGCAATCACGTTTACGTGTAATACCCAAGTCTCTAGGGCACTGAGCCTCAACCTGTTTGAAGGTAGGAAGAACAGTCTTTGACAGAAACCCTCAGAAACATCTCTGAGAAGCCCCAGGGTTGCTACTGTATCCAAGAATCAGCGCTGATGGTTGTTTGCCAAACATTGCAGCTGCTACCCAAGGCGGGATGCTGCCACGCCCCTTGTGAGTTAGTACTTCTCCCCTTCATGGTGCCCCTCCTGACCCCGCTTTTTGGAGGATTCCACCCATTCTTTCAAGTCCGAGCTCCCAATTCTGCCTCAGGAATGTTTTTCAGGACCGCCCTCACCCTACTAGTCACTCCGTGGCCTTGAATTCCCCACACCTGGGCACGTGCTTGTTTTGTTATTCTGTGCATGGATGACCAAGTTGTGTCTCACATAATGTGGGATGCAGAGCTGTGCACATAGGTTCCTGATGAATGAATGTGTCCAGATACCCATGACATAAACTCCAAAAACGTTCAGTGTGGACATACGCACCATTCAGTCTTGTATTTATTTAGGGCCACTGCCCAAGCACCTTTAGCCAGGCTCTGCAGATACAAAATGGACGGAATGCGGCCCTTGTCTCAAGGGTTTGTGTGTTCCAACTTGTTTAGATCCCTCCTGCTGTTTGATTTTTTTGCGGGGGAAGGGAGTACATTGGCACATTTTTTTCTTTTTTTCTGCCCCCAAATAAATGATAAATAATTATCTAACTCTGCAAGCAAATAGCAAATTTCTGAGGAAGAGAAATCATCAATGAAAACACAAATCCTTAGTGAATAACATAATATTTATCCAATTATAGCACACTTACTACATTCTGAGCCACTTAGAAACAGCATCGCACTCATTCCTCCATGCAGCTCTTCAAGTGCACTATTATTTCTGCTTTAATGATGGAAAAAAAGGAAGCAAGTGGCTTGCTCGAGATCCCTTTAAATGTGATGCCAGGTTTCAAACCCAGGTTTGTGTAGTAAGCAAGGCTGTGTCCTCAGCTGCTGTTCTATGTCACTGCCCCGTCCCTGACAGTCCTTCTGTGTCCAGGGTCATAGATAATGAAATGAACAGTGATGAGTCACTGAGAGCAGGCAGCAGACCTGAGGTGATTGATGAATTTGTTATCAGTAAGTGGGGCCGGAGCTTGCAGAACAGGGTTAGAATCTTATTGCACAAAACCCCAAGGTCTCAGGGAGCCATGCAAAAAGCCAGGGCGCTTCATTGTTCTCAGAGCAGAGTTCGGTGTCTTGACCTGCTTTCCCACCTGTTTACTGTGGGGCCTTCTCTCCTTCAAGGGTGTTTCTCTAGAGGCAGTCCAGAGAATTCAGATTTAAAAAGATTGTCCCCAGGGCTTATCTGCCTGACTCATTGTGTTCTTTCTCACTGGTGAGTCACCAGCCTGTGACTCAGTTTTCACATCTTACTCAGGGCTCAGAGTTTGGCTGTTGGGATCCTGGGGATGGATTTGCATGGAGGTGACGTAAGGTTAGTGATGTGCTGATGAGCCAGGGATCCTGGGCTCTGCTTCTTTCCTTTTGCTCATAGGAGCACCTTTTAACCTGTCAGAGGTGCTCATGGATTGGCCAAGACCAAGGTCACTGAAGTGGCCTCACCAGTGAGGTCAGCTTCCATTTCTGATGCTGCCGTGTGGACTCCCAGTGTGGATCCTCCACTCGGTGGGTGGAGGTCAGCGTGACAGTGGTCTGTCAGCGTGAGACAACACCCCGTAGAGGAAGAAATCCTCCGTGTGAAGAAACATGGATTCACTTCATACCTGTTCTTTCTTAACTGCGCTGTTCAAAACACTTTAGTTTTTAATCCGGGCTACAACCCGACCCCATAGTTCCTCCAGGTAAACTCTAGGATAGAAAGAATTCACCTGGGTTGTGTGCAAGGAGCTCAGAAAGTTAGGTGATGGAAATGACTGGGTCTTCAAGAGGTCCCTGCCTCTGCATCCAAGCAGGCCATTGCTTGGTTGAGCATTCTTGGAGATGCCATACCCAGAACAGGCTGCTACAGTAATGGGACGGTAACAAGGTGTTGGAAGGGGATTCTTGCCACTGGTTCACCTGAGACCCTGCTATGATGAACATGAAGACTCAAAAATGAGTATGATAACACACCACAGGATGCAGATTTTCCAGGGGGAAGGGATCAGGTATCTTCACTCTTCATCCAGCTCAAGGATAGGAAAAAGGGTCAGAGAGAGTGGAACAGGGAGACGATTAGAGAAGACATTCCTTTGGGGGGAGCTGTTCCTGTTCTCTCCCTTCAGGGGAGGGGTGCAGGTGCTGCAGGAGAACACCAAAAACTATTCCTTACAGAAGGGAGACACAGAGAACCAGTGCCCTAATCATGCCCAAGAAAGCCAACCGTGACTGGCCCCTGGCTCCTTCGCCCAAGAGGTGGAGGATGAGAGAGGGGTGACTTGCTATGTAGGTTCAGGAGCCAGAAGAGAGTGCTGTGGGGCTTTGGACTGAACCCCCAGAGTTTTTCAGGGTAAGAGATGCCGTTGTTTCCTGTGCACAAGATGTGGGCCATACCAAACAGACAACAATTGTGTGGTTGGGTCATTTAGATCTTGTCTGAAAGTGCCTTCGGGAGGAGTGAAGGGATTTGGGCAGGAAGACAAGACGTGCTACTCCCCATTGCCTCAAGTGCCTTCAGGAACGGAATCGCATCTGTCAGGGTCAAGGGAACTATAGGACAGAGGTCTCAGAAGGGATCTTGGAAGAACTCACGGCATGACCCCAGGAGAAGAGTCTTGCTGTGGTCCAACCAGAGATGCTTTCTTTGGCCAAAGGCCAGGCTCAAATCAAAGCTGTCCTATCTCTTTACCTTTCCTCTTGCTCATGGCTTTGACCTGAAACAGCAGAGAGGGAGAGTGGGGTGGGGAAGAACCAGGACAGGGGGAGTCAGTGATAAAGCTTCATTTTCTAATGTGCCATGAGTCATGCTTGTTCAACATACTAGTTACACAAACCAGAAAAGGTGTTACCTGTTTTTTGTTTATTTTTTTAATTAATAATAAACATCTTCACCTTTCTCTTGGAGTCTGCCCACATCCCTACCTTCCATTCCTTCTCTCTGTATCTCATAATATTTTGTATAAGCCTCTGTGATAGTATACCACCTTGTACTATAACTGATTATTTACCAGTATCCATCATATAAAAGGTGCATTCTTTGTGGGCAGCAACTGTATCTTATTCATAGCAATAGTCCCTGTAAAGCAGCATCATGATGTGCTATGGTTGGTTTGCAGTCAATTCTTATTACGTGAATGATTAAATGAACGTAAGCATGTTGATAGAAAGAACTTGGCAAAAGGGAGGTATACTTATTTAGATCTTTTGGACCTCCTCAAGTCTCACCAGCTGCGCTGTGCCCATTGTTTCTACTTGTAGCTCCAATCATGTTCCCTGAAGACCCGGGTAGCTCTGTGCCCATTTGGATTTTTGAGGGAAATCCCAATTATCCCCATAAGACAGAATGTCCCTAAGGAGGGATGGAGACATTGAACAGAGCAAGATCTCCATCAGGGAAAATAAAGAATGGGAGTTGAGCCACGCCTGCCTGATTTCAACAGAACCCTCTGTTGTACAGGGAACAGAGGAGAAATTGTTCGTCCACATCTCATTGCTCATGGAAATATTCTGACTGCAAAGTCAGTGTCAGCTTTGATTTCATGCTCTGGGAGAAGGCTTGGTCAAAAGGCACAAAGTTGGCCTGTGAAGTGTCAGAGGAATCGTGAGTTTGGGTGAGAGGAGACCCTCACACTCCATCTTTGTCTGGTGGTGGAAGTTCTAGCACTGGGGTGGTCAAGCCAGCACAGCCCAGCCCTCGCCTGAGGCTCTTCTGAGAACTCCAGCCCAGCTTGGAAGCACCACAAGACCACAGGCGGAAGTGTGAAGGTCAGACCAGGCCTGAGGGTCAGTTTCCCGGTCCTGCGCTTGCTTCCTTGGAAGGAACGAGCACAGAGAGGGTCTGGAGTGATGGGAATCTGAGGAACCGAGGGCTGGTTCCTCAGAGGCAGACTTCACCCAACCATTCCGGGTCCCCTTAAAGAGGACACCAACTGAAATAACCTGGGAAAGGCACTTACAGAGCAAAAGCACAGCCAGTTGCTGTCTCAAGGCTAATTTTAAGAATGTCCTTTTCTGTTGAAATTTCATCACCATGACTCATCGCACCACAGGCCAAGATTCTGAAGCTCTGAGTCAGACTGGGCCCTGAGAGCCAAAGCTCAATGGGAGTTTTACCTAAATAAAGCCTGCAAGTGGGCCTGCTGTGATAGATGTCTTAGAAATTTGCTAATTCAGCAGTGCACACACCCTTGCACCTCTGCCGTTCACACAGTTGCCTGCAAGTTCCTGGGGCTGTTGGTGTGACAAGGTGTCTCTTAGGTGTGAGATCTTTCTTTTGCTTCAATCTTCAGTTAGTTTGTTTCCATATCTTCTCTGCCAGTGTGGTTCCTTTTCTGTAATCTGGTCAGTGCTACTATTGGTGCTTTTTTGATACTTGTAGCCAGAACAGGTGTGATGATTAAGCACAAATTCCAGAAAGGATCCAGGGTCCCCTTCTCTAAATGCCAATCAAAGGGGATTTTTGAAAGTCAGAGCTGGAAGGGGCCTCAGCTCGTGTCATCCACCCTTCGTGTCATTATATAGACACCCAAGTAATGCAAGACTCAGAGGTGCCAACAACTTGCCCAAGGTGACATAGCCAGTTAGGAGGAGAATCCAGACAAGAGGCCAGGGTCTGCTCACATCTTAATCTCTAGACTAAACTGTCTCTGCTTTTATTTACTCTGTATCCAGATAAAGTCCTAGACCCTACAAAGCCCACATCTGGGCGCTGGGGGAGGAGAGGATGTATAGGAAAGAGGAGGCAATGCTCAGGGCTGACCACCTGCCTTGGTGTCCCTCGAGCTCCAGGCCAGTGACCTGAGAAGATGCTGGCCGTAACCATGGTGGCAGGAGGCCTGGCGAGCAGCCCTGGCGGGGAAGCTGGGACTGGTCGGGAGTGGGCCGGAGGCAGAGACCCAGTCTTTACTCAGGGATGGTGGCAGCGGAAGGTTAACCAAAGCCACATGAGACATGAAACTCGGCCTCGGGAATCTTTGGCTTCTCGGCTGTCCTTGGGACACACGGCGGGTGTCACCCTTATTGGGAATGAGGGGGTGGGGGGCGTGTAGTCAGGTGGAGTAAAACAGCTTTGACATCAGAATTTGGGGAGATGCAGCAGAGGTCCACTCTCCTGAGCTCAGGTCGAAAGGATTATTCTGAGGCTCCAAAGGCCTCTCGGGAACCCAGCAGTGCAGCCAGGACTCCTGGGGCCTAAAGTCAGGGCTCTGTCAGGAACCCCGCCTCCATCCCCTCTGGCTCTGTGCCCCTGCCCTGACCTCTTCCTCTTTCTGTCTCTCCATGTCCCTTTCTGTATCTCTCTGCTTTTACACTCACTTTCTCTTGACATCTCTGCTCTTTCTGTGTGTCTGTTCTGTCTTCCCCTCTCTCTGTTCTACTCACTATAGTTCGCATGTGACCCAGAATTGTCGCCCCCGTATTAAGTGCATCTCACCAATCTTCAGCTCAGCTTCCGTAGCTCAGTGGCTGTGATATTTCTAGATTCTAAAATCATAAGAAAGGAGCCAGATGGGCCCAGATCACACTTTAAAGCCTGGCGGCACAAGCCGTAGGCTGCCGGCCACCCCCTGAACTAGCTGCCCTTGTGTCAGATGTCCAAGCCTTATGTGATCAGCTGTGACCACAACTGCGGGGTCTCTAGGCTGCAGTCAGTTAGCAGGGAGTGAGAGAGAATAGACTATGGAAGGTTCTTGACCTGAAGAGTATCTGTCTATACATTCCAGCTGTGTCATTCCCAGGGCATGTGACTTTGAGCAAGGCTTCATACTTCTCTGAACCTTAGTTTCCCTATCCATAAAATGAGGGAAATAATACCTACTTCCCAAGGTTGTTAGGAAGACCAGATAAATATGATATGTAATCAAGCCACGCCAGGCACATGGCAAATGCCCAATAAATTGTTGCCATTGTCAGCTAGTATTGCTTTAAGAGAGCCAGAGTCTTGGGTATGCACAGGACATTCTGTCCTGGGGCCTTTTGAACTTCTCCCTCTTTTGTCTTTCTCCATTTGGAATTTTTTTTCTTTCCGCTCTTGATGTTTGTTAATTTCTCCCTTACTGTCAGTGCTGTAACCCAATGCTTGAGGATTTCACAACAGGATGCACTGGAGCCAATGTTTTCCATTTGCATATGACTTACATGCTCTGCCTTGCTGTTGTCAATAACATTAAAGGGGTGGAAGGGGTGGTTTACTGTACCGAATAACGCTGTGATCTGGTTTTTCGAAAATTGCTCCAACAAAGGAATGAAGTTGTCTATGACGACACTGCTGGCTTTTACAACATAAATATGAAGCACTGTGTTGTCGTTTGGCACACTCCCAAAATTTCCCTCAAGAAGCTCAGGCCAAGTTGAGAGTCAACTCCAGAATGCAGAGGTATATTTTAATAAAAAGCAAAAATTACTCCGGATGCCAGAAATTGTTATAAACAAATACTTTGCCAAACATACACAGCCTTCTCTCTCTCCCCATCAGTCCCCTGTCTGTACACACTGCAGAGTCATTACCTGGAAAGCTGAATGCGTGAGCTGTGTTCTGGAGAATATCAGTGTAAATGCTGATCTGGCGGGGGAGGTAGGTTACTGGAATCTTGGGAAGTTAGAGACAAATGGGGGAAGGGGCCAACAGATGGATACCAAGTCCTAACAGCCATGGTGAAGGCAGGCCTGTTCTAGGTTAGAGCAGGGAGATGTGTTGCAAAAACAGAGGGAGAGGGACTTCCCTGGTGGCACAGTGGTTAAAAATCCGCCTTCCAATGCAGGGGATGTGGGTTCAATCGGTGGTCAGGGAAGTAGAGCCCACGTGCATGCCGCAACTAAGAGTTCGCATGCCACAACTAAGGAGCCCGCGAGCCGTAACTAAGGAGCACATGTGCCACAACTGAAGGAGCCTGAGAGCCGCAATTAAGGAGCTCCCCTGCCGCAACTAAGACCCGGCGCAACCAAAATAAATAAATAAAATTTTTTAAAAAAACCCCAAAACAAAGGGAGAATCTGTGGTGAAAACTAGGTCATTCCAAAAATTTCAGTAAAACCTGCAGGACCTGGGCTGACTTCATGAGCATGTGAGCTGTGAGGTTGCACAGGGTCCCACACTCAAAAGGGTCCCGTGCTTGCCTCAGTGCTCTGCTGTTGATATATTGAAATTCTTAAGATTTTTTTTTTCCTTGTCTGCACAGCATGGCACGCAGGATCTTAATTCCCCAACTAGGGATGAAACCGGGCCCCCTGCAGTGGAAGTATGGAGTCTTAACCACTGGACAGCCAGGGAAATCCCTGAAATTCTTAAGAATTTTTGAACACGAGACCCTATATTTCAGCTTTGCACTGGGCCTTGAAAATTATGCTGCTGGTCCTGGCCAGGGAGAATTGAACCAAAGACTCATTTCTAGAAATACAAGCTGGCAAGAAGAACAAGGGAAGGATGAAGTCGTGATGCCCCCTGGTTATCAGGGCAGGGAGCAGGGACAGTCATCAAGTGATTTTAGAACCTAATAGAACCAGGCAGAGGTCAGTGAAGCAGCTTGAATAGGCAAGGACCGTGGCAGCAACTGATACCCCAGTAGGGCTATGTCTTGAAGTGTGCTGCGGGTGACAAGGCACACAAAGCCCTGGGCTTAGTCAGGAGAGGTGCCTGCGTATCAGGTGTCAATCCTTATCCAATCAAGTGTGGCCACAGCAGGGTCTCCTGGCCACAGCCAATCAACAGAGAGGAAGAGTAGTACAGGCAAAGGAGAGCTGTCCATAGACAGACCTACATGTAGATGCCAGCTTTGCCACCTACAGGTGTTGTGACTTCGGGCAAGGCTCCTTACTTCTCTGAGCAGCCTTAGTTTCTTCATCTGTAAAATGAGGGAAACAATACCTATTCACAGCTGATGAGAAGATTAGATGAGATACGGTATGTAAAGTTTCTACCACTTTGCCTGCGCATGTAAATAATCAGCAGTTGCTATTATAGCCTACTGTTAATTTAGGAGAACCAGAGTTAAGAAAAGTAGGTTCTAATCCCACTGGCTGTGGCCTTGGGCCAACCACTTTACATGTCTGAATCTCAGTTTCCTCATAAGTAACAGGGAAATAAAAAACCCAACACCTGAGGCAGTGCCTTGCACATAGTAGGCACTCACTAAATACGTATTAAGTGTCCCGCCACACTGCAATAAAAGATAAGAGCTATTTGCAAAGCTGCAAAGGGCTTTGCAACTGTATTATCTTTTTGTTGACTTTAGAAAATCAGATTTATTACTTTGGGGGGTTGGGATCAAATAAGGTTAAGATCACCGCACTCTCAAAATAAAATAACTTTCTGAGTGCTTGCCTGCTTTGGGATTTGGGTCAATCTTTTGTTACTGGCATCAGCACATAGCTAACTAATCCAAATGTAACCGAACTGAGCTGGGAGTCTTTGCATTGCTTTTTCCCCCCAAGTTTTTCTTTCTACAATAACAAGGAAATGCTATTATCACATGGGTTACCACAAAGCAAAAAGCATAATCAATGACAAGACATTCAATCTGCATGCACCTACATCAAATGGATTCAGAGAATGTCATTCCTATTCATTACAGCTCATGAAGCATGAAGAGTATTTATAGAGGATGAAAAGTCTCATTCATTAGCCTCAGAGATACCAAGAGGGGAAATGACTTATGTACAAATGACACAAAGCACATATTTTTCTTGTTCTGAGTTTACATATCCCATATGGGATCAAAGGAAACCCAGTGTCACCATACTAAGCGCCTTGGATGAGAAGAGTTTCGGGCTTCAAGGATAGAATAACAACCTGAGCACTGAGAGGCCAAAGGTCAGCTTCACCAAACTGGAGTGACCTTGAGATTGAAAGGATTCTTAAGGTATTACATACTTCTGCCTCAAATGATGGAATAATATGATTAAAAATTGCAACTGAGGCCTATCTGGCTAAGTCTCCACCAAAAATCGGTGTTCTTCCTTTCATTGTATAGAGTTGTAGCTTTGCAATCAGGGACTAAGTTTCCCTGGCCTCTAGCATTAAGTGTGACTGTGTCGATAAGTTCTGAACAATGGAATGTATTGGAAGTGTGTATATATCTTCTTTGGAGAACTATGCATATAAATCCTTGGCTCATTACTATTTGGATTATTTGTCATTTTCTTGTTGAGTATAATAGTTCTTTATATATTCTGGTAATAGTTCTCTATATATATTACTCTTCCCTTATCAGATATATGATATATGATATATATATGATCAGATATATGATTTGCAAATATTTTCTCCCATTCTGTGGGATACTTTCTTGATAGTATCCTGTGAAGCACAAAGTTTTTAATTGATAAAGTCCATTTTTTCTATTTTTTCTTTGTTGTTTGTGCTTTTGGTGCCATAGGTAAGAAACAATTGCCTAATTCAAGGCTACAAAGATGTACACCTATGTTTTCTTCTAAGCCTTTCATAATTTGGACTCTTACGTTTTCAACTTTGAGCCACTTGAGTTTATTTTTGTATATGGTGTGAGGTAGGAGCCCAAGTTTATTTTGCATGTGGATACCCGGTTGTTCCAGCACCATTTGTTGAAAAGACTGTTCTTTCCTTATTGAGTATTTTGGCACCTTTGTCAAAATCAATTAATCAGGTTTATTTCTGGACTCTCAATTCTATTTAATTGATCTATATATCTACCTTATGACAGTCCGTGCCATCTTGATGGCTATAGCTTTGCAGTAAGTTCTGAAATCAGGAGTGTGAGTCCTTCAACTTTATTCTTCAAGATTGCTTTGCCTTTTCTGGATCCTGGCATTTCCATTTGAATATTAGGATTAGTTTGCCAATTTCTGTAAAAAAGACAGCTAGAATTTTTTTTTTTTTTAGGATTGTGTTGACTCTGTAAATCAGTTTGGAGAGTACTGACATTTTAACAATATAAAGTCTTCCAATACATGAACATGGGATGTCTTTACATTTATTTACACCTTTTTAAAATTCTTTCAACAGTTTGGTAGTTTTTAGTGCATATTTCTTCCACTTTTAAAATCAAATTTATTCCTAAGTATCAATATTTTATTCTTTTTGATGCTATTATAAATGGAATTGTTCTCTTAATTTAATTTTCAGATCATTCATTGCTGGTATTTAGAAATACAATAGATTTTTGTATGTTGATCTTGTAACCTGCAACCTTGCTGTACTTGTTTATTGTCTCTAATAGGGTGGGGTTTTTTTTGTAGTTTCCTCAGGATTTTCTATAACCAAGTTCATTTTATTATGAATGAAGATAGTTTTACTTCTTCCTTTCTAATCTGGATGCACTTTATTTGTTTTCCTTGCTTAATTATCATGGCTAGAACTTCCAGTGCAACATTGAATGAAAGTGGCAAGATAGGACATCCTTGTCTTGTTCTTGTTCTTAGAGAGAAAGATTTCAGTCTTTCATTATTAAGTCTGACGGTAGCTGTAGGATTTTCATAAGATGTCCATCATCAGGCTGAGGAAGTTCCCTTCTATTTTCAGTTTGTTGAATATTTTTTCATGAAAGGATGTTGGGTTTTCACAAGTGCTCTTTCTGCATCAATGAAATGCACACGTGGTTTTTGGTCTTTATTCTATTAATATGATGCATGACATTGTTCAATTTTTGTATGTTGAACCAAACTTGGATTTTTGGGATAAATACCAGTTGGTCATGGTGTATGATGTCCTTTATATATCTCTGGATTCAGTTTGCTAATATTTTGTTAAGGATTCTTGCATCTATATTCATAAGGGATATTGGTTGGTAATTTTCTTTTCTTGTGATACCTTTGGTTTTGATATCATAGAATAAGTCAAGTGTCTCCTATTTTTTGGTAAGAGTTTGTGAAGAATTTGTGTTAATTTTTCTTTAAAGAAGTTTTGGCACCAATGAATCTATTCTGTTTGGACTTTTCTTTGATTACTATATCAACCTCTTTATTTGATAGAGGTCTATTAAGATTTTTTTGGTTTTTGAGTCAGTAGTTTGTGGCTTTCTGGGAGTTTGTTCATTTTATCAAAGGTTATCTAATTTGTTGGCATACAAAATGTGTTGCTCATAATATTGCCTTATAATCCTTTCTCTTTCTGTAAGGTTGGTAGTGATAGGCCCTCTTTCATTCCTACTTTATTAATTTGGATTCTCTCTCTCTCCTTCTCTCCCTCCTTGGTCAATCTAGCGAAAGCCTTATCAATTTTATTAATCATTCCAAACAAACAGTTTTTGGTTTTGTTGATTTTCTATTAGTTTTCTACTCTCTATTTAATTTGTTTCCACTCTGATATTTATTATTCCCTTGTTTTAGGTATAATTTGTTCTTTTTCTCTAGTTTCTTAAGGTAGAGTTTAGGCTATTGACTTGAGGTCTTTCTTCTTTTCTTAATATAGGAATTTACAGCCTTCACAAATTCTTGCAGCAGCCTTATAGAGGCGTTAAGATTACCCCCCATTTTCAATGTAGAAGCTGAAAGTTAAAGGGGTTAAATAACTTATGTAAGGCGATACAGCTGGTCAGTAGCAGAGTTGGAATTATAATGTCAGTCCTCTAAATGGGAAATGAGGATTAGAATTCAAACTCACCATACTTTCCTCTCTGCCACATTGCTTCTAGAAGCATTCAAATGTTCCCAGAGAACTGTAGCACTCACATTTATGCCAGACTGTCTTATACTATTCTGTAATCATTGTAACCATTGTATGTGTATGTGTGTGTTTGACAGTCTCTGTAATCAGTGTATGTGTGTGTGTGTGTGTTTGACAGTCTCTGTAATCAGTGTACGTGTGTTTGTATGCTTGTGTTTTGAAAGCTCAAGGAAAACACATCTTCCTGAGGGCAGCGAGTATTCTGTGAACTTCTGTATCTGTAGCATTCAGAACAGTAGTTTAACATTTGTACACAGTACTAGAGTCTACCCAGTACCTTTTCTCATCTATTGTGCTATTTTACATTCACCAAAATCCTATAGGTAGGTGATACTCCGGGACCCAGAAAGTCAGAATTGTTAGTATGGCCCAGGTCACAGTATTACTAATAAGTGTATTACAGACATAAAATGGCATGCCTGATTCTAGATTTTGTGCTCTTTCTGTTTTACATATTTATTGCTATGGTGAAATGGAGTAGGTGAAATGGAGTGCTTTAAAAATAGAGTTTCATTCATTTATTCATATATTCCAAAAATATTTGTTGAGCCTCTGTTCTGTGTCAGGCATTGTGCAAAACACTGATGAGAAGTGGTGAGCAAAATTAGATGTAGTCCCGGGCTTCCCTGGTGGCGCAGTGGTTGGGAGTCCGCCTGCCGATGCAGGGGACACAGGTTCGTGCCCCGGTCCGGGAAGATCCCACATGCCGCGGAGCGGCTGGGCCCGTGAGCCATGGCCGCTGGGCCTGCGCATCCGGAACCTGTGCTCCGCAGTGGGAGAGGCCACAACAGTGAGAGGCCCGCGTACCACACAAAAAAAATTAGATGTAGTCCCTTTACTTGTGGGAGGGACAGATGTTAATCAAGTGGTTACATAAATACACGTAAAATTAGAATTGTGATAAATGGTAGAAGGTGGACTTGCATCATTATGAGTAAATAATGAGGTGATCTGACTGGTAAGATAGGTCAGGCGAGGCTTCTCTGGGAAGTACTACTTCACTGAGATCTGAAGTTAATAGGAGCTAAATGAAGAACAAGTAAAGAGCATTCCACACAGAAATAATAGTCTGTGCAAATGTCCTGTGGCAGCCTCAGCTCTCTGAGAAGTCTAAGGATTTTGTTTACTCCATTTAAAACGTATTAGTCAAAACAATATGATACCCATAGAGGAATTTTAACAAACTTTGCTCTATGGGTATTGTATTGATTTGCAAGACCCAGAAAACATTTGTTTACCAAACATTTACTTTTCCATTTCCATGTAAATTGCCTTCCTCCCTAACATCCTCTTTTGTCTTTAGCTGAAGATGATATTTCAGGTGAGGGTTTCAGGCATTAGGGTGGGTTACTCAGTTTTCCTGGGTTTCTCCCATGTATACATGTTATTAAACTTTTGTTTGATTTTCCCCTTTAAAAAAAAATAGATATCTCACAACTGAACAGGAAAATGATTCAGTGTAAAAAAAAAGACAAGTTAACCCTAGCTTCTTCAAGCCCTAATTTGTCTATCTCTTTGCTTATAAGCATCCGCATCAGAAGATAAAGAAGAGAACAGAAAAGGAAGTGATATTACTGTATATACGTAAACCCATGCAGTTGATCAAGAAGAGTGTTGAGTATTTCAGGGAACTGAGAATGCTAGTCTCTTCTTTGGGATGGTTGTTAGTCCTTAGAAGAATAAGCATCATCATTCCTTTGGGGGCCTGTAAGGTCTGTGAACCTGTAGGAGCCTTTAGAGCCACGAGGGCAGTCTGCAAGGTCTTCTTTCCCGGCAGAGTAAGCTGCTTTGCTCTAGAGTGTCAGGCACGTTCCCACACGTATTCATGCATTAATCAATTCAAGTTCTGGATTAAAGGCAGTGAATCACCTTGAGGATTGACTGTGGTGTTGGTGCTTGCAGGAGTTTAAACGGCCAATTTGGAATCCAACACCGTGTTGAATTTAGAGGGAAAAATATTCACATCTAAGAATCATGTTTCTCCCTCCCGCCGAAGCAGGATTAATCATTATTAACAAGGAGGAGACCTATGGTGACTGGGAGGGAAGGAATGTCTGGGAGAAATTGTGATTTGCTAATTTATTTATTACCTGCACTTCTCTCTGATTTCCTTCTTTGTCTAGGGATTTTGTTTGGCATTGTGTGTGCTTAGTCATTTTGTCATGCGTCAGTCAAAGACACTACACATCCAAGCACTGATGGGAACTGGGGCTACACAGAAGCCTAGGAAACAGGTCCTTCCTTGTAAGGAGTGGCCAGCAGAGAATCTGATCCCAAGAAGTGCTTAATAAATATCTATTGAAATGAATAGGACTGGATAAAATTAGATGTGCTCATTGTTTGGGGGAGAGTAAAGGGTAAAAAAAAAAAAAAGTAGTTATCCTATAATAGAGCAGCTTTTTTTCCCTTAGAGATGCAGGGTTATATAGAGATTAAGCGTTCTAGATTTAGAGAGATTGACATGAAATCCAGGCTCAAATCCCAGCTCTGTCACTAATCACCAGTGTGACTTTGAGCAAACTGCTTAATAGCTATGTGTCAGTTTCCTCATCTGTCCAGTGAGGTTAAGGCTAGTGCTTACCTCAAAGTGTTAAAAAATTACAAGAGATAATATATGTAAAGCATTTAGTAAGATGCCTGATACTTATATTCAATATTAAGGACATTTTGAGTTGCAAAGGATTCACAAGGGCTCAAGGAACACAGAAAAGTGGAAGAGTAGGAAGTTCTCCATTTGAGTGGCTGAATATCAGGATGTGATTTGGAGTGGACATGAGGACGGATGGATGGATTGGTGGCAGGATAATGGCAGCACTGGAGAGGGATTAGCCCAGGGTCTGTTGTTCCATCTGGCCTCAGCAGAAGCTGCTTGCATGTCCTACTGGCTTTCGTGTCGTCCATAGGATGGGCAGGGTGTGGCAAGGCACTGATGTGAGGACCTATCTTTCTTTACGTTTCTGCCCAGCCCAACGTGCATGATTCTGGTACAGTAAAGCCTCAGCACGCCAGGGTTTGGGGATTTGAGGAGGGAAGCAGGATAGTCAGGGAAGGCATTGGCAGTGGTGGAGACATTCAGGTGTCTTGGAGCAATGGACAGCAGCAAGGAGGTTAACGCAGTAGGACAGTTTTGGACTTGTTCTTAAGTTCTGGTGAGATCTAGGGACTCCACCAAAATAAGAGGGATCTTTGAGAAAGAGTTGAGATCCTGCAGGTGGGGCTGTGAGCTTGCAAAACTTGGGTACTAGTGAGAATTTATTCATTCTCTCAGTTTGGTGGGACTTGAAGACATTTGGGTTATACTAAGTTTTAAGTATTCACAATTATTTCTTCCCTTTAAAGCTTTTGCTGTGAATTTTCATCATCTTATTCACCACTTTCAGTGATCATTCCGGAAGGAAGAAAACTAAGTGTCTGTCGGGGAGGACAAACTTTTCCTCTTCCAACTTGGGTCCAGTGATTGGGGCCTGCAAATTAACTGACCATAGGCAAAGTAACAGGAGAAAAGACAAGGTTTATTTACAGGGGGTTAGTTGCAGCTGTATTTTTGGGAGGCTCTGCTTTAGTTAGATATGAGGCATTCAGGTAAGATTTTTTTCTGCGTCTTTTTAGCTCAAATGTTTTCACTTTAAAATAATCTTTATACTAACGCTGGGGTCTGAGCAGTTCCCTACATGGCTTACCAGACGTTGTGCTAAATTTAGTCACATACTGTTAGTTTTCAGGTTATTCTATGAGATGTCTCTTTTTTTCAAACAAACGAAAAATTGGAAGATCACACAGGTCAAATGACTTACCCACTATTTATTCAAACGATGACGAATGATATTCAGTGTGTGACACGCTCCCATGAGCTACACATTTCTTGCCCACTATCTATGACATGACCCCTCTCTTTTTCTTTTTTTTCTTTTTGGCCACGCCTCGCAGCATGCGGGGTCTTATTTCCCCAACCAAGGATGGAACCCAAGCTCCCTGCGTTGGAAGCACAGAGTCTTAACCACTGGACTGTCAGGAAAGTCCTGACAGCGCGTCTCTTTTGACTGAAGAAAGCATATTAGTAAACAATGTGTGACAGTGATGTTATTATAAGGAGACACTTTTATCCACTGTAATGTATTTTTAAAGAAAATAACTAGCGGGCTTCCCTGGTGGCGCAGTGGTTGAGAGTCCGCCTGCCGATGCAGGGGACACAGGTTCGTGCCCCGGTCCGGGAAGATCCCACATGCTGCGGAGCGGCTGGGCCCGTGAGCCATGGCCGCTGAGCCTGCGCGTCCGGAGCCTGTGCTCCGCAACGGGAGAGGCCACAACAGTGAGAGGCCCGCGTACCGCAAAAAAAAAAAAAAAAAAAGAAAATAACTAGCAAACATTATTTACCTATTTATTATTTCTAATAGATTACTTGTGATGATTTCCACAGACTACAATCCACTTCTACGTCATAATACCTCAACTGAGAATGCTGCCCTGCCCTGTGCCATTTCCCAAGGTGTGTAGTAAAATGCTGAGACCCACTAAGTTATCCACCCCATGATCTTGACCAAACTCCCAGGTATTGTTTAGAAAATATCCTCCACAGCCAGTGGACTGGCAGGCATCCTTTGTCAACTGATACCATATTCACGTTTCAGGCCCAGGGGTGGGTGGCCTCCCACAGTGGATGGCACGTGGCTACCTCGATTGATGAGTCCTCTCTGAGCAAAGGTCCTTAAAGTCAGTTAAGTTGAAAAAACTCAGCTCTCCGTACATTACTGCCCAGAGTACAAGAGAAATAGATTTAATGCGCACATCCAATTTATTTCTGCCATAGAGCTATCCCAAGGAAAAGAATGCACTGCCTGAAAATGTGTGTTCTCAACCCTGGGATTTCCCTTTCTGGGTTCCTTTATCCTCATAGTGAGTGAGGAGCAGTGTAGAGTCTTCCTCCAATTTTCTCTTCGATTTCCCACCCTTGGCTCTCTTGGTCTCTTTCTCCCTCCCATCTTTTCTGAAAACATGGAAGAAATGTATCCATCATTGCATGTAATACACGAATCTATTCCTGCCACCTTATGTGTCTGTTGCCCAACTAAAGGAAAACACCTTGAAGGCAAACACTGTAATTTTCATCTCTACCTTCAGTATGCAATAGTATTCAAGAATAAATTATGCTGAATAAATAACCCAAATAGCTTTCTTTCCTCGTTGTATGAACAATCTCTCATTGCAGGCAAGGGCTTATTTATAAATAAGTCATATAGTAATAATAGCAGACGTATATTAAGAACTAACCATTTGCTGAGCACTGATCTAAGAGTTTTTTATACATTGAGGAATCCTGGATTCCCAAGCCTCATACATGTCAGCCAAATTCTAGTTAATTTTGTCTATGAGAAAAGATGTGGAGGTTACGGGAAACACAGGGAGTTAACCACAACATCTGTTATCAAGCAACTTCAACCTTGACATGGAAGTCGGAAGGAAAAAAATGTCCAAGGATTTTATTTAAAATAAAAATTATATATATTTAAGATAGATATACAACATGATGACATGATATACATATATACAGTGAGGTAATTACTACAGTCAAGCTAATTAACATATGTATATATGTGTGTGTGTATGTATATATACTTATATACATACACATACACTCCTCACATAGTTACTGTTTTTCTGTGTGTGGTGAAAGCACCTAATATCTACTCTAAGCATATTTCCAGTATCCAACACAATGTTATTAACTATAGTTATCATGCTGTACCTTAGATTTCTAGACTTATTCATCCCACATAGCTGTAACTTTGTACTCTTTGACCAACATCTCCCCATTTTCCCCTACCCCCTTACCCCACCCCTGGCAGCAATGATTCTATACTCTGTTTCTCTATTTGATCTTTTTTTTTTAAAGATTCCATATATAAGTGAGATCACACAATATTTGTCTTTCTTTGTCTGCTTATTTCACTTAGTATGATGTCCTCCAGTTTCACCCATGTTGTTGTAAATGACGGGATTTCCTTCTTTCTCATGGCTGAATAATATCCCCTGTGGTATATATAGACCACATCTTTATTCACTCATCCATCGATGCCCAAGCATGTTTTTTTGTTTGTTTGTTTTGTTTTTTGCAGTACGTGGGCCTCTCACTGCTGCGGCCTCTCCTGCTGCGGAGCACAGGCTCCGGACGCGCAGGCTCAGCGGCCATGGCCCACGGGCCCAGCCGCTCTGCGGCATGTGGGATCCTCCTGGACCGGGGCACGAACCCATGTCCCCTGCATCGGCAGGCGGACCCCCAACCACTAAGCCACCAGGGAAGCCCCCAAGCATGTTTTTAAGAGTCTGGCTTCACTACTGAGATCTGATTGCCTTGTTCTAGGAAGACATTTCAACTCTACAGATTCTGTGATCTCCCTCACTGTCTCCCCCATGAATTGTTGAAATATTGAACCAATAAAGAGGCTTTAGTATCTAAATCAAACACATGGCAAAGCATGTCTTATGAATGGTTTTAACTCATCAACTTCACAACACCCTCATGAGGCAAGTACTATCATTATCCCCATTTTACAAGTAAGAGAACTAAGAAGCAAGGAGGTGTTATTACTTGCTCAAGGATACAAATCCGTAATTTCAGACGCTGTGCTTTTAACCACATTACACTTTTTAACCTATTACACTTCCAAGTTGGTTCCACTTACATACGTTGCAAAAATAACTGCTAACTAGATTGATTAAGCAAAGGATTGTTCTTATTATGTTTCTCAGGCAGATAGGGTTATGCCCAAAATCCTTAAAAATTTTAACTCTCATCAAAAATCTTGCTTTTGAAAGTACAGTGGGTATCATAAAATGTGCAACATTTAGAGTGAACCCTAATGTCAACTATGGACCTGGGTGATAATCATGTGTCAGTGTAGTTTCATCGATTGTAACGAATGTACCCCTCTGGTGGGAGATGTTGATAGTGAGAGTGGCTGGAGGTATGGGGGAGGGGATGTATAGGCAATATCTGCATCTTCCCCTCAGTTTTGCTATTAATTTAAAACTGCTCTAAAAAATAAAGTATTTTTTAAAGTGAAAAAAAAAAAAAAAAGAATGTACAGTGGGTTTAATAATGGATTCTCCAAAGAGAGACCAAGCTCTGACCACAACAGTTGATCCCTTTAGATCTCCCATCCTTTTCCTTTCCCACGGTTTCTCTTCAGCCCCATCAGGAGCTCAAGTCCTGTGATGGCTCCTCAAGCCTTCACTCTTGTTTAGATCAGACCTGAACCCCCAGAGCGAATCACTAGCAGTGCTCTTGCTGTCCCCTCCACATCCCAAAAGGCTTATCATTTTGCTGTCCACATCTTCATAAACCCCAAGCTTCAGCTTGCTCCTATGTTTCACCTTCTTGGCTCTCCACCTAGCTCTCGAAGTGCTACTGGAGAGAAGCCCTTGACCACGCCGGTTGGTGCTATGACAGACCCACAGCCTCTGAAGCTGGCTGGGCCTCAGTAACACTCTGCAATGCTTTCCTGTATTCCTGCTTTCTCACAAGAAATATCCAAACTCCACTCTGAAGTTTCTAGTTCTGTTCTTACTTAGTTGGGTGACTTGGACAAATCATTTAAAAGCTTTATATTTTACTGTCTTCATCTGTAAGAAGATTGATTTCGATCAGTATTTTTCAAACTTCATTCAAATGCATGAACATAGTATGTCCTTTCTATTATTTGGGTTTTCTTTGGATTACCGTCTTACATTGTGTATTTAAAGATTTCTAAGTGAGCAGTTCAGTAAAATGCAAATTTTCTGCAATATTTTGTGTTTTCAGTGTATCACTATTGCACAGTTTCCATTAAATTCCCATAAATTTCCATTTGTTTCAAAGTATTTTGTATTTTTTGATACTATTGTAAATGTACATTGCAAAACATATGTTTGAATTTTATCTTCCAACTGTTTATTGCTGATATATAGAAATACAATTAATTTTTGTATATTGACTCTGTGGCCTTTTGCTAAATTTTCTTATTAGTTCTAGTAGGTTTTTGCAGTTTCCTTAGTCTTTTGTGTTTTCTTGTCTTTCTTTTTTTTAGAACTAGATGCATTTTACTAAACAGCTCACTTAGAAATCCTTAAATATACAACTTAAGATGATGTACGTTGGGTTTTAAAAGACACTTCCACCACTTCATCACTCAGGAACCAATGAAACCTAGTACAATACCAGTTAGTCTGAGTTTTTTTGTTGTTTTCTGAGAGTTATGTTTTATTCAGCAGGGAACTTTTAAGACTTCAAGCCTGGGAGGCAGCATCTCCAGTAACCCTGAGAGAACTGCTATGAGGAGGTGAGGTGGAGAGAGAGGATATATAGGAGTTTTGTAACAAAGGGCAGGTAGTCGGGAACATCAAAAGATTACTGTTAATTAAAGAAAACCAGATATGTCAAGCTAAAGAATTTAGTGCTTTTCTATTTATGGGAAGGATGCAAGAGTTTGCGCTCACTGAAATCATTCCTTTGACGTGCATCTCAGCTCTCTGGCGCCAGTATCTTGTGTTTTCCCACGCTGAGTTTCCTCAGGGCTCACCTTAGGGAGAGGCTGCAGTCTGATGGCTGCTAGATGGCAGGTATTCTTTCCCTTCTGAGTTTCCTCGGGGCTCACCAGCTCATTAGTCTGAGTTCTGATGTGTGCAGATTTCTCTTCTAGAATTGTCCAAGTTAGCTTGCCTGCTCCTCTGTTGGTGGAGTACCCGTCCTTGCCACCTGCCAGTCTGAGATGCTGTGTCTCGCCTTCAGTACTCTGCACTGTGATGATGGCCAACTGGATCTTCACCTTTCATTCGGGGATTGGCCTCTCTCACACCCACTCTCAGCCTCGAGAGCTGGTTGGGGTGTGTCCTCTGGCCCAGCCAGTGCTCTGCACCATGCATCACCCTCTGGTAGTCATGGAAAAGAAGAGTGTGATGGAAAGAGCAATTTTGGTGGCTGGGAGTGGAGATGAAAGAAGGATCCGGCCTTGGGCAGAAATAAGTTCCTAAAACTTACTGTGCAAACTATTAACCTCTAGGATGCAGAGTCCAGTGGCTTATTTTCATCAGTTTTGACATCACTTATCATGGAGGTGGGGTAGGGGTGGAGGTGAGAATTGTGTTTCATGGAAAATCACAGTAGAAGGGGTCACAGTAGTAAAGCAGCCATTTTTATTTGGCCCCACATCTTTGCAATTCTCTTCATTGCTCAGTAATAGGAAAGTAAAGTAACCTAAACGCTATACACATGCATTCACAGCATTGTTTCTTTTAAGATATGAAAGTATATTCAGGACTTTCATGCATCTTAATTGTTGTTCACCTGTATTAAAAGCTGGTTCTTCTTCATGCCTCTGCATGGTTTTTGACCTTTCACTGTTGTATTTCCTCTTCCGCAGAATCTACTATACTCTATCATAATTCTCCATCTACTACAAGACTGTGAGTTCTGAGAGCACGTTATGCCTGACGTGGTCACAGGTTATCCCTGTATCCAGCATTGCCAGGCACAATAGGAGGGGATGATTCCTTAGGACTTTCTAGGTAAACATGTTGTCAATGAATAAAGACAGTTTTTCGGGTGTTTTTTTGGTTTGCTTCTTAACATCTTTATTGGAGTATAATTGTTTTACAATGGTATGTTAGTTTCTGTTGTATAACAAAGTGAATCAGCTATACATATACGTATATCCCTATATCCCCTCTCTTGTGTGTCTCCCTCCCACCCTCCCTATCCCACCCCTCTAGGTGGTCACACAGCACTGAGCTGATCTCCCTGTGCTATGTGGCTGCTTCCCACTAGCTATCTATTTTACAGTTGGTAGTGTATATATGTCAGTGCCACTTTCTCACTTCATCCCAGCTTACCTTTTCCCCTCCCCGTGTCCTCAAGTCCATTCTCTACGTCTGCATCTTTATTCCTGTCCTGCCCCTAGGTTCTTCAGAACCACTTTTTTTTTTTTTTTAGATTCCATATATATGTGTTAGCATACAGTATTTGTTTTTCTCTTTCTGACTTACTTCACTCTGTATGACAGACTCAAGGTCCATCCACATCACTAAAAATAACTCAATTTCGTTTCCTTTTATGGCTGAGTAATATTCCATTGTATATACGTGCCACATCTTCTTTATCCATTCATCTGTCGACGGACACTTAGGTTGCTTCCATGTCCTGGCTATTGTAAATAGTGCTGTAATGAACATTGTGGTACATAACTCTTTTTGAATTATGGTTGTCTCAGTGTATATGCCCAGTATGGAATTGCTGGGTCATATGGTAGTTCTATTTTTAATTTTTTCAGGAACCTCTAACTGTTCTCCATAGTGGCTGTATCAAATTACATCCCCACCAACAGTGCAAGAGGGTTCCCTTTTCTCCACACCCTCTCCAGCATTTATTGTTTGTAGACTTTTTGATGATGGCCATTTTGACTGGTGTGAGGTGATCCCTCATTGTAGTTTTGATTTGCATTTCCCTAATGATGAGTGATGTTGAGCATCCTTTCATATGTTTGTTGGCAATCTGTATCTCTTCTTTGGAGAAATGTCTATTTAGGACTTCTGACAATTTTTGGATTGGGTTGTTTGTTTATTTTTGATATTGAGCTGCATGAGCTGCTTGTAAATTTTGGAGATTAATCTTTTGTCAGTTACTTCGTTTGCAAATATTTTCTCCCATTCTGAGGGTTTTCATCTTGTTTATGGTTTCCTTTGCTGTGCAAAAGCTTTTAAATTTCATTAGGTCTCATTTGTTGATTTTTTTTTTTGATTTCCATTTCTCTAGGAAGTGGGTCAAAAAGGATCTTGCTGTGATTTATGTCATAGAGTGTTCTGCCTATGTTTTCCTTCAAGAGTTTTATAGTGTCTGGCCTTATATTTAGGTCTTTAATCCATTTTGAGTTTATCTTTGTGTATGGTGTTAGAGAGTGTTCTAATTTCATTCTTTTACATGTAGCTGTCCAGTTTTCCCAGCACCACTTCCTGAAGAGGCTGTCTTTTCTCCATTGTATATTCTGGCCTCCTTTATCAAAGATAAGGTGACCATATATGCATGGGTTTATCTCTGGGCTTTCTATCCTGTTCCATTGATCAATATTTCTGTTTTTGTGCCAGTACCATACTGTCTTGATTCCTATAGCTTTGTAGTATAGTCTGAAGTCAGGGAGCCTGATTCCTCCAGCTCCGTTTTTCTTTCTCAAGATTGCTTTGGCTCTTCGGGGTCTTTTGTGTTTCCATACAAATTGTGAAATTTTTTGTTCTGGTTCTGTGAAAAATGCCAGTGGTAGTTTGATAGGGATTGCATTGACTGTGTAGATTCCTTTGGGTAGTAGAGTCATTTTCACAATGTTGATTCTTCCAATCCAAGAACATGGTATATCTCTCCATCTGTTTCTATCATCTTTAATTTCTTTCATCAGTGTCTTATAGTTTTCTGCATACAGGTCTTTTGTCTCCTTAGGTAGGTTTATTCCTAGGTATTTTATTCTTTTTGTTGCAATGGTAAATGGGAGTGTTTCCTTAATTTCTCTTTCAGATTTTTCATCATTAGTATATAGGAATGCAAGAGATTTCTGTACATTAATTTTGTATCCTGCAACTCTACCAAATTCATTGATTAGCTCTAGTAGTTTAGGATTATCTATGTATAGTATCATTTCATCTGCAAACAGTGACAATTTTACTTCTTCTTTTCCTATTTGGATTCCTTTTGTTTCTTTGATTGCTGTGGCTAAAACTTCCAAAACTATGTTGAATAATAGCGGTGAGAGTGGGCAACCTTGTATTGACAGTTTTTTTACAACTATTTTTTAATTGGAGTATAGTTAATTTACAATGTTGTATTAGTTTCAGACGTACAGCAAAGTGAGTCAGTTATACATATATATATCTATTCTTTTTCATATTCTTTTCTATTATAAGTTATTACAAGATGTTGAATATATTTCCCTGTGCTATACATTAGGTCCTTGTTGTTTATCTATTTTATATATAGTAGTGTGTAATATTAATCCCAAACTCCTAATTTATCTTCTCCCCCCCACTGCCCCCAGTCACTACCCCCTTGGTAACCATAAGTTTGTTTTCTATGTCTGTGACTCTATTTTGAATAAAGATAGTTTTACTTTGTTCTTTCCAATCTTTATGACTTTTATTTTTTCCTTGCCTTATGACACTGGCTAGTACCTTCTGAACAATGCTGAATAGAGGTGATAAGAGCAGACAGCTTTACTTTGCTTTCATTGCAGGGAGAAAGCACTCAGCATTTTATCATTAATAATTACGTTAAATGTAGGTTTTCTCATAGATACCTTTTATCATATTCAGGTAGTTCCTCTTTCTGTTTTGCTAAGTATTTTAAAAATAAATGGGTGCTGAATTTTGTCAGCTGTCTTTTGGCATTCATTTCCTTGGCCACATAGTTTTTCTCCTTTATTTTATTTTTTTTAAAAAATAAATTTATTTATTTATTTTTGGCTACATTGGGTCTTTGTTACTGTGCATGGGCTTTCTATATTTGTGGCGAGCGGGGGCTACTCTTTGTTGTGGTGCACGTGCTCTCATTGCAGTGGCTTCTCTTATTGTGGAGCATGGGCTCTAGGGGCGTGAGCTTCAGTAGTTGCAGCATGCGGGCTCAGTAGCTGTGGCACATGGGCTCAGTAGTTGTGGCTTGCGGCTCTGGAGCGCAGCCTCAGTAGTTGTGGCACACGGGCTTAGTTGCTCCGTGGCATGTGGGATCTTCCCAGACCAGGGCTCGAACCCATGTCCCCTGCACTGGCAGGCAGATTATTAATCACTGCTCCACCAGGGAAGTCCCTCCTTTATTTTCTTAATACATTAATTATATTGATTGATTGTTGAATGTTGAACTATCCTTGCACTTCTGAGATAAACCCCATTTGGTCACAATGTATTACCATTTTTATACATTGCTGTGTCTTATTTGGGAGTATTTTGTTAGAAATGTTTTCACCTATGTTCATGAGCGATATTGATTTTCTGATTTTTTTAATGTAAGATCTTTTTGATATCAAGGCTGCCATGAATGGTTAGTTACTAACCATTTAATGATGCTTAACTATATTAGGTCTGTCTAGTTGCAAGTAACAAAAAGTAACTTGAGCTAGCTTAGGCAGCTAGCTCAGATTCCAAGGTCATACACGAGACACGTAACCTAGCCTCTGGAAGGAACTGGAATCACAAGGCACTGAGCCTTCTACCTCCCTGTTACTCTCCCTGTTCCTCAGCTTCATTCCTCCCACTTTGCAGACTTTCTCCCTCTGCTTCTCTGATTCATATGGCAATTCCTAAGCTTATTAATAATAAATAAATAAACAAATACGTACATAAGGCCTAGAAAGGTTCAGGAACTTCTTTCATGCATCACTAGTCAAATGCATGCACAGTTACAAGGTAATAAACTAGTCTTAGTCTGAGAAAAAGGAAAAATGATTGAATCAATGGATCAAAGCAAAAATTTCATTAGTATAGCTACACTCACTAAGTACATACTATATGTTAGACCTTAGGTAAGCTTCATCTTATAAGATCTTCACCACACCCTTATGGATAGAAAGTTGTATTATCTCCACAGTTGAAGAAAGTGAGGCTTAGATGAAATAAGTTTACATAGTCGTCTCTGAATGATAAATTTCAGAGTCAATATTGCTGCATCTAAGATGCATTGCAGACCTCTGGGTAGGACACAAATCCTTTGAAACAAAAAAGAACAAAGCAGAATGTAAAAACTATTAACCTTCATATTGTGTATGAGTTTGTATTTATTGCATTCATGGCAATATAAAGATGATTGCCAGCAATATGCTACAGGAAGATTTGTATCTAATAGTGCTCCTGCATAGTCAACAGGATAAGATCAGTATATATTACAGTAAAGAAGCTTTCGTATTCTCAATAGCAAACTGAGCACTGCTCTAGCAGAAGAATATAAGAAAGAAAAAGGAAAATAACTTTGGTGCTAAAGAGGAATTTTAAATTAGAAAAAAAAAACAGCCAATAACAATAATTACTACTTTATCAAGAATTTACCAAGTGCTAGGGGCTCTGCTACATGCTTTACTTTTATTGGTTTATTTGCTAGTCACAACAACCCCCAAAGTAGGTATTATTAGCCCCACTTAGAGATTGAAAAACTGAGTTTCAGGAACTTTCCCAGGAATCACAGCAAGAAAGCAGCCGATCCAAGGTTCTAGCTTGTGTGGTGGCAGAAGTTACCAGAACACTGATGGGCTCTTTGCTTTTGGATTGCTTGTGGCCCGTTCATTATGGTTATTTTGAAAAAACAAAACAAAACACTGGCAACTTCTCAGAATTCCTTGCTGTCTTCCAGAATACAACATCGTGATTCCAGAAGCTCTGAGATGCTCTCATTAGCTCTCAACCCTAGAAATTGCTGCATTTCCTTGACCACAGAAAAAAACAGCTTCTCTAGCCTAGAGGCCCAGGACTCATAACTTTCTCCAGTTTTCTAGAAGTGCTGAAGACTAGAATGTAAATAGCCCTTCAGTGTGAAACAGAGCAGGGCAAATAGAAGCGTCCCCAGGCTGGAATGTTGGCTCAACACACGGATCTCTAACAGCAAACACAGCAAAGCAAACATGGTGTTGAGACGAGGAAAAGGGGATGGGTCTGAGGAAAGTCTGCCAGTCACACCCAGATATTCATCTGCCTGAACCTCTGGTTCCCTGGAGAGGGGCAGGTTGGAACCCGGGAAGCCCAGCTTTGCCTCCTTCAAGCACTTGCTGCACTGATTTTGGCCTAGCCTACAATTTGAGCAGCGAAAGCCGCTTGGAGAGGCCTTTGTTTGGTCATATTACAATTTGGCATCCAAGATGAAAACATCTAAAATGTTGACATTGATCCTGGGTGGGTTAAAAAAATAAAGACGAATATCAAATCAAAGCGCTCCTAACTGCTGTGGTCCACAGGCAACACTCAGAGTAACTTGCTCTAGACTAGTGAAAACCCAGACTACTGAAACCTGGACAAATGGAAACCTGGGGACTCTTTGCTCAGGGGACTTTCTTGGGTAAAGTCTGCCTCCAATAAAGGCTCTGAGATGGGGGGAGGAAATCCTCTCCCCTCATTCACCAATACACATTACCTCCGTGACCCACCTAAGCTAATAAATGTGTTAATGCACAGATAGCTTCTTCAATGATTGTTAATTAATTGCACTAAAATTTTGAGGGTAGCCAGTTGATCATTGAGTTAGAACCCTCAATCCTCATGGTTTTCTGTCTGCTAAAATAGGAAAACACATCACCCATGAATAGGTCAAATGCATTGGTAGGCAAGTCTGGAAAAAGCCTTTCAGGTGAATGGCCAATATTACAAAAAGGCAAATTCTGTAGGATACAACGAGACAAGGTGAAGATTAATATACAGAGCACTTTCCCACAGTTCTACCTGTCTGTCTGTCTGTCTGTCTTGAGAAGTAATGAGTCTTCAGGAAAGGGGTAGCAACTTATTTTAGAGGGAGCCAAGCCGATGATGAGGTTCCTTGTATCCTGCCAGGTCAGGAAAACTGAGATCCAGTGTTTCTAAATCATTCCGAAATCTTTCTTGAGCTTCCTCTATATTCCAGGCACAGTGCTGGGTGCTGGTGGCATAAAAATGAAGACAAAGTCCCTTCAGAAGCATAGGGATGGCTGGGGAGACCAACACACAAATAGACTATTTAGATCGGGAGAGGAGGTGCTGCCTCAGAGTTTATGTGCAGGGCACTATGGGAGCCCAGTGCAGGGGGTTGCTTGGGTGCGGGCAAGGGAAGGAGTCAAGAAATGCTTCCTGGGGGTGATGTCTGAGCTGAATCTTAAAGAGTGCGTAGGAGAGGGCCGAGTGGAGATGTGAGGTTGAGGGCACGATACATAGTGTGGTCTTGCCAGATCGCACAGTGGGAGCTGGGGAGGATCTGGAAATGAAGCCAGAGAGAGAAAGGCAGGGGCCTGGTAACAGAGTAATGTGAGTATCCCCATCCGCAGATGAGGGAAGTGATGCTTAGACAGGGAAGATCCAATGCCCACGATTTAAAGTCACACAGTCCTAAATTCAAGTCTCAAGTTTGCAACTTACTCATCGAGTGAACATCTAAGTTGTTTATCTTCTGAGTCCCGGTTTCCTGATCTGCAAACTAGAAATAATGACAATACGCAGCCAATGGGGAGCTGTGAGGATTAAATGAGGCACGCGAAGCCCGTAACATGGTGTCAGCGCATTGTAAGCACTCGATAGTGACAGATAATGATAGAAATTAACTTCTAGAAAATGTATAAATTTGCTCAAGATTGTACAGTAAATGGCAAAATGTGGATCTGAACCCACTGGTAGTGAACACCCAGGGTGACAGTGGGAATGACCTGCCCTGGATGCCAGCAAGGGGTGTGTGCAAGCTCCACAGAGAATTTTAAAACTATCCTAAAACTGAATAAGCCATTGGTCTGCTTTCCATTATTGTCAAGTGTAGAGAATTCCAAACATTGTCAGTGATAAAATACTCCTCCCTCCAATATTTTTTGTTGCTCTAAGAATTTCTAAACAATTGCTGCTTGGTTACCATTGTTTTAATAATACCTATGAAAGCCACATGGTCCTCCGGCACACACTGTAAACTAGAAACCGATCCTCTCCTGGATCCCATTCATCAGAACATAGTTTTCAAATGATCACTCTGGCCACTTTGTTTCCCTGTTTTAAATGTTAGACAGATAAACATTCCAAATGATTACACAGAGTGACAGAATTGAAGCGACTCAAGTTCCATGTCTTTGCCTTTCGGTCACTGTACTAACATTGTTTATTCTGAATCTAATGTTTCATCGAGGGAATATGTGCTCTCACAGGGATGGGAAACATCAGCCATACCCAAAGTGTGCTTGAATGATTGTCAACTGTTAGGAAACTATGTAGACAAAATGTTTATTAAAGAATAAGGAATAAAAATGGGCTACTCTAAAGCTATTTACTGCAAATAATTTTTTCATACAGAGGAGAGTGTTAAAAAGTTATCTGCTCCGGATTTCATACATGAGGGTACCAGCTCTGCAAGTCTGTCAGGCTCTAACACTTCTGCCAATGTTTCTCCTCTTCTATCCTGACTGCTCTAGGGCTCTGACCGTCCCCATATCTCTCCTTCTTCGTTCTGGAACCCAGGCACTCCTATCAGTGGAGTTAGTTACTCAGGTTCAGTTGTGTCCCTCTGAGGCTTCACTGAAATGCAAACTCATCATTTGAGATGGGCAACACCTTAGTGCTGAGTGGCCAGGACAGCGCAGCGGGGTGGGTGCCCTCTGGGATAGAGAGCTCTAGATGAGGCATTAAACTAGGGGATGCTGAGGGGGGAGAGAGCTGGGGTTCAGAATGAGGGAGCTGATCACCTGAGGGTGACATGGAGAAGATGGATGACCCAAGTGGGGAGACACCCCAGATGAGTGAGATGGCTCACAGGAAGGCAGCATCAACAATGAAGTTTTTCTACTTTACAGTTTTGACCAAAGCAGAGGAGTATAAATTTGCTCTTTGTTTTCTGCCGGGTTGGAGGAATTCCAAAAAAATGCCCAAAGCCTTGGAACTAATTACAGCAGATGATGGGTACTCTTGTAAACACACGAGGAGAAGATAAGGACAGCATGCTTTTGAAAAGAGAATTTGAGTCAAGTAGCCAAAAACCTGCGAGTGACAAGATTGCAGTAGGTAGGCATATAAACCATCCTTGTTGAAAGCCTGTGTGTGCCTGTTCCTCCAAGTCATTGGATTTTAGCAAGTTTCATTGATGAAAGATCACTGCAGAGTTTACAGACATGATCTACAGAATGACACTGTGCTCTTGAGATGGCCACAGCCACCAGCTCTTTTCACTATCTCGTGACATGAAAGTTAAGTCGATCAGTTACCTTGTATTTGTTGGGCATTTACTTTGCCTCGGGCCATTTGTTTGACTCTCTGGGGATACAGTTATGAATGAGAAGAACATAGTCCCTATCCTCACTGGAATTAGAGTCTAGCAGTGGTGACACCTTAACTTAACTTATCATACATACAATAGCAAATAATTTCAAGCGAGTGAAGTGCTGTGAAGGAGAAATACAGGATGCCATGGGGGTGTATGGTGGGGTGAGGGTCGGAGAGGCCTTATCTGACCACCCCATGATTAGAAAGGACAAAAGCAGAATGGGTTGGAAGAATTCAGCCATGGCAAACCTTAGTGGGAAATCAAGAGTAATGCTAATGCTAGGAGTAACATGGTGGGATTTCATTGAAATCCCTGGCTTTTGCCAAGGGTAGCTACGGGAAGCTTTCTGGCACTCAGAATAAGATATATTTAAGAGTGACTTACACTCACATGAGTTTATTTTGGGGAAATCAACATTTCTGGATAGACAATACATTTCCAAATTGCACACAGGCAACTAATAGACTTATGGCAGCATATGTGGTAGAAAACCCAACACAGGCCAAAATACCCTCAGTAAGGACTAGATAAAATTGGTGCTAGTTTAGGAGCACTGGGACAAGCCAAAAGCACCTGTAGTGAAAAAAGACACAGTGAAGAAAAACACTTAGCAAAAGGGAAGTTTTTCAAGGAGGAAGGGAAAGGATGCAGCCTGGGTCAACAATTTATCATTTGAAAAATGGATACAACAAACTCAACAAATAATTAGACAATGTGTTAGAGACAAAGATGGGCAAGAGTTTGCACCAGAATTCAAGAACTGTTAAATAGATTCATTCAAGTGGAAACAGAGTTTCCATTTGAACTTCTACATGAAGTTAGCAGGGATTTTAGCAGCAAAAGCACAGGGAGTAAATCTATGAGAAGCCTCTGGTTTCCCTAATCTGTGGCAAATTACAAATGGTGAATGCCCTTTACATAGGTCCTCTTTCACTGCCAAGACTCCTCATCTAAATAAAAATAAGAGATATTCAGTGGTACAGTTGGAGTGGGATATAGAAAGTTTATTTTTGGCTGCGTTGGGTCTTCGTTGCTACGCGTGGGCTGCCTCTAGTTGCGGGGAGCGGGGGCTACTCTTCGTTGCGGTGCGCGGGCTTCTCATTGCAGTGGCTTCTCGTTGCAGAGCACAGGCTCTAGGCTCGTGGGCTCCAGTAGTTGTGACACGCGGGCTCAGTAGCTGTGGTGCGCAGGCTCTAGAGCGCAGGCTCAGTAGTTGTGGTGCACGGGCTTAGTTGCTCTGCAGCATGTGGGATCTTCCCGGACCAGGGCTCGAACCCGTGTCCACTGCACCGGCAGGCTGATTCTTAACCACTGCACCACCAGGGAAGTCCCTAGAAAGTTTATTAAATTTGGTTGAGTGTTGCACCTAAATTGAAGATGGACCTTAGAGGAGAGAGTGGTAGCTCTATCTCCAGAAACACTCATATCCATTGTGCTGATCCTTCTTATTGCTTTTCATGGTCTGGAATGATTTTATTTATTATTTTACTTTTATTGTAAAAGTCTCCCCACTCTAGTGTATATAGTTTATGAGGTCCAAGACCATGCTTGTCTAGGTCACAGATACAGTTCCAGCTCTCACAGTCCTTGGAGAGAGGAGGCAGTGACATAAACATCTAAGGAATGAATGGATGGTGTGACATCAAGATTGGGACATAATGAACAGGCAGATTTGGCCAGCCAGTGAAGGAAGCACATTCCAGGTCAGTGACCAGAGTGGACACCAGTCCACATTGCTTCAACTGGAGAAACCTCTTATACTGAACAAGACTCACACTGCAATTCTGAGACTGAACAGGAGATGAATAAAACATGCCGGATGCTTCACTCTCCCAGAATACAGGCTGAACCTTATAGAAAACTAAAAAAAAATCAGGAGTTTAATTTTCAACATGATGAGTTTGGGATTATCTATTTTCCATCCAGGTGGCATTATTAAAGTAGGCAGTTGGAGATATAAGGGTGGAGTTCTGGAGAGAAATTGAGGCTGGGACTAAAATTTGAGAAGATAGATATTCATTTACCTGAACTGTAAAGTGTGGGAAAGTAGGAGTGGAATTTAGGGCTGGAAAGGTAGGTTGGGGAGAGCATGTTAAAGGATTTAAAAGAGAAAGATACATTCTAAGCCTGGAGGAAGATGATGATAATGATGATGACTTATGTACCTGCTAGACCAGAGTAGATATGAGGGTTAGCACTTAGGGTTGGGAACAAGTGCCTAAGTCATGTGCCTTCAGAGTTGGTATGTCCAAGCATCAGGGCTCCCAGATGCCTACATGCATCCCAGCTCTCTTCCACTGAGCCCCTCCCTCCAAAGGAAAACAGAAGGGAGCATCAACAGGTGAAGATGATGACATAGTGACCAAACAGACTCCCTGCAGGGTCTGTCTCCTGCTTTGAAGGAATTGAATGCGAAATTAATCATGTAAAGACACAGCAGGTGATCTTAAGAGGAGTATTTTGATATTGTGATGTAATAAGAATGATATATTTGATCTTCTTCCCTGGTTCCTGGCATAAAGCTCCTAAAACCCTTGGAATTTTCTGAGTGACAGGGGTGAGAAGAGCATATTTTGTTATTTACTGTAAGCCTGGCTCAAGCCTACCTGACTTCATGCTAAGGAGGTGACTCTGGAGAGTGGGAGCTGATTGCCAGGGAAACCAAGCATGTGATCGGAGGGTTAGAACTTTGAGCCCTAAGCCTCATTTACCCCCACCTCTGGGGATAAGAGAGACGCTGGGGATTTATTTAATCACCAAGGGCCAGTGATTTAATCCATCGTGCCTGTGTAATGGAACCTCCATAAAAACCCTAAATGAAGAGTTTTGGAGAGTTTCTGGGTTAGTGAACACATAGGGGTGCTGGGAGGGTGGTATGCCCAGAGAGGGTATGAAGGCTCTGCACTTCTTTCCACATACCTTGCCCTGTGCATCTCTTAGATTTGGCTGTGTCTAAGTTGTATCCTTTATAATAAACTGGTAACAAGAACTAAACTGTTGCCACAAGTTGGCTTCTATGAGGTCGTTCTAGCAAATAATCAAACCTGAGGAGAGGGCTGTGGGTACTCCCAACGTACAGCCAGTTGGTCAGCAGTGCCAGCAGTCCAGACTTGCGATGAGCATCTGAAGTGTGGGCAGTCCTGTGAGACTCAGCCCTTAACCCGTGGAGTCTGCATTAAGTCCTGGTAGTTAGGGTCTGAATTAAATCAAATCATTGGGCACCCAGCTGATGTCCCGAGAGTTGAAGGGCTAGTTGCTGCATGGCAAAAAGCCCACACCTTTGGTGTCAGAAGTGTGTTGTGAGTAGAGAAACAGTTTTGCTCCTAGGTATATAAACTTGTTCTCTCAACTAGTGGCAAGGAGGTATAAGGCCCTGCCACCATTCTGTATGCTTCCTGCTATGACCAGATACCAAGGGGTATGAATAAATCAAGCATTAGAGTTTAGGGATTTCTTTGCTTCAGCCATGGGTCAGAAGCTGAATTGGGGCAGCCAAGCCACCCAAAATCCTCTGCAGTGGTAGTAGCATCTGTAGAGCAGCAGCAATAAAGGGCCCTGCTGCCTTAGGAGAGCCTGCTAACATGACTCTTTATTAAGCCCTTGCTGAATGCCAAATCCTTGCTAAAAGCTTTGCATACAGTATCCCATTTAAATCCTATAACAAACGTTTTCTGGTGGCAGAGCCAGTAGATACACATCCAGTTACACTTACGACTCCATGATTCTAAATGGAGAGCTATAAATTTCAACTTTATGAAGACAAAATTTTTTCATTAAAAAAACTTCTGTGCTTAAGTTCAGTTGGCAAAATCTCACCCTGCTGCTGATTTGTAGTTTGATCCATAACCCTAGAATTTGCTGAAGTGCTCCCTAAGGCTATGGAACAAAGAAATAGGCATTTGAAAGCTTCAGTGAAATAATTAATTGTAACTTTAAAGATGCACAAATGTTATTTCATGATTTTTGGCCTGCTTCCTCTTTATGTGTGGGGTAGGGAAGGGTGGCATGTTTTTCTTTTTCCATTATTTAGGAGTGTTAATGAGTCTCTCTCTGACTCCATATGTTACGCCACCGAAAAACTGATCCTTAGTTTAGTAACATTTGGAACCGGGTGAGCAGCATTTCTGCTCAAGAACTCTCTCCTCTCTCGTGTGTGACAGAAGAGTTAGGAGAGAAGAATCCCGTTGCTTTGCCAGCTTGTCTAGTTACAGGACAAAGGCATCTCTGTTGCAGGCTTTTGACATTTTAGAAAGATCTAGAAGTTTTTAAGCCAGTCTCCAGGAGAACCCATAAGGTTGCAAGTAGTATGTATTTGTTATGTGTGTGCATTTTTCTAGGATGGGCCCATAGTTTTCAACTGAGTCTCAAAGATGTTCTTGACCTTACCAAAATTAAGATCACAGCTATGCTACAGAAATTTCTAGAGACATAACTAAATACGTGCAACAATAGAGAGACTCTTTATAGCTGGATGTATTATAGTACAGTTGTCCTCGGTATCCACAGATGATTGGTTCCAGGACCCCACAGATACCAAAATCTGTGGATGCTCAAGTCCCTTATATAAAATGATGTCATACAGTCAGCCCTTCACATCCACGGGCCCACGCATACACGGTTCATCCTACTGTGGATAATTCGATTCAAGGACGGTTGTATCTGATGCAGAACCCGGGATATGGAGGGCTGACGATAATTCTATGTAAATTAGTGTTATGAAAGAGGCTTCCCTGGTGGCGCAGTGGTTGAGAGTCCGCCTGTCAATGCAGGGGACACGGGTTCGTTCCCTGGTCCGGGAAGATCCCACAAGCCATGGAGCGGCTGGGCCCGTGAGCCATGGCCGCTGAGCCTGCGCGTCCGGAGCCTGTGCTCCGCAATGGGAGAGGCCACAACAGTGAGAGGCCCGCGTACCACAAAAAAAAAAAAAAAAAAAAAGGAGTATGAAAAAAATTATATGGTCCATGTTTGTGAGTCACATGTTTTTTTCTCTCTGAGATTCTCCGAGTTCAGCCCTTTGTCATTGATATTCTATCTATGCCTTTAATATTACATGATAATTCTGCCTTTTATTGCTGAGATATAGTGTAGAGGTGGTATTTTGATTTTTTTCCCCCAATAGAGAAAATGGTCTTGCTCTAACAGGATCACTCTCACCTGGCAGTTCCCCTGGAATATCAGAAAGCAGTTATTAGGTAGCTGATGATGTTAAATGATGTGTGTGTGCGTGAAAGCTTATGGGTGTATATGCAATAGCTAATGTTGAAAAAAAAAATGCCTCTAATTTAACATTCAGTATGTAACCCGTATAAGTTTCAACAGCCTAGTGACTCTTTCCATGGTTTCACATTGAAAGAAATTTGGTCCTACATCCATAATAATCAAAGAGAAACATAAATTTGTATTGAAGTCTCTCAGCACCGAATGGAAAATAATCAAAAGCAAAAATTATTTGATATTGTTTCCTATCTCATGTCATTTTATCATCTCTCATGCATGGAACCTGCTCCAAAGTATTTCTCCTCCCCTACTCCAAGCTCTGAAATTTCCCCCAATCCAGTGCATTTAAGCTCTGATAGATCCGTTCCTCTCTCTATCTTAATTCTATGTTATGGAGGTCAATTTAACCTCTCTGGTTTCTTTCTTTTGCCTGTTTTGTCATAACTCCAACTGTTCTCCCTTCCCCCTCCCCCCAAAAAGCTGATCCAGCAAGCAAGAGCCCTTTCTGGGGAGGTGAGGAATAAAGGAAGGAAAAAAACTTATATTTGCAACTTAAATCATTTCTTTTGTCTCTGATACCAGTATAAAGAAAAACACCACACTCATTTGAGATCTAAACATAACTTCAATTTGGGATTGTAGCCTTCTTAATTAACATGTCCAATTAAACCGTTCACACCGGATTAATTTGATAAACAGAACTGTTCATACATATTAGTTAATACATAGTTGCTTTTTAGCCTCAGCAGGTTCATTCACTGTATGTAACACACACACACACACACACACACACACACACACACACACACACACACACACACACACCCCTTCACCCATTTAATATTTAGCTTTTCGTTTTGTTTTTTTTTTAAAGAAGCTTCATATTTATTTCTGAAAGATGATATTTTCATATGAATTTTGGCCCGTGAAGTGGTAATCAGACCTAAAAGCAGAGGGATGTGTGCATTTGCCAATCAGCTGCTCCTAAAAGAAGACTGATGTATCACTAAGTCAGTGAGTGATGTGGGCCCTGTGGCCTCTTCATCTTGGGAACCTTCTCTCCTTTATCTCTATCTCCTGCTTGTAGCTCTGTCTGAGGGAGAAGGCTAAGGCCACAGCAAAACTTTCAGTGCTGAGGCTCTTTTTTTTTTTTTTTAACATCTTTATTGGGGTATAATTGCTTTACAATGGTGTGTTAGTTTCTGCTTTATAACAAAGTGAATCGGTTATACATATACATATGTTCCCATATGTCTTCCCTCTTGCGTCTCCCTCCCTCCCACCCTCCCTATCCCACCCCTCCAGGCGGTCACAATAGCTTTTCGTTTTAATTGAACCCGTCTTTCACTCTAAGGGCCCTGGTTGAGAGCTCTGTCCAGGAAGGAAGAGCTTTAAACCCAGGCAAATGGAAAATGGATTTGCATAAAAGCATCTCTTCACGAGTGAAAGTCTGGCTTATTCTAAATCCTGTAAGTACGTAGCCTCTCTTTCTTTCACCATTAAAACCTAGAAAACAAATCTTCAGGGGAAACATCCTGACGAGACACGTGGAGTGAGGCACATTGGTAATTGTAAGTGTAAGCCTTTCTTTGTTGTTCCCACAGCAAGGGAACCCTGTAGGCACCTGACATGAGGCTGTGGTTGTGCACACATGGATTTCACATGTGCCAGACCAGAGTCCCGGAAGCCAGAAATCCCAGGAATGATCGCTGCTGAAACCTGCCTTGGGTTTCAAAAGCACAGGTCCATCACACCTGCACATATCTCTCTGAAAATTTCCATCAGTAGTAAAAACAACGTGAACTTGAGAACTCAACAAGTGGCTTTGGGTGCCTGCATTACGAGCTTCCCATTTGGGACAGGAAGTTTATCTTGCTGGAAAGAATTGTCCCCCATTTCAAGGAAATCTACAGTTAGTCAACCGTGATAGAGATCGCCCAGAGAGAGAAGCTGGGACCACGGAAGAAGCACCAGACTGGGAGCTGGGAGAGTTGGGAGACTCTGTCATCAATGACTTGTGTGACTTTGGCTTTGAGGATGCCTTCCAGGTCTCTGATATGAGCACCTTCATAATCCATGATTCGGAAACTGTGCACATGCAACTGTGTAAGAGGCTGAGCAATAAAGACAGTTCTGGCTCTGGGCCTTGGGCTCGTTATTTGTAAAATGAGTAGGGAGCAGAGCAGGGAGCAAAACTATCTCGCAAGTCCAGCTTAAACGTGTGACTGTTTCTACAAAGAAAACACCGTGACAAAGGCCCTGTATAAAGGAACATTTTTTTTTAAAAAACCCTGCCCACAAGAGGGTTCCCATCTACCTAATGAGAGAAAATATATCTTCTCTTGTTAACTAGAATGGAACACTCCATATATATGTGTGTGTGTATTGGTAAGTGTATATATAACAATCAAACCACTTACGAACAAGAATTTGACAATATGTTGAATTCTAATATATGTCGTTATTAACAACTATTTGATTGTTTGAAACAGGCTTTTAGAAATAATAGCAGTGTATTAAAAAGTGCTAAATGGGGCTTCCCTGGTGGCGCAGTGGTTGAGAGTCCGCCTGCCGATGCAGGGGACGTGGGTTCGTGCCCTGGTCCAGGAAGATCCCACATGCCGCGGAGCGGCTGGGCCCGTGAGCCATGGCCTCTGAACCTGCACGTCCGGGGCCTGTGCTCCGCAAGGGGAGAGGCCACAGCAGTGAGAGGCCCGCGTACCGCAAAAAAAAAAAAGTGCTAAATGTGTAACATGGAAAACAGTGTGAAAGATGGTAATCCTGCATTCTTTGCCTGGCTCCCAGCCCTACTGTGCATTCGGGCCTCCCTATCTTGTACAGGTGTGAATCCCAGTTCTCTTGTTTTAAACAGCTCCCAGCACTGTGATCGATCTCCCTGGTTTAGGGAAATGTAAAATGCCGCGGCAGTGGTTCTCTGTCTTCGTAACGTGCACTCCTGTTGTTTGTCTTGAAGTCACCTTGGTCCCTTTGCCTTGTACGTCATTCATTCATTCCTCAGAGAAGCTAAGCACCTTGTTAGGCGCTGGGGTGCAAAGGAAAGTACATCTTATCTTAAGCATCACTTCCTCAGGGAGGCCAAATTACCTGATCGCTCCGTGTAGGGTCCCACAGCTCCTGTATCTCTCTTGAAGCCCATCAAAGTTGTTGCGCGTATCAAGAGTTTGTTCTTTTTTATTGCTGAGCAGTGTTGCGTGGTACGGATGCCCCAGAATGTGTTCAGCCATTCACTCCTTGAAAGATGTTTAGCTTGTTTTTAGTTTGTTTTGCTATTATGAATAAAGCTGCTGTGAACATGTGTGTACAGGTTTTTGTGTGAACATGAGTTTTCACTTCTCTGGGGTAAAATGGCCAAGAGCACAATGACTAGGTTGTATGGCAAGCGCATGTTTAGTTTTGTAAGCAACTGCCAGACTGCTTACAAGAGTAGATGTACCTTTGTACGTTCCCACCATCAGTGTGTGAAATCCAAGCTCTCTGCATCCTTGCTGGCCTTTGGTATATTCATGCTTTTTGTTTTAGCTGTTTTCATAGGTTTGTAGTGATATCTTATTGTAGTTTAATTGACATTTCTCGAAGGGCTAATAATGTTGAAAATCTTTTCATGTGCTTTTTTTTTGCCATCTGTATTCCCCTGTAGTGAAATACTGTTTATGTCTTTTTCCACTGTATAACTGGATTGTTTGAGTCATTTTACGGTTGAGTTTTAAAAGGTTTTTTTTATATATTGTAAATATAAGATCTCTGTAGGAGAGACATTTTGCAAATATTTTCTTCCGGTCTCTAGCTGTCTTATCACCCTCTATTAAGAAGGTCTTCCACAGAATGAGGTTTTTAATTTTGATGAAGTCCAACTTAGTATTTTCTTCTATGGATTATGCTTTTGAGGACATGTCTAATAACTCCTCACCTAGCCCTAGGTCCTGAAGATGTTTTCCTAAAAATTTTGTAGGTTGAGTTTGTGGGTTGTATTTTACATTTAAATCTATGGTCCATTTTTAAATTAATGGTTATATATGATGTAAAGTTTAGGTCAAGTTTCTTTTTTTTTTTTTTCTTTTTGCCTAGGGATGTCCAGTTACCAAACAATTTGTTGAAAATACTATCATATTTCCTCCAGAATTGTTTTGTACTAGCAATTAACATATTTAAAAAAAATTGAAGTATATTTGATTTATAATGTTGTGTTAGTTTCAGGTGTATAGCAAAGTGATTCAGCTATCTATCTAGGTATGATAATCTTTTTCAGATTCATTGCAATTATAGGTTATTACAAGATATTGAATATTGTTCCCTGTGCTACACAGTAGGTCCTTTTTGTTTATTTTATTTTTTAAAATAAACTTTTTATTTATTTATTTATGGCTGCGTTGGGTCTTTGTTGCAGCGCATGGGCTTTCTCTAGTTGTGGCAAGCGGGGGCTACTCTTCGTTGCGGTGCATGGGCTTCTCATTGCGGTGGCTTCTCTTGTTGCAGAGCACAGGCTCTAGGTGCTCCGGCTTCAGTAGTTGTGGGTCGCGGGCTCAGTAGTTGTGGCGCATGGGCTTAGTTGCTCCGCGGCATGTGGGACCTTCCCGGACCAGGGATCGAACCGCATTCCCTGCATTGGCAGGTGGATTCTTAACCACTGCACCACCAGGGAAGTCCTATCTGTTTTATATATTATTAGTGTGTATCTGTTAATCCCAGACTCCTAATTTATCCCTCCCCCTTTCCACATATTTAAAAATTGACTTTCATGAAAGCGGTGGCTCATGGCCTTATGGAGCTGAAAATCTCCAGAGGGAAACAGTAATAATAACAGCACCTTAAAAGCTAGAACAGGGTGTGCACAGGGTGCTGGGGAAGCAAGAAGGCTGTGCTCCAGTGACTGACAACCACACCTCCCTGTGACTGAGCCCCTGGGGCCCTGAAGTCTGCTTACAGACCTTCCTGGACTAGAATAGTCAGGTCTAACCCACTGCATTGGAACAATGGCCCCTGAACTTTGCTCCCAGTTTTTCACCCCAGATCTCTGCTCCCTCCCTTAGCCGCTTGACTCAACTCTCATTCTAGGTCTACTTCAGTCTTGGCCATCCAGTGTTGCCTGAGATGTTGTATTCCAATGTATGAAACCCATTGTCTCTCCCCAGTTTTGTTTGGGGTTGCCTACCCAGACCAAAGATATCAGGGTAGAGAGAAAGGATATCAGGGAAGCAGAGAACTGTATATTCTCCAATGAACTGGCGCTGTGCAGGTAACCAGTCAGGTATACGTACTCTGACTCCAGATTAAAGAGATGGTGGACAGAGAGAGGAAAGGGGTGTTTTTCTTGCTAGACTGACAGCCTATTCCGTTTGAGCTCATTGGCCCTCAGTGTGTAAAAAATAAATTAATAACAACGATAATAGCAACAAAAGTAATCCATTGTGTGTGGCCTAAACTATCTGGAGTGTTGGCCCCTTAGTTAATTACATTAGCCCCAGAATTGCTCCACTCTCCCCATCAGACAGTTTGTTAGGAACTGATCACATTGAGCTATCTCTGCTTAACTGTTTAGGGCTTGATCTGTGAATCAAGGTCTTTGAAGAAAGCTCATGCTTGCAAAAACAACTAATAGGGGTCTTGGCCTGGGGGTGCTTTTCTTCTGTGGCCATAGTGACTGCTAAAAGCCAAGGGATAATTTTTTCTCGCTGGAAATGTGATTAATCAACTAAGGGCTAGAACACTGGCCTCTTTCATCACTCAGATGCCCAGGATGCTAGTCAACCAGAGTCACCCTATTTCCATGGCCAACCTGGCATGTAGTCAGGACTTAAAAGGAAACATTCTAAACAGAGCCTGTTAGTACTAGAGAAGTTTTCCTTTTTACGAGATCTATTAGTGAAGTTCTCCTGCCTTGGGATATGTGCTAATAGTCATAAGAGATAATCCCTGTTAAGCTAGTACTAGCCGCTCTAACACATAAACTCCAAAATATTAGTAGCTTAGCAAAATATAAAAGTTCAAAGGGGTTTTCCATCTTAGTGGTTGGTTCTGTTCCAAGTAATAATTAAAGATCCCAAGATTCCTCTAGCTTGGAGCTCCTCCATCTTCAAAACATGGGCTCCAAGATCATTGACTTGGGAGAGAGAGCATAGAGGATGGCAGTTAGGTATTTTTATGGGCCAGGCCTCAAGTAGTTCAGATCATTTCTGTTCACATTCCATTGCCTAGAGCTTGAACTTATGGCCACACTAACTTCGGTGCCTGGGAAATGTAGTAAAACCCTGTGCCCAGGAAGAAGAGGAAACAGGTTTGCCATTACTCCCTGAAGTCACTGCATGTCAGTGATCTAAAACCAGTGATTTGCAGAATATTTGGAGACCTTCCAAGGTATATAGTCCTATCTAGGGTAGTTTGCTGAATATAATGATGATGATGAGAGGAAGGTTGTTGATGCATCAAAGAGGTCCTGATCAGCCAATGAACTCACCACCAAAACTTGGTCAGTTGTCTTACTTCTTTAAACCTGTATATGAGTGGGTGTATAAATTGGCAAAATCCTTCCTTTACCATTGAAATAAATTAATGGTAAACAGTCATCAGCATAACCCTCATATCCTCGCCCAGAATTAATACACTGTCCATGAGTTAAACAATTCTTTGCCTAGAGAGAAAATATAATGTAGTGGCTATAAACATGGCCTGGAATTATACCTGGGTTCAAATTTTGTCATATGTTAGCTGTATTAATTAAGACTCTAATTGAAAGTAACAAATATAAACTTGAGCTAGTTTATGCTAAAAGGGGAATTTATTATAAAGGTATAAGGGTATCTTATGGAAATCATGGGTAGAAATACGACTAGAGCTCAAGAAGAGATGTAAATTAGGAACTGGAAGGCTACCATGACTCTGTTTCTTATCTCTGCTTCTCTCTTTGTAGTAGCTTCATCCTAATTTTCTCTGCTTCCTATGCTTCTCTAAACATATTATTGGAATCTGCCTCCCCAAGGCTGTCAAGTCTATGTGTTCCAGCCACAAGCAGGGACTTGCAGTCTCTGAATTGCAATTTCAGATTTCTAGGAGAAAGAATCTGATTAGCTAAGCTTTGTGTCACATGTTCATTGCTGGTCCCAATCAAAAATGACAAAGTAGGCAAGATTCTATCCAAAAAAAGCTTCCAGAGGCCAGCTCCTGTAGATGTGGGCTCAGTTCCACAGGGAGTTAGAGAGAGAGAGAGATTGTGAGAGAGAGAGAGAGAGAGATTGTGAGAGAGAGAGAACTCTGCTAACAAATGTCTCACCTCTCAGCCTGATTCCTCATCCGTAAGACGGAGATAACACCACCTAACCCAAAGGGTTAGTCTGAGGATTGAGGACTGTATTCTGAGGTCTGTATATAAATTCTAGCACAGTACCTTTCACAAAGAAACTGTTCAGTAAATAATGAATGGATGGATGTATATAAAGTAACAATACATCACTCCATTTATCAGGGGCTACAAGCATCAAGGCATACATCTGGATAAATAGATAGAAGTTCTGATATGAAGGTTATTGAGTTTCAATTTTATGGGACTACATTTTTTATTCTGCAATCCTGAAAACCAAAGATCATTATGCATAAACAATGAAAATATTAGGATCTTGAACCCTAATATAGATCTGTGGACTTGCCAAATTCCACATCTAAGCTTTATTTTTTTTTTCTTAACACCTTTATTAGAGTATAATTGTTTTACAATGGTGTGTTAGTTTCTGCTTTATAACAAAGTGAGTCAGCTATACATATACATATATCCCCATATCTCCTCCCTCTTGCGTCTCCCTCCCACCCTCCCTATCCCACCCTCTAGGTGGTCACAAAGCACCAAGCTGATCTCCCTGTGCTATGGGGCTGCTTCCCACTAGCTATCTGTTTTACATCTCGTAGTGTATATATGTCCATGCCACTCTCTCACTTCGTCCCAGCTTATCCTTCCCTCTTCCCGTGTCCTCAAGTCAATTCTCTACGTCTGCATCTTTATTCCTGTCCTGCCCCTACGTTCTTCAGAACCACCTTTGTCTTTTTTTTAGATTCCATATATATATGTGTTAGCATACAGTTTTTCTCTTTCTGACTTACTTCACTCTGTATGACAGACTCTAGGTCCATCCACCTCACTACAAATAACTCAATTTCATTTCTTTTTATGGCTGAGTAACATTCCATTGTACATATGTGCCACATCTTCTTTATCCGTTCATCTGTTGATGGACACATAGATTGCTTCCATGTCCTAGCTATTGTAAACAGAGCTGCAATGAACATTGTGGTACCTGACTCTTTTTGAATTATGGTTTCCCAGGGTAAATGCCCAGTAGTGGGATTGCTAGGTCGTATGGTAGTTCTATTTTTAGTTTTTTAAGGAACCGCCGTACTGTTCTCCATAGTGGCTGTATCAATTTACATTCCCACCAACAGTGCAAGAGGGTTCCCTTTTCTCCACACCCTCTCCAGCACTTATTGTTTGTAGATTTTTTTTTAAAGAATCATCTTTTTTAAAAAAAATTTATTTATTTTTGGCTGCGTTGGGTCTTTGTTGCTGCACGCAGACGTTCTCTAGTTGCAGGGAGCGGGGGCTACTCTTCGTTGTGGTGCGCGGGCTTCTCATTGTGGTGGCTTCTCTTGTTGTGGAGCATGGGTTCTAGGGCATGCAGACTTTAGTAGTTGTGGCACACAGGCTCAGTAGTTGTGGCGCACAAGCTTAGTTGCTCCACAGCATGTGGGATCCTCCTGGACCAGGGCTCGAACCCATATCCCCCACATTGGCAGGCGAATTCTTAACCACTGCGCCACCAGGGAAGCCCCTGTAGATTTTTTGATGATGGCCATTCTGACTGGTGTGAGATGATATCTCAATGTAGTTTTGATTTGCATTTCTCTACTGATCAGTGATGCTGAGCATTCTTTCATGTGTTTGTTGGCAATCTGTATATCTTCTTTGGAGAAATGTCTATTTAGGTCTTCTGCCCATTTTTGGATTGGGTTGTTTGTTTTTTTGATATTGAGCTGCATGGGCTGCTTGTAAATTTTGGAGATTAATACTTTGTCAGTTGCTTTCTTTGCAAATATTTTCTCCCATTAAGAGTGTTGTCTTTTCATCTTGTTTATGGTTTCCTTTGCTGTGCAAAAGCTCTGAAGTTTCATTAGGTCTCATTTGTTGATTTTTGTTTTGATTTCCATTTCTCTAGGAAGTGGGTCAAAAAGGATCTTGCTGTGACTTATGTCATAGAGTGTTCTGCCTATGTTTTCCTTCAAGAGTTTTATAGTGTCTGGCCTTATATTTAGGTCTTTAATCCATTTTGAGTTTACTTTGTGTATGGTGTTAGGGAGTGTTCTAATTTCTTTCTTTTACATGTAGCTGTCCAGTTTTCCTAGCACCACTTACTGAAGAGGCTGTCTTTTCTCCATTGTATATTCTGGCCTCCTTTATCAAAGATAAGGTGACCATATGTGTGTGGGTTTATCTCTGGGCTTTCTATCCTGTTCCATTGATCTATCTTTCTGTTTTTGTGCCAGTACCATACTGTCTTGATTCCTATAGCTTTGTAGTATAGTCTGAAGTCAGGGAGCCTGATTACGCCAGCTCCATTTTTCTTTCACAAGATTGCTTTGGCTCGTCGCAGTCTTTTGTGTTTCCATACAAATTGTGAAATTTTTTGTTCTAGTTCTGTGAAAAATGCCAGTGGTAGTTTGATAGGGATTGCATTGACTGTGTAGATTCCTTTGGGTAGTAGAGTCATTTTCACAATGTTGATTCTTCCAATCCAAGAACATGGTATATCTCTCCATCTGTTTGTATCACCTTTAATTTCTTTCATCAGTGTCTTATAGTTTTCTGCATACAGGTCTTTTGTCTCCTTAGGTGGGTTTATTCCTAGGTATTTTATTCTTTTTGTTGCAATGGTAAATGGGAGTGTTTCCTTAATTTCTCTTTCAGATTTTTCATCATTAGTGTATAGGAATGCAAGAGATTTCTGTGCATTAATTTTGTATCCTGCAACTTTACCAAATTCATTGATTAGCTCTAGTAGTCTTCTGATAGAGTCTTTAGGATTCTCTCTGTATAGTATCATGTCATCTGCAAACAGTGACCACTTTACTTCTTCTTTTCCTATTTGGATTCCTTTTATTTCTTTTTCTTCTCTGATTGCTGTGGCTAAAATTTCCAAAACTATGTTGAATAATAGCGGTGAGAGTGGGCGACCTTGTCTTTTTCCTGAAGTTAGTGGAAATGGTTTCAGTTTTTCACCACTGAGAACGATGTTGGCTGTGGGTTTGTCATATATGGCCTTTATTATGTTGAGGTAAGCTCCTTCTATGCCTACTTTCTGGACGGTTTTTCATATAAATCGGTGTTGAATTTTGTCGAAAGCTTTTACTGCATCTATTCAGATGATCATGGTTTTTATCCTTCAATTTGTTAATATGGTGTATCACACTGAATGATTTACGTATATTGAAGAATCCTTGCATTCCTGGGATAAACCCCACTTGATCATGGTTTATGATCCTTTTAAGGTACTGTTGGATTCTGTTTGCTAGCATTTTGTTGAGGATATTTGCATCTATGTTCATCAGTGATATTGACTTGTAGTTTTCCTTCTTTGTGACATCTTTGTCTGGTTTTGGTATCAGGGTGATGGTGGCCTCGTAGAATGAGTTTGGGAGTGTTCCTCCCTCTGCTATATTTTGGAAGAGCTTGAGAAGGATAGGTGTTAGCTCTTCTCTAAATGTTTGATAGAGTTTGCCTGTGAAGCTGTCTGGCCCTAGGGTTTTGTTTGTTGGAAGATTTTTAATCATAGTTTCAATTTCAGTGCTTGAGATTGGTCTGTTTATATTTTCTATTTCTTCCCGGTTCAGTCCCGGAAGGTGTGCTTTTAATTTGTCCATTTCTTCCAGGTTGTCCATTTTATTGGCATATAGTTGCTTGCAGTAATCTCTCATGATCCTTTGTATTTCTGCAGTGTCAGTTGTTACTTCTCCTTTTTCATTTCTAATTCTATTGATTTGAGTCTTCTCCCTTTCTTTCTTGATGAGTCTGGCTAATGGTTTATCAATTTTGTTTATCTTCTCAAAGAACCAGCTTTTAATTTTATTGATCTTTGCTATTGTGTCCTTCATTTCTTTTTCATTTATTTCTGGTCTGATCTTTATGATTTCTTTCCTTGTGCTAACTTTGGGGTTTTTTTGTTCTTCTTTCTCTAATTGCTTCAGGTGTAAGGTTAGGTTGTTTATTTGAGATGTTTCCTGTTTCTTAAGGTAGGCTTGTATTGCTATAAACTTCCCTCTTAGAACTGCTTTTGCTGCATCCCATATGTTTGGGGTCATTGTCATTTGTTTATAGGTATTTTTTGATTTCCTCTCTGTTTTCCTCAGTGATCTCTGGGTTATTAAGTAGTGTATTGTTTAGCCTCCATGTGTTTGTATTTTTTACAGAATTTTTCCTGTAATTGATATCTAGTCTCATAGCGTTGTGGTCAGAAAAGATACTTGATACAATTTCAATTTTCTTAAATTTACCAAGGCTTAATTTGTGACCCAAGATATGATCTATCCTGGAGAATGTTCCATGAGCACTTGAGAAAAATGTGTATTCTGTTGTTTTTGGATGGAATGTCCTTTAAATATCAATTAAGTCCATCTTGTTTAATGTATCATTTAAAGCTTGTGTTTCCTTATTTATTTTCATTTTGGATGATCTGTCCATTGGTGAAAGTGGGGTGTTAAAGTCCCCTACTATGATTGTGTTACTGTCGATTTCTTCTTTTATGGCTGTAGCATTTGCCTTATGTACTGAGGTGCTCCTATGTTGGGTGCATAAATATTTATAATTGTTATATCTTCTTCTTCGATTGATCCCTTGATCATTATGTAGTGTCCTTCTTTGTCTCTTGTAATAGTCTTTCTTTTAAAGTCCATATTTTCTGATGTGAGAATTGCTACTCCAGCTTTCTTTTGATTTCCATTTGCATGGAATATCTTTTTCCATCCCCTTACTTTCAGTCTGTATGTGTCCCTAGGTCTGCAGTGGGTCTCTTGTAGACAGCATATATATGGGTCTTGTTTTTGTGTCCATTCAGCTAGTCTATGTCTTTTGGTTGGGGCATTTAATCCATTTACATTTAAAGTAATTATTGATATGTATGTTCCTATTACCATTTTCTTAATTGTTTTGGGTTTGTTATTGTAGGTCTTTTCCTTCTCTTTTGTTTCCTGCCTAGAGAAGTTCCTTTAGCATTTGTTGTAAAGCTGGTTTGGTGGTTCTGAATTCTCTTAGGTTTTGCTTGTCTGTAAAGGTTTTAACTTCTCAAATATGAATGAGATCCTTGCTGGGTAGAGTAATCTTGGTTGTAGGTTTTTCCCTTTCATCACTTTAAATGTGTCCTGCCACTCCCTTCTGGCTTGCAGAGTTTCTGCTGAAAGATCAGCTGTTAACCTTATGGGGATTCCCTTGTGTGTTATTTGTTGTTTTTCCCTTGCTGCTTTTAACATTTTTTCATTGTATTTAATTTTTGATAGTTTGATTAATATGTGTCTTGGTGTGTTTTTCCTTGGATTTATACTCTATGGGACTCTCTGTGCTTCCTGGACTTGATTAACTGTTTCCTTTCCCATATTAGGGAAGTTTTCAACTCTAATCTCTTCAAATATTTTCTCAGTCCCTTTCTTTTTTTTTTTCTTCTTCTGGGACCCCTATAATTTGAACGTTGGTGCATTTAATGTTGTCCCAGAGGTCTCTGGGACTGTCCTCAATTCTTTTCATTCTTTTTTCTTTACTCTGCTCTGTAGTTATTTCCACTAATTTATCTTCCAGGTCACTTATCCATTTTTCTACGTCAGTTATTCTCCTATTGATTCCTTTTAGAGAATTTTTAATTTCATTTATGGTGTTGTTCATCATTGTTTGTTTGCTCTTTAGTTCTTCTAGGTCCTTGTTAAATGTTTCTTTTATTTTCTCCATTCTATTTCCAAGATTTTGAATCATCTTTACTATCATTTCTCTGAATTCTTTTTCAGATAGACTGCCTACTTCCTCTTCCTTTGTTTGGTCTGGTAGGTTTTTATCTTGCTCCTTCATGTGCTGTGTGTTTCTCCATCTTCTCTTTTGCTTAACTTACTGTGTTTGGCGTCTTCTTTTCACAGGCTGCAGGTTTGTAGTTCCCATTGTTTTTGGTGTCTACCCCCAGTGGCTAAGGTTGTGTAGGCTTCCTGGTGGAAGGGACTACTCCTCCCTCAGTGTGCTGAGGGATGAGGTTGGATCTTGTCTTTCTGGTGGGCAGTTCTGCGTTTGGTGGTGTGTTTTGGGGTGTCTGTGACCTTATTATGATTTTAGGCAGCCTCTCTGCTAATGGGTGGGGTTGTGTTCCTGTCTTGCTAGTTGTTTGGCATAGGGTGTCCAGCACTGTAGCTTGCTGGTCATTGAGTGGAGCTGGGTCTTAGTGTTGAGGTGGAGATTTCTGGGAGAACTTTTTCCATTTGATTATTACATGGAGCTGGGAGGTCTCTGGTGTACCAATGTCCTGAACTCAGCTCTCCCACCTCAGAGGCACAGGCCTGACACCCGGCCGGAGCACCAAGACCCTGTCAGCCACACAGCTCAGAAGAAGCGGGAGATAAAAAGAAAAAAGAAAGAAAGAAATAAAACAGAATAGAATAAAGTTATTAAAATAGAAAATAATTATTAAGATTAAAAAATTAAAAAGTAATAAAAAAGAAAGAAAAAGAAAGAAAGAATACAGCAACCAAACCAAAAAACTAATCCACCAATGATAACAAGCACTAAAAACTATACTGAAAAAAAAAAAACAACGGACAGACAGAACCCTAGGACAAATGGTAAAAGCAAAGCTATATAGATAAAATCACACACAGAAGCATACACATACACACTCACAAAAAAGAGAAAAAGGGAAAAAACATATATATATATCATTGCTCCCAAAGTCCACCTCCTCAATTTGGGATGATTCGTTGTCTATTCAGGTATTCCACAGATGCAGGATACATCAAGTTGATTGTGGAGATTTAATCCGCTGCTCCTGAGGCTGCTGGGAGAGATTTCCCTTTCTCTTCTTTGTTCTCGCAGCTCCCGGGGTTCAGCTTTGGATTTGGCCCCGCCTCTGCGTGTAGGTCGCTGGAGGGCATCTGTTGTTCGCTCAGACAGGACGGGGTTAAAGGATCAGCTGATTTGGCAGCTCTGGCTCACTCAGGCCGGGGGGAGGGATGGGTACCGATGCCGGGCGAGCCTCCGGCGGCAGAGGCCGGCATGACATTGCACCAGCCTGAGGCGCGCCGTACATTCTCCCGGGGACGTTGTCCGTGGATCTCAGCACCCTGGCAGTGGCGGGCTGCACAGGCTCCCTGGAGGGGAGGTGTGGAGAGTGACCTGTGCTCGCACACAGGCTTCTTGGTGGCAGCAGCAGCAACCTTAGCGTCTCATGCCCGTTTCTGGGGTCCGCACTGATAGCCGCGGCTAGCGCCCGTCTCTGGAGCTCGTTTCGGCGGTGCTCTGAATCCCCTCTCCTCGCGCACCTGAAACGATGGTCTCTTGCCTCTTAGGCAGTCCACACTTTTTCTCGGACTCTCTCCTGGCTAGCTGTGGCACATTAGCCCCCTTCAGGCTGTGTTCATGCAGCCATCCCCAGTCCTCTCCCTGGGCTCCGACCGAAGCTCGAGCCTCAGCTCCCAGCCCCCGCCCACCCCGGCGGGTGAGCAGAGAAGCCTCTCGGGCTGGTGAGTGCCGGTCGGCACCGATGCTCTGTGCGGCAATCTCTCCGCTTTGCCCTCCGCACCCCTGTTGCTGTGCTCTCCTCTGTGGCTCCAAAGCTTCCCCCGTCCGCCACCCACAGTCTCCGCCCGCGAAGGGGCTTCCTAGTGTGTGGAAACCTTTCCTCCTTCACAGCTCCCTGCCACTGGCGCAGGTCCCGTCCCTATTCTTTTGTCTCTGTTTTTTCTTGTTTCTTTTGCCCTACCCAGGTATGTGGGGGAGTTTCTTGCCTTTGGGGAGGTCTGAGGTCTTCTGCCAGCGTTCAGAAGGTGTTCTGTAGGAGTTGTTCCACATGTAGGTGTATTTCTGATGTTTGTGGGGAGGAAGGTGATCTCCACGTCTTACTCTTCCACCATCTTGAAGGTCTCCCCACATCTAAGCTTTTAAACAAGAATTTATGGAAGTGCAAATAGGCCTGTTACAATAGGAAACTGTTATTGCTAACCTACATGATTTACTGTGCAATGATCAAGCAGATGGAAGTTTTATAAAAACAATTCATTCCCATGCTTCCAACCTCTCACTTAGTTGCAAGTTCATGCCCAGGGGCTGTCTTTACCACCAACTTTATTACTCTGATCTTCCATGAAATCAAAACAGAGTTAGCAGGGAAACTCTTCCAGATCCTATGCTGAACCTAATTTGGCTAACACTGTGGAGGGCCTAGGTTTCGATCTCACTGCCACTGTCACACACAGGCTTCACTGTATTTCTCCAGGGTCAAAGAAATGGCTCTCATCTCTTATCCTCTTTCCATTCCACTGCCACAACCCTTCCCAGGCTGCCCTCTACAGAAAGAATAACCTTGAAACTCCTCAGCTGGTCATTCCTGGACCTGTACAATCTGATCCCAGAATATTTTCTTATAAAATTTCTCATCACTTTTCACTCAATTCCAATAGCCTCCTTTCCATTTTCTAAACACTCTTCAATGTTCGGACCTGATTGTTCTGTTCATGCCTAACTTCTCACTGGAATATCCTACCTACAAATTCTCTGTTTATTGAAGTTTCATCCGTCTCAACTCAAGCCTCAACCTCTCCACAAGACTTTCCATAATCTCTCCTCACCTGTCCAGACACTCAATGCACACTGTGGCAAATCAGTTATTTGTATCAGTTCTTAAACTATTAAAATATTGAAACTAAAAACTTATCGTAAAAATTTAAATTTCACTCTACATTCATTGGTAGGTTGGTATTTCAGTAAAATTCTTCATGCCAAGAACAAAATCTTGGTATATTTTGTTGGGGTACAAGTCAATAAGACTTTGGACCACAACTTCTAAAGGTGAATTGCAAACGAACGTTAGATTGGTGTTGGATTTCTCATTTGCAACATCTAGTAGCTAGTAGAACAAAGTTCACAGGCAATTTAGGCAAAGTGATTATAATCTAGGAATCCTACAGATGTGATTGTTTAGTACAAGAGTACAAAATTTCTTAGCCATGCAGTGATTAAAAAGGTATATCACCTGTATTAATCTAAATCTTGGTTGGAACTAACAGAAGCTCAACTAAACTATTTCCATGTCTATTGGCAGACTTCAGTCATGGATCAGTGATGTCATCTGGGCTCTGTTTCACCACCTCTTGGTTTTACCATCTCTCTAGACATAGCAGCAGGAGGCCACCAGCACCTTGACTCCCATTCTATAAGTTTAGAAATCCTCAAAGAGAAAGTGATGCTGTCTGATGCATCTTGAGGAAAGAGCCCAGGATTTGGGTCATATGCCGTTTCCTGGGAAGTTGAAGAGTTAGGTAGAGTTGGGTAAGGCCTTACCCAAGTAAATGAAATGGATTTGTCACAGGGAAGCAGGGCTCTGAAACTATAAGAAGGGAAAAGGGATGCTGGGTAAACAAAAACCACAGGGGTCCACCATGTACAATTATGTACAACTCATGTACAATTACTGAGGAAATTACTCTAGAAATATTCAAGGCAGCGGAATATCAAATAACACCAAAAATGAGGAAAGAATAAGCAAAAAGAAATAATTCATCTATTAAAACTTTATGGCAGTTAATTCTAAGTAGTTTTTGGTAAAATATAATTGGGAACTGATCCTTGATACAGAGAGACATCCATAAGGAAAAACTTATTTGTAGCCTTGAAATAAATTGTAATTTATTTCAAGAAATTTTAAGCTATTTTTGGATGGAGAGCTAATGAAATGGGGAAATAAAAAGCATATTCCAGGTTCCATTTTAGTTAGAGTAGGGGGAATAAGAGTAGGGAAGCTAAAGCATATGAACACTCTACTTTTGGTTGGGACAATAGTATATATTTTTATCAATAAAGTAATATAGGTTTAATATGACTAAAAATAGAAAGGTAGCCATTATCAGAAAAAAACATAGTGAAACTCCCATATTAAATAACAGAGAAAAGAGGAAAGTTTTAAAACTTAAACTAGCAGAAAGAAGAAAATAAAGAAGTGGCAGCAAAATGTAGTAAATAGCATGTGTAAAATATAATGGAAAAAATAAAACTAAGCATATAAATTATAATAATAAATTTAATAAATGAGATTATCCCATCAAATAACAAAGGGTCACAAATGGGGAGAAAAGTTAAAATCTGTCCATCCAGCTGTTTATAAGAAACCAAAGAAAACAAAAATGCCCTCAAAGTGATTTTTAAAATAGTTAGCTAATATGGCATGGGAACTAACCAATCAGAACAGATATTTGTCATAAGCGATTGATAATTGAGCATCTGTGAATACCAACTTCCTATTAGCCCTGTCAGAGAAACACTGAAAAATGTACAAGACATAAAAAAAACTAAACAACAACAAGGAGACAAAATTAATACTAAGTAAAGTGGAATTCAGAGTAAAATATTCAATAAGACAGAAAAGGATATTTTGAATGGTAAAAGGAATATATCTCTGCTACAAATTCTTATGTGCCAAACAAAATAAGAGTGAACTGCATAAGATAAAAACTTTCATAATTGGAAGAATTTGATAAAACCACAATTAAAACCATGTTTGGGTTCTTTTCAATATGGAACTATTTGATTACTATGAATAGTCTATGAACATGCAAGTAAATATATTTGTGGACATATGTTTTTATTTATCATGGATAAATACAGAGTGGGATCGCTTGGTCATATAGTAAGCATATGTTTAACTTTATAAGAAACTGTCCAACTGTTTCCCAAAGTGGTTGTACATTTTGTATTCCCACCAGCAATGTATGAACTCCTTTGTTCCTCTTCTTCACCAACACTTTGTACTGTCAGTGGTTTTTATTTTAGCCATTCTAGTGAGTGTAGTAATAACATGAGGTTTTTATAAAGATTAAGATAATATCCTAAAGCATTTAATCCTGTATCTGGCAAAATAAGCACTCAATAAATATTAACTATTAAAAGTATCATGTAGGGGACTTCCCTGGTGGCACAGTGGTTAAGAATCCGCCTGCCAATGCAGGGGACACGGGTTCGAGCCCTGGTCTGGGAAGATCCCACATGCCACAGAGCAACTAAGCCCCTGAGCCACAACTACTAAGCCTGCATGCCACAACTACTGAAGCCCGCGCACCTAGAGCCTGTGCTCCACAACAAGAGAAGCCACCACAATGAGAAGCCGGCACACTGCAATAAAGAGTAGCCCCCGCTCACTGCAACTAGAGAAAGCCCACGTGCAGCAACGAAGACCCAATGCAGCCAAAAATAAATAAATACATTAATTAATTAATTAATTTTTAAAAAGTATCATGTAGCAGAAAAGGGATTAATAGGCATACAATAAAAAGAATGACTATAAATTATTAAGAAAAGGATCAGAAAACTATGAATCAATGAAACAAATAGTTTACAGAAAAGGAATTATAACTAGACAATAGAAATATAAAAGATTCTCACCCTCACTGTTGGTCAGGAAAGTAAAAATTAACACAATAATGAAGTATTATTGTTTCCCATTTGATTAACAAAAATAGTGAAACTGATAGCATCAGTGTTTTGTGAGTGTGCAAAAAAGGACATGTTTGTATACCAGTGATGAGAATATAAATTGCTATAACTGAGGAGATTAATTGGGCAGCATCTATTAAAATTTTTAAGGTAGATATATTTTAGACTGGCATTTCCACTTCTAGAGTTTTTGTCATTCAATGATAAAAGCATGAGAATATGATAATGCAGTTTATAATATAAATAATGAAAAATCTCCTAGTCACTCATCAATGGTATAGAATGGAGTAATAAATTATATCCAGCCTTACTAGGGACTACTATGCAACTATGAAAGGAAAAATATAGGTCTATATATGTTGTCTGGGGAATTTTATATGATATATAGTTAAGCAAGTCCAGAGCAATATTTATGGTGTGATCCCATTAACAGGAATGACCTGCATGGACTACAAACTCAGATATGCAAAAAATATATAATTGTCTTTATTTTTCTGTGACTGAGCTTTAGTTCTATCTTAAGTCTCTATTCTACCTGATGAGATGATGAAAACTGAATCACACTGAATGTAGGATTTCTACCCCTCTCCTCTTCTTTTTTTTCCCTTGTGGGTTTAAGGAGATCCATGCCTTAAAGTATGTGATTGGGGCAGGCACAGGACAATGGTCCTTGGTCATTATCTACTACTGTGTCCTTCCCTCTAGACTACCAGGTCCCTTGGGTCTGCCAGCAACTAGTGCCACCTCCACACTGATTGCAGCACAAGGGAAAACATTCTGCTGCTCTCAAAGGAACATGGAGGGGCATACAGACTCTGTGCATGTGCCACAGTCCTGTGCTACATTGCTTTCCCTTTGAGGCATTTACTCATTCCAAAGCAGTGAGATGTGAAAAGATATGAGCAGAAAACAAGCAGGAAGCAGCAGCTGAGCAGAGCCTTTACAGTCTTAGGGAGACAGCATTCAAAAATTAGCGTTTAAGTTGATCATGTGCTATAGACTGAATGTTTGTACCCCCCCCAAATTCGTATGTTGATACCCTAATCCCCTATGTGATGGTGTTTGGAGCTGGTGCTTTGGGGCAGTAATTAGGACATGAAGGTGGAGGTTTCGTGATGGGATCAGTGCCCTTCTAAGAAGAGACATGAGAGAGTTTGCTCTCTCTCTCTGCCATGAGAGGTTTCAATGAGAAGATGGCCATCTGTAAACCAGGAAGAGGGCCTTCACCCTTCTGGCACCCTGACCTTGGACTTCCAGCCTCCAGAACTGTGAGAAACAAATGTTTGTTGTTTAAGCCACCCAGTCTATGGTATATTTGTTATAGCAGCCCGAACTGACCAAGACACCAAAGCATGCAGCACTTGAGAGGCCAAGAACCTCTCAGGAAGGAAAGTGCAGAGAAGTGAGTCCTTGAGGCATTTGCCAAGTCCTGAGTGGTCCCAAGCAGAAAGCGGTTGATAGGAGGCTGAGAAGCCTAGATGAGCTTGCCCTAGTGGCTGACTACTTGAAAGACAAAAATTAAAGTTCAAGGCCCTCTAAGGAAGAGGGACACAAACAGATACTCCAGATCTTCAGTTGGAGCTCCAAAGGGCTATACTCTAGACACAGGGGTGAACTAGAAACAGCACAGCTCTTTATAAAAGATGAAATTAGGAATTTGTTGTTTTTCTTTCTTTTAGACCCTTAGCCCAAGAATTTGTGTGTTTTCTGTTGTGGTCAAAATTCACCTTGAAAGCGTTTTTCTAAGTCTATTATTTAGACCGTATAGACAAGAACCATATTCGTTTGATTCTCTTTTCATTTCTGTTGTAATGACTTTACCCTGTGGATAACCAGTGTCAAAGGCGAGTTTGAACAGAAGAAGGGCACCGGGTTTAAAGAAGAAAAATTGATTGCACAAAAATATGAATTTTTATATAAAAATATATAAATTTATAAAAATATAAATCTCAATATAAATTATATTGAGACAATAAAACCTACTATGCAAAGCTGTTGGTAGACTAGAGATAATGAATATGACTTGCCTAGCACACAGTAGGGCTACAATACGTTAGACCCTTATAATTTCTTCTTCAAAGGTTATTTCTATGAGACTAAAGTTAAGAAGTGTTCCTTCCAAGCTCAGCCGAGTGTGTGTTTGGATACACAGGACACTATAATTGACTCTAAGCTTTTCCCTTTAGCAGTTCCTATTTGACATTTTGGCTAGTCAGCTATGATCAATGTTTTTCTGGAACCAGAACCTTTGAAGTTACAGCAATGTTGAATACAACTGAAATTTGGTAAAAGAATCAGAGAGGCTTAGAATAAGAGTTCCTCATTCTCACTTTAGCCTCCCTGGAACCTTAGGGCTTTTAGACAGTAAGCTGAAGTTTTAAGAGCTATTTTCAGAATTAAATAAAGCTTTGCAGAAAGAGCAAGCTTGCCACACCTGTTAAAATAAAAGGTCAAGTTTCTTCAGGCTGCAATATTACCACCCCTGCATTAATGCTGCTTAGCTCATGCTCACCAGTAGCTTTGATCGCTTGTTGATGACATCATTGGAATTTCTAGCATGCAATCAATCGGTGGGTGACATGTCTTTACAGCCACATATTTGGTGATTTCAGTAGTCCAACGGAACACATCCAGTACAGGCTTGACCTTGGACACAAGTATAGTGCAACAGCTGGAGTTAGGCCACTAACTGCTGAGTTAACTTTTCCCTCATTATTATAATTAGTGCCACAACCATGACAGTGACTCATGTGATTATGCAATTCGTAATACTAAATTGAAATGACACTATTGACAGTTACACAATAACTGCCGAAGCAAAAAGCACTGACTGAATAGATGGATTTTTTCTTAATAAATATTGTTTACTTGGGAGATGCACCTTTTCAAAAGGTGGCATTCATAGAAGGGAGAAGGGAGGTCTTTGGGGATCAAGATTTGGGAAATCACCCGCTTAAAGTGCAGACTGTGACCTTGAGTGGTGGGAGTTCAGAGAGGAAAGAATGTACTAAGCATGGCTTGCAGACTTATGGACCAGGCCTTTCAAAATATCTGTGATTTAGACATTGATGAGTAAAAAGTGTTCCAGGAGGAGGGAACTGCTTGAATAAAAGCAAGAAGGCCCTTCAAAGCGCAAGGTGAGAGAGAGAGCGCTTCTAGAGCAATCCAGAGCCGTAATCTCAGTCAGCCAGTAAGAGAGGCCAGCATCAATGCATCCCTGATATTCCTGCCTCAGAGGAGAAACTCCACAACATTTTCCAGTATACACTGTTCTGACGAATCTAAATTGCTAATTATGAATGCCAAAGCAAGTAAAAGAGTATATCTGTTTCCTATTCTGCATCTTATGCCTATGTGTATGACAGCTACTATCAATACTTTGGGCTGTTAATAATGTAAGCTATACCTACAACAAAACCAATGAAAAGAAACAAAAATAATAGACAGCTTGTTTATATATCATTTCTTTTTCTACATCACACACATTTATTAGCTTTTAAACACTCTGTCACCAAAGCACTGATGTGTATATTTGCTCCAAGAAATAAAACAAGCTGTACTCCCACTGTGATTGATAAGCTGGGGTTAAATATATCCAGTGTTAAGATTTGGTTTTAGTCCTAAGCTTTAGTTTCTTCCTAAGCTTTTATAATATTCTAAAAACCAAGTAACTGTTTTAATCTTGTAAAGAGGACACCGTTTCCTATGATTTTTAAGCACAGAAAACACGCACTGCATTGCATTGTGGCAACCAAGGAAGTTGAGTCACTTTATGCTCATCTTTCCTGTTTTACTGATTTTGGCATTTGGGTGGTTTTGGCTTGTTGGGACTCGCCACACACTGGCCCTAAGAGTCAGACAGGATCATGAGCAAATCTGCTTCAGGCTCCCCAAGGAACCGAGACTGTCTGGAAAAGGCTCTGAGGGACAGGATCCCAGGCACTGTCAGGACGTCCAGGGCAGAGGCAACCGGGAATTTTCATATGTCTGTGTGATGTTTCACTACTGACAAAAATGAGTCAAGATGATCCACGCTTGGCATGGGTTATTGAATGAAATCGCAGTGAGTCATATGCCTAGGAAAGCTTATTCCAAGTCATTATTTCCTATACTGAATAATCCATTTTATTGCCCTGGTATCATGATCTAGTATTAATTAATGAAACCCAAGTTAGATAATAGCATCCACTTTCTTCCTAATTATTAATAAATTAAAACCCGCTAGGGTGACATCTCTATACAATAGAGACCCAGACAGGGTAGTTACAGAACGCCGGCTTTCTAGTTCAGGTGTGTCATCTAATTAGGGAGCATTCTTTGTTTTGGCTAAAATTCTCTATCAGAGTGATGGTATTTGGTCCATGAGCTACATGCTAGATGCCTGTGCTCCAGAGTTGCTTCATCTCTGAACTCTGTCTTACCCTCTTCTCTTGTCAGCTCTTTCTCTTACTAAATTCTGTCTGCCCTCCAACCGCTTTCCCATCCTCAACTTCAACTATCACTTAAGGTAGAGACAAGGAGACTAGGTTGATTATACCAAAACTCAGACAATAGTGGTAACTGGACCACTGATATTTCCAGTTAACTCAGGATTAAATGGATCCTTGTGGGTTTTCACATTTTATTGAAATGAATTCTACCACCTTTTTTGTTTTTGCCTTAACATTTTTGAAAGTCATTAAACTGAACATGAATTCTAACTTCGCAGACCAGTAAGTATTGAGGTAGAAGTAGGAGGATATTGGGCAGAATGTGATTGAGTCCAGGCTTACCATGTAATTTTTTCCTTACTGCCCTTGATATTTTCTTATTTTGTTGGTGTTTCTCTTTCTCTAAGAAGTCCAGGACTGCAAAAATAACTAAATGAAAGCTTCTGAGTGTTGACCTTATAGCTGACTGAATACTAGAACAGTGGTCTCCACTGGCTTACCACAGAGCTCTACCCTGTCCCAAAGTTCCTGTTAATGCAATCCCAGAACGCCAGTTTGCCAATGTGTGCACGATGCAAAACGATGAGTGAAACCTAACACATGAGTAACAAAGTCAACATCACAAAGATTGCAACAAGCTGAAAACAGCTGAAATAAATAAAATTACAGTTAAAAGCCATGAAAGAACAGAGAGGTATTTAGGTTAGAAATTTTCTGTAATCTCAAAAAAACCAGTTGTTCAAATAGACAATTGCCTTTTTAGCTGTTCATTTGACCTTGAGGTTTCCATTAATAACAACTCAGTCTAGCCAGCATTGTGGCAAAGCTCTTACAAATTTCAAGTGATATGAGGCTACATTATTAGAATTTTGATGGATGGGGTAGGTACTTTCCTGATCAGTCCATATCTGGAGTTGGTGGTCAGGTAGGTGGGTAAGAAATCTGCTAATAAGAGAACTGCTTGTTCTCATTCTTCCTGTTTCAGTGATTGATGTTTAGTACAATGTTATATTTGGGTTTCCATGTCCCAAACAAATAGTCTCTTCTTAATATGATGGTTACTGAGAACATATATTAGCACACTCCACCTCTAAATTTTACTTTTCTTATTTAAAAAAAAACTCAGAGACCTTATAGTAGAAAAGCATAAACTATTTTTAATTAATTTTTATTGGAGTATAGTTGCTTAACAGTGCTGTGCTAGCCCCTGTCGTGCAGCAAAGTGAACCAGCCACATGTATATATCCACTCCCTTCCAGATTTCCCTCCCATCTAGGTCACCACAGAGCACTGAGTAGAGTTCCCTGTGCTATACAGTAGGTTCTCATTAGTCATCTATTTTATACATAGTAGTGTATATATTGTCAATCCCAATCTCCCAGTTCATCCCACCTCCCCTTCCCCCCTTCATAACCATAAATTTGTTCTCTACATCTGTGACTCTATTTTTGCTTTGCTAAAATGTTCATCTTTACCATTTTTCTAGATTCCACATATAAGTGATATTTTATGATATTTGTTTTTCTGACTTAACTTCACTCTGTATGACAATCTTTGGGTCCATCCATGCCTCTGCAAATGGCACTGTTTTGTTCCTTTGTATAGATGAATAATATTCCATTGCATATATGTACCAAATCTTTTTTATCCATTCCTCTGTCAATGGACATTTGAGTTAGAAAAGCATAAACTATTAACTAATATTAGTGTAACCACTTTATTGAATATGCTGATTTCAATGAAGTACAACAGGAAACGCCCATTTTATCCCTTCCCATCAGGGCCTTTGGTTCTATTTGGTCAGGTCTCCTTTTCATGACCCTTGAGAAAGTCTCAAACAGATCTCAAAACTTCAAAGTTACCTTGAAGTAATGAAAGTTTAGTAAGGTACAATTTAAAAGTTCAACCTCACATTCACTTCAAAGATTCTTCTCCCAGCTTGGGCCTGTTTCACATGCAGTGGGAAATCTCTGGAGAAGAAAAAGGCATATCTAGTCTATTCTTCCCTCCTCTTCCCCCTCCCCTTGAAATTTCTGGTCTCTACCTGGTTGGAGGAGGAAAGGGGGACAAGGAATGTAGTGAGTTGAATTGTTACCTCAAAGATGATACGTCCATGTCCTGATCCCCAGATCCTGTGATTATGAACTTATTTGGAAAAGGGATCTTTGCAGATATAATTAAGTTAAGGATCTTAAGATGAGATTATCCTGGGTTATCCAAGTGGGTTCTAAATCCAATGACATGTCCTTAACAGAAACACAGAGAGAAAAGAGGAAGAGGCAGTGTGACCATAAAGTCAGATAAGAGTGATATAGCCACAAGCCAAGGAACACCTGGGGCCATCTGAAGCTGGAAGGGTCAAGGAATGGATTGTCCCCTTAGAACCTTTGGAGGGACCCCAGCCCTGCTGACACCTTGACTTCAGACTTCTGGCCTCCGGAATTGTGAGAGAACACACGCCTATTGTTTTAAGCCCCCAAGTTTATAGTAATGTATTATGGCAGCCCTGTGAAACTAATACAAGGAGCGAAAGCCTTTACATTGAGTGTATTCTCTGTAGTTCTCTCATGGTTGCTGAAGCCCTCTGTGTGGCAAGTGTCCCAAAGCTGGCTGTGTCATTAGACACAAGAGCAAGTTTTCTTGGATGCCCTTACGGGAACCTGACTTAGGTGAAGAGCTCCCTGGCTGACCTCCCACGACTTTCTGCCCAGTTCCTGACCAGGGTGGTAAACCTTACAGCCTCTTACAGCTACAGTCCCCTCCCTTAAACAGGTCACCCTCAGGGGTGTTATACCCTCAAATGACTCAGGCCCAGCTACTTTTTGTTGTATCTCTTTGGCCTTCAAGAATCTCCACTCATCCTGGTCAGTGTGAAGAGTGGAGATCACCGCACCATGCAACTGGTCTCTCTCCTGTCCCACCATCACTGACTGCTTTGGGCAGCCTCTGGCTACAGAATTTCCCACCTCCCGGGGCCACAGCTCAGGCTCTCTCATGAGCCACCGAGACGGGCTGCTCAGTAAGCCTCTAGCCAGAGACAGAGGTGCTAGCCCGCCCTCTTAGAGCAGCACTCATCTCCAGGTGTGGTCCCCTGGGAGGCTTCTTTCTTTGTCTACCAACAACAAGAAAGGAGCCCTGGGCTCTCATCTTCTGCCAACGGGGGTGATGGCTGGAGGATCCTTCTGGGTCCTCAGAGCACTCCTGGAGGCCATGTCTAATGGTTCCTTGGTTTCTTTACAGAATGAGGGGTACCACCTATTGCCCTTAGGTTGGGGCTTTAGCTGAAATCCTGACATAATAAGAAAAATCCCATTCAATATCCTGTTGTACAATATATAGGATAGTAAGCAAGATTTAAGAAATGTAAACATATTGTTCCAATTTGATATCTTCTCTACTAATTCTCATCTATTATCAATCATTATTCTATCCAGGATTTTCATTTTTTTGGCTCGGTTAGAGCTAGTTGGAACTTGTGATTAGATCGAACATCCCTGACTTAGCGTCTGTTAATTGCCATGAATTTTCTCTCTGTGATAGCTCCAGTGCTCAGCGTGTGGATTATGTATCAATCCAGTCTCTCACTTTCTTCTTATAAAGGAGAAATTTTCTTTCTGAAACATGAGGCTTTGATAAAAGTTGAAAACTAAGGCTGCTGAATGTGACTATTCTTTTTCATCATAAGGAATGGTCTTCTTCCTCAAAGGAGAGGGTTTTCTCCGTTTCATTAGAAATCCCTCTGCATGGATGCTAAGTGTCTTCTCGCATCCAGAAAGCTCTTCGCAGAGAGCAAAGTTTCTATTCGTGGCACCATCACTGATTTATTATAAAACCTAGATGATCTCTAAGGTCCCTTCCAATGTGAGAATTATGTAATTTCATGTACTCTGTAATTACCAGGAGTTTTAGAAAGCTCGCAGCTCCACTTTGATAATTCTCCTGACTTGTAAAGAAATTCCAATTCCTCCCTTCATTTCTGTCACACATCTTGTTAAAGCAAATATCTTTAAGGACATGTGGTAGGGCATCTCGACTGGATGAGAGCTTGGATTTGGAGGCAGTTCTGTTGAATTTACACAGCTCCTATTGGAGGTCAGTCCTTTGTATGCTCCAGGCAGACAAATGTCTTAAATGTGACAGGATGCTCGGGACATTTAAATCACTGTCTGGGCACATTGCTGATTTGCATGTGGCCTTGGAGTCTCATGAAGAAAAACTTGAGCCTGATTACAACTGATTGATATACGTGTGTATTAAACCAGGTGGACCTACCGAAGCTTGAATATAGATAGGGAAAATGCCTTTCCTCCAGAAAAACTTAAACAGTTTCCAGGATAGGCTGGCCAGGAGGAAGCAGAGGTTCAGAGTACATATGAGGTCGTCCTGGAATCCACTTTGTCCCATCCCCGCCCCCCCCCCAGGTCCATCTGTGCGCTCTGAGAAGGGGAGAGATGTAATGACCAAATCTGTTGAGGTCCAGGGATCTGCACTCTTCCAAGGGAGTGGTAAATCTGAAAGAATCATGTTGAGAGGTGTCCTAGACCTTCATCTCAACCTTCCCCTGCCACCACCAAGAGAGCTAGACTCTAGAAGACTCTCCAGCAGAAGAGGAAAAGTGGGGAACCACAGAAATGCAGAGACAGGTAGAAATAGCAGTTTCAAGCAGTACCAGCCAAGAAAGCAGCTTCAGAAGTTACAGTGGTCAGTGTCACTCTCCAGGGATCTGAGCAGAGTTGCAGCAGTGCTGGGGACTGGAACAGATGGCCACAGCCCAGTGAGCAGAAGGGAAGCAGCAGAGCCACAGGTGTAATTCAGATTATAAAACCTGCCTCTCTGCTGGGCAGAATCCTAGATATGCACAAAGTTGGAGTGAGCTGAGGCCTTGGCATTTGATAGGTGGAGGGACATAGATCTAGCAAACTAAAGGCTAGTGGTGCAAGTGACCTTACCTGCACCGTGAGATGGGGGAGCCCAGGGGACATTCAACATCCATTTAAATGGTATCTGAAAAGTTTATACTCTGTGTGTGTGTGTGTGTGCGCGCGCGCGTGCGCGTTTGTGTGTATTTTATATGATAATTAAAATACAGCTAAAACTCACTGAACATTCAGCCTCTACTCTGGGTATTACCCACCTTGGAGATATACCAATATTTCACACTGATTCTTTGAAAGCTGGATCTTTGAAAATTTAGTCAAGTGCAATTTAACCAGTGTTTAGTTAGCAATTATGATATACCCAGAATTGTTCTGTGGGAATACAGAGGAAGCATTGAAATAGCAATAATTACTATTTATTGCAGATTTACTGTGTACCAGGTATTTAATCCTCACAACCATTTTATGAGTTAAATACTGTTACTATCATCCTTGTTTTATAGATAGGAAAATTGAGGTTCAGAAAGATCTAGTAAATCTCCCAAGATCACACAGCTAGCGAGTATCCAAAAGCAGACATATCTGCCTCCAAAGAGAAAGCTCTCAGCTACTATACAAAGAAGTTGAAATTTATATTGGCAAAAATCTGAGACAACAGCCTGAAATGGTGACCATGGTTTCTATCCCTTATTTTACTGTGCAAATTAAAGTGTTAAATAACATGTTGATGGAGCTCAAATCTCAAAACCTGCTTTGAAACAGCAGGGTCAAGCCTGCAAAAACATAAAACGAAGTGGAGCTAATTCTGATGCCTGAAAAGCAAAAAGGTGTCTCTCCCGTCCATATCACTTGGATGCTGCTGGATCAGTCTCCACTTGTACCCTTTGTAAACCAGTCTTTTAGATTTGAAACCAAGCCCCAAATTCAAGCTGAGGAGAACTGAATCCGCCTGTTCTGAGAAGCGCATTTTCCTGATAATGAGTGGCCTGCAGGGAATAATTGGTATGACCTGGAGGGAGAAACACTGACCTTTTGGTCAGAATCCACATTTGGTTTCACAGCCCAGTGAATGCCTGCTCTGTGGGCTGCCTGATGACACAGATAACATCCAGAGCAATAATAAACCATGCAAGTTGAAGCTCTAACCTGTGAATCCACAAAGGAAACAAAGTACATCTCTTCGGGGAAAGGCTCAGTGAATTGGGCAGGGGGATTTAAGGCTGAATAAGAGCTGAGGGGAGGGGTCGAGTGGTTACATCTTGTGAGAAGGGAAAACAAAAGCCAACTGAAGCGATAAGGAGCTGAAGAGAACCTTATCACTGTTCACTAGGAATTGACTAGGCTTGTCAATCTCACTAATTATATACATAAAGAAAACCTACTTGAAAAACACTGAAAGCAAAAATAACCCAAACTCTAGTGAGATCCTTGATTCCTCCATAAAGCTGACGATTTTTGTCCCACTGAGAAATAAGACTGTCAACAGGGAAAACCATCCCCCCCCCCCATTATGGAAGTATGTCTGGACTGTTGCAAAGTCAACGAGGAAGCAGGAGGCTATGCTCATTACAGTTTAACAAGCTCAGAGCCGAAGATGGGAAGGAGCTGAGCTGGTGAATCAGGGGTCAGCGGGCGCAGGGGATGCTGAATGGGCCAGATGGGCGAATCACACCGCGGACAAAGAGCCCGCCCCTCACCCCGCTGAGCGACCGCCCTGACCTCCGAACAAACACCCAGGGCACAAATTTGTTCCCCTTTATCATCTGCTTAGCCTAGCAGCTGCTGCCATGAATTTCTGTTTCCGTATCTTGCCTTTTTCAAGCAGTTGCCTTTTTGTCTTTTTTTTTTTAACATCTTTATTGGAGTATAATTGCTTTACAATGGTGTGTTAGTGTCTGCTTTATAACAAAGTGAATCAGCTATACATATACATATATTCCCATATCTCCTCCCTCTTGCGTCTTTGTCTAACTTTTGTGTGAGGTCAAGGGGCTGGGAGCAGAAGGGAAGGATGGCCTGGTGGCTATCAGAGGACTGAGTGATTGAATAGAGTGTTTCAAGAGGGGCAGAAAATAGATTTTTAAAAACCACCTCTGGGAAACCCAGAGGCCTAGAGAATACACAGGAAGTGCTGGTTATTCGTTCTCTCCCTGGTCACCCTGATCAAGAACATTTTCCTTTTGGCATTCTTGCTGCGGGACGGAAGCGGGGGCATGTATGAAATGGATTATAAATTGTTTGTGCCTAAACCAGCCATGAAAATAAAGACTGGCCTGTAGGTCAGGCCAGGAAGGGAAGCGAGCCTGTTCAGGATTAGTGCAAAACTAGATGAGAATCAGGCAATGCAAAACTAAATGAGAAAAAAAAATGCAGTATGTTATATCCTTCTATCTGGAAGCAATTATGTTTGGTACAACAATTGCTTGAACAGAAGGCTGAATGAGTTTATAAATAATGATTTCAAAGTGTTTTGTGATAACAGTATGCAGCTGTGACTGGATCTGACAGCCACCTCTATTAGAAATGTGGTTAGTTCAAAGACACTCTTCTCTTGTTAAAATTAGCTATCACAAAATTATGGCACTGCAAAAGAGGACTAGAGAAGTAGAATGCAATGCAATAGAAAAATAAGAAACATCTTTTCTTCTGCTACCCGACAAAATTAGTCTTTCATTTCTCCTTGTGACTTTTTCAGAATGTCAGAGGACTGTTTATTCCCACTTAAGGGACAGGGAGAGGGTGGCAGGGAGGTGGAGAGAGGGATAAGAAGAGAAGGAGAATCAGTTACCCTGGAAACAGCTCCAAAGGAGGGAGTCAGAGGGATCAGATGCAGAGGCTCTGTGGTCCCTCTATGCCACGTTGTCCTTCCCTATTCAGGTGTATCAAATTCAGTTCCATGGGCATTTATTGTACACACCCTTGTGCTAGTTGTCATGTAGGATGCAACGGTGAGAGTAACGATGAGGATGATGATTGGAGGTCAGATTTTCACTGTCCCTTTAGTGTTTGCCCACACCAGGCCAGGCTAAGCATTTCCCAAATGTAAGCCCTTCGTGTCCCAGTCACCACCATGGCCTCTGGAATATGGGTTTAAATCCTGGCCCACTTCAGTGAGTTATTTGACCTCTCCAGGTCTTATGTCCTTATCTGTAAAATGGAGATAATAATTGTACCAGTCAAGAAAACTGTAGTAGGTGTAGCTCAACAGAAAGAATTTAATAGAAAGAACTGGTTTCACAGGTGTTAGAGGGCTGAATGAGAGGGAAGGGCAACCACAGAGAGTAACTGTAGGAAGCAGCTCCCATTTCTAAGGCTGGAGAAAAGGGAAGAGGCTGGGACCATCAGAAGCTGGACACCTGGAGGAAGTGACCTACTGCTGAGTTTTCAGCAGCCTCGTGAGGCTGGTTCTAGAGCGTGGAAGAGGCTGGGACCAATGGTTGATGGTGGGTGAAAGGCTGTGGCTGGAGGGGATACTGAAAGGAAATAATGGCAAGCAAACAGAAAGGAGGACATCTCCCCTCTCCAGCCTCAGTCTCCCCCTACTGCCCTCTATTGACAGGAATTAATAGAAAACCCGCTGCTCCCAAAGAACTGGTTTGCAGAGTACCAACTCCAGCCATAAGCCAGCGTGTAGAAAGGCAGATCCGGAGCCGAGGTAGATAGCTTACAACCAGCTCAGTATTTCATAGACACACAAAAAGAGTCTTACTCCTATTATTAACCATTAACTATTAAGTGAGTTAATGTTTATAAACTCCTAGAACCGCGCCTGGCATGTGGTAAGTGCATTACAATGAGCTTTAAAAAAAACAGATGACTACGTTGCTCCACCAAAAACCAATGTGGGAACTAATATTAGACCAGTTTTTAATCCAGGAAAATGATATGGTTTAAAGAGGTCACATAAAATGCCCAAGGTCACACAAGCTGGTCACTGGTGAACTCAGGACCATCTGAATGAAAAGCTGTTGCTTTGACTTCTGTGAGCCTCCTGTGAGGCTCAGAGAAAAAGGGCACATAAATAAATCACTTCCCAGTGAGATGGACTATAAAAGTGCAAGAGGAGACGCATACAGATAAAGTTTGGGGAGCACGTGGGAGAGAGGCGAGCCGCTGCAGGTTGAGGAATCTGAGAAGACTTGCCGGAGGATGTGGTGTTTGACTGAAGCTGAAGGGCAGGGCTTCAACTGGCAGGTGTTGGGAGCAGAAGAAACTGCTTGAGCAAAGACCCAGAATGCAGGGCATGTATGCGGAGTGGCGAGTATGAGGACCGGGGGGAAGTAAATATTCCTCACGGTCCGCTTTCTGTGTAAACAACAGAGTTGAAGTGTCTCCAGATATTCCTAGCAGCGATGTGAATTAAAGAGCTCGCCACATTCATAACACGTTGCGCAGAATATTATACATTTGTGAAGCAATGGGATTAGCTGGAAAATAATTATTTTAATGCACCTCCATTTTTAAAAACGCATAGGGAGGCTCATTAAAATCTCCTTACAAGAGACCAGTGGTCTTGTTTCAAGGCAGTCAAACGAGCTAAAACCCTAATTTGAAGCTGCTTTCCTGCCCTTTTACCGATGTACCAAATTTGTACTAAATGCAAGGGGAATATGGGAACTCTGACCAGGGAGGATGGGAATGGGATTCCTTTCCTGCCACCCCAGGAAGCAGCATTACAACCATAGCAGAAGTCAGTAGATGAGATGTGAAGGCAGAGAGACCAAGACAAATGATGGAGACCCATCAGGTCTTTCTAGTGCTGGACCAGACCACAGGGCTGGCTTGCTAAGGAAGTCAGAGTAGCATGGAGCTGAAGAAGTTCTGAAATAGTTCCGTGGCTCTGAACCTGGCCTCTGTAATCCTGTGTTGAGGTCTAAAAGTAAGGAATGTGCCAGGGAAACCAGAGATGGAAACCATGCATGCCAATAATAATAGTTAACCGTTTCTGAGCCTCCACTCCACGCCAAGCACTTTCATATAAAATGAGTATTATATCCAGACTGGTCATTACTAGTCCCCAGGAATCATTCTCCCCTTCCTCCTTTTAGTAGTAGACTCCCCTGCTGAGCTTTAGCAGAGGGGATATATGCCTTTCCTGCTAGAGAAAATACTTCCAGGCTTCCTTGTAGCTGCTGTGACTGTGTGACAGGTTTCACCAGCAGAACGTGAGTAGGTGTAATGTGTGCCATTTCCGCATCATTTCCCTAAAGGAGTGCCCTCCACTTCCTCTTTTCCCTTTCCACTGGCTGGGATGCTGCTGTGGTGGTATTCGTGCTTCCGTGGAGAGGAGACCAACACCCTGGAGAAAGCACCTGGGTCTGTAGAACAGAGCAGCCCTCTCCTCTTGTTACTGCCTTCCGCTGCCCCACCTGGTGAACCTGCCTTTAGAACCTTTCCTTAACTTGGCCAAAGATCAAACACATGCGAAAGAAAAACAATATTGTTAGATTTACATCTGGGTTAAGAGAATATAGGCCACAGGTGAGAGAATCTTAGACGTAAGCTGTACGCGCTCTAGTGAATAGATTGTATAAAAATTATATTGGCTTATTTGGGAACCTTTGATTACATCCTGGTTTCTAGTTAAGTTTCAGATGACTGAGGTTACCTATTAAATGTGCTCCAGGTGAGACAACGGTCATTGTGTTGAGGAAAGGCAGACTATTCAAAAGTTCTGGACGATTTGTTATGTGTCAGGTACCAAAGATGGAAGCACACACACACACACACACACACACACACACACAGTCTACCCTCAAGATGTTTGTCGACTGGTGGGAAGTTTGGCAGATATAAAAACAGTGTTGAGAGGAAAAGTATCAGTTAATACTCTTGGCTGTAAGCAACCAAAAATCTGACTCAAACTGGTTTAAGAAAAAAAAGGATCATTAACGTGTTTATATAAGAGTACAGTCCAAGAGTAAACCCGACTTCAGGCATTTAAACCCTACTGAACTGGAATCTTTGTGGCAGGGGCCTGGAAATCTGTATCTTGGTCCCCATCCCATCCCCCCACCAGGTAATTTCAATTCTGTTTTGGAAAGTAATGTTTTATATAGATAATTGAGCTGCGTATTGGAGATTGGACTGGAAAGGGGAGAGAGTAAAGGAGGAGATGATTGTTTCTGAGGGAGAGGAGAGAATCCTGCATCCAGGCAGGGGCAGCCCCGAGTGCCACAATACCTGCTTTGTACTTAGAACAAAGCCAGAGTGCACATTCTGAAGGCTGCTTGCACGGGAGGTTTGAAGGGGAATGAGTAGAGGACCATGTCCTTTGTCCAGCAGTCTGAGGGTTCACAATCCTTATGAAAGTGGCTGCCACTTCCGTTCCTTCACCCAACTACTATTTATTGTGCAACTATGTACCAGGCACCGAGCTAGAAGTGAGGATATAGGTTTATAGGCAAAGAGCCTTTCCTCATGAAGCTTACATTCTAGGGGAAGACAGACAATAAACAATTAGAAAAACGAGCTAACTACTGGCTGTGTTAAGTTTTAAGAATGGAAAAAAATCCTTCACTTCCACTTCTTAGTCCCTAGTGGAGGCTGACATTGGATGGAGTGGAGGAGAGGCCTTCGAGTCGACAACTTAGTGGAGACTTGAGAGCATGAGCATTCCAGACAGAGGCAATAGCAAGTGCAAAGGCCCTGAGGTGAGAGGGAATTGGATGGGGTGGAAACACAGGAAGGAGCAAGTGTGGCCAGAGCTCAGTGAGAGGGAGACTGGAGTGGGATGAGGCTGAAGAAGCTGGCAGCAGCCAGACTACAGGATAACCTGTGGGCACCAGAAAGAGTCAGGATTTTATTCCACACACAATGACATGTTCGTGTTAAAAGGAATTTCCTGGCTACTGTGTGGAAAAAGGGTAAAATTAAATTCAGGGCTAGATGGACGCCAAGGTTCTTGCCTGGTCCCAACAATTTATGGCAGGCTCCGTGGGGTCCCCAGGAGCCTGCTTAGTAACTGGGGACCCTATATCAGCGATGTCTGATAGAACTTTCTGCCAAGATGGAAATGTTCCATACTTGGGCTATCCAGTCCCAAAGCTACTATGTGCAAGTGGCTCTTGAGCCCGTGATATGTGGCTAGTGTGACTGAGGAACTAGAATTTAAATACTATTCCATTCAAAGTAATTTGTTTAAAGGTATGGAGCCACGTGTGGCTAATGGCTGTTGTACTCGGCAGCACAACACAACACAACACAGCGCTGGGTGCCTGAGGGTTTCTACTCGTTATCCAGAAGCCAGGGCCTTCTCCAAATGGTGGGACTGTAAGAGGGTACATTGATCCCTAAATGCTAAGCCCCCTCTGTGCGTATGGCTTGTCAAGACGGACAGGCTCAGGAAGTATCCTACGCTTCATTTTGTCACCGGGGAGGTAAGTGCACACGGCTGTGAGGCGCTCCTCGCGCGCACTCAGGGGAGGCCCCGCACTGCGAACAAAGGTTTCTGGACCGCTCTATCCAGGACGCACCAGCCTTGCGCTCTCGCGGCCGCCGGCGCGGTCCAGCCATTGGCAGGAGAGGTATAACGGCCCCGCAGCGTCTCGCCCCGCCTGCCCCGCAGCCCGGCCGCGTAGACATCAGCTCCGGGCGCAGCACAGGTGGGCTGGGGAAGCAGGGGACCTAGGCGAGCTACCGAGCGGGGTTGGAGGTTCGGGGAACCCTCGGCGCGCAGTCGCCTTTTCTCCTCTTCGCGGATGGGGGCGTGGGTGGCGCGGGCTCTGGCCCGCACCGGATCGGCTTCCTGAGCTTGCTTTCGCTTTGCCGGGGGCTTGGTGAGGCCTGTGCACCGCAAGCGAGCAGAGAGAGCCGCGCAGGTGGCCGCGCGGGAGGGGCGGGGGGCTGGCGCCTTAAACCCTGCGAGACCCCTGCCCTCTCCCGGAGCACGCGTCCCTGGCACCGGCTCGGTGCCCCGCGGCGCGCGTGGGTCCTGGCTGGCCGGAAGGCGCCCCTGACCTTGGTGTCTCCCCGTGCCAGGTCTGCGCAAGGGCCATGGGCGCCGCTCTGGGCACGGGCGCGCGGCTGGCTCTCCTACCCGGCCGGGCCTGCAGCGCTGTCCGGCACTGGGAGCCCCCCGCGCCCGCCCAAGGCTGCCACTCCAAGGCCGGCCCGGCGCGCCCGGTGCCCCTGAAGAAGCGCGGATACGATGTCACCAGGAACCCGCATCTCAACAAGGTAAAGGTCCGGAAGGGTAGGACGGCCCAAGCCACTATTCTGCGGCCCGCGGGATGGGCGCCCCGCCCCCTGGGCCAGGGGAGGATCCTTCCAGAGGCCCTTCCAGCGGCTTTACATTTTTGCCTTGGGGAGGCTTGGTGTAACTCGGTTTGGCTTTTTTACCACACCTCTTCTGCGTGGAAAGTGATAATCAGTAATGCAGGAAGCCTAATTTCTTTCGTAAGAACAAATATGGACTGGGTTAAGGTCCTCATGGCCAGTCTGACTTGAGGTCAGATCTCCCCTTGATGCTTGCTGATTCTGTTGATCTTGGGCAGTTCATTTAACCTCTGTCCGTCCAAGTTTACCTGTCTGTAAAAGCGAAGCAGTTGTCTCAGGAGCGTTGTGAGATTTAAAGAGAAAATGGAGGTAGCGTTCTTCGCACAGTACCTGACATCCAGTGAGAACAAATGTCAGCTAAGGTTATAATTATTCTGAGGAAAAGATTTTTAATTTGAGTGAGGGCAAGAAAGTCTAGAATTATGGAACGTTTAGACCTTGAAAGGGCATCACAGATCCTAATTCAAACCTCTCCTTTTACAAATGAGAAAACAAGACAAAGGGAACTTGCCCAAGGTCACCAGCTAGTTAGTTCTGGCTCTGCCACTGGAATCTGGGTCTGGATCTCAGGTGCTTGGGTCAAGTTCAGCCCACTGCTAACCCAGTGTTTAGGAGCACACACACTTGTTTCTGGGAGTAGAGTTTAGTATCATTGGTGTTAAAACCAAGAGACCTGGATTTGAGGCCTGTCTCCCAACACCTCCTTGATTTAACTTGGGCATCTCATTTAATTTCTCTGAGGTTCAACTTTCTCCTGCTTAAAGTGGATATTATGACAGACCCACCATTCCTACCACATTCTGTTATTGTGACAATCAAATGAATTACTGAACTTGAAATCAAATTTTAAACTATATGAAGTGCTTGGTAAATAAGTAATTACTACAAAATAAAAGTTTGAATAATTTCTTTGAATCAGGATTGTGAAATTCAAGTGAGGAATTACTTGTGAAAAAGGTGTTTTTGAGAAATAGGAACAATTATATAGATACTAAGTATTGTGATTATTTCCTGCAGAATTAATAGAAGCTAAGAAAGAAAATTTTCTCTCAACCTCCATCTGTCACACTACAATCCCTGCTTCCCCCCAGAGAAACCCTAAATCCTTTGTATATTACTACTTTGGGATAGGTGAGGTGTTTTATGAATTTAAATTTACTTTGGTAGCAAGTGTTAGAAAACTCAGCTCAAACTGGCTTAGCAAATAAGATATTTCTTTAGCTAAATATCTAGAGGAAGGAAGGGTTCGACCCAGCAGTCCAGATGGCATCCTGAAGGGTGCAGGTTCTCTCTGGATCTCTGCTCTGCTTTTGCAAGGTCAGCTGCATCCTCAGACTCCATCCAGTAGAGTCTTTCACCCGGATTCTGCCACAGTCCCCCGTCTCCTTTTTTCATACCACACCATCCAGGGATAGAAAGACATTTTCTTCTGGTAGCTCCTGTGGAAGAGAAAGGACACTTTCTCTGGAGCCTCAGAAAAAGAGTCTTTCTGTCTCATGGACTCTGATTGGATTCCCTTCCATCCCCAAACCGGTCACCATAATTTAAGTAAGTCAGGGCTCACCCCTGGATTTAAAGAGAGAGTTTAGGTTAGGGACACCCATACCAACTGGCTTAGAATAAAGGGGATATGGCTCCCCACCCTGCCCCCCAGTAAATCTGTGTATTGTCATCAGAGGGAGGAGGGATAGATGCTGGAAAGCAAAATAATAAATTCCCACTACTGACTGTGATTGTTTGAACGATCATTGCTTTAGAAATACTGGCATATTACAGTTAGCAGTTAATGCTTTATGAATAGTTAAAAAAAATAAAAGAAGGACTTGAATGTTTCTTTTTTTGTTTTTAGCCCTAAGTTTATGGTTCCCTAAAAGCACTCTTGCCCCTTGCCCTTGTTCTTGATGTAATTTTTTTCCTCCTAAATAATATAAATGGGTCATTATCCATAAATCTAGGGGCCTGAGCTTTTCATGATGTTAAAGATTTTTTTGTGTATCCCTGAAGTCAGCTGATGCTGGTCTGGGGTGAGGAGGGTATCTGCAGTGATGCTGAGAGAGGCTCTTGGCCTCCCGCACTCGCCCTTGGGGAGGGAGGGGAGACAATGGAGGGAGCATCACTGCCTAGGAGCCGCCCCTCTCTTCCCACTGAGGTGCCACCCTCTTGCTGTCCTGCTGACCTTCAGCACTCAGAGAGTTTCCGGGGAAGGCTTGGCGCTTGGCACTTTCCATCAGCCAGATGGGGAGACTTGCTGAGTTAAACAGAACAACTGAGGTTATCACTGAGAAAACAAGAGAAGGGCAGCTTTGAAAGGGACCAGTACTTAGTGGGTGGGTCTGTGGGTGGATTTTTTTCTGCTGGACTCCGAGCTCCTCCAGGGCAGGGACTGAGTTTCATGCATTTGTGGCGGGCACTGGGTAGTTCCTGAAGGGTGTAACAAGGGCATGAACATGAAAGCTAACATTACATTCTTCGAACATGTTCTCTGGGTTTGCCTCCCGCTTTTGACAGATCAGGAGAGGCATTTCAGTTGAAGCTTGAGGGCAGAGGGTCGTCAGGAGATGGAATTCTCTGAGAGAAGAAGAGCTGCTGCACAGGCCAAGCATCACTGCTCTTGTGCAGTCAGGGTCTGGTCCCTGCTCTGCCATAACCTCGCCATGCGGTCTGTGCTGAATCTCATTAGCCTCTCTGCCCACGTCACACCACTGCTATGAGGATCGCAGGGGTGAAATCATTTTAAAAACTGTACGGCACTAAGTATTAGATGATCGTGTTGACAAGTTCCAGAATCAGGGTTGGAAGCTCCCTTAGATATGGCCTAGTCTGGAATTGTTGGACGTGAAATTAGCTTGGGTCTAACCAGCATTTTTATGTTAAAGAAATGAGTTAGAATAGAATGAAAAAATAGGAAATGTATTAACCTTAATAAACATAAGTAGTATACCAAGTCACATGTGAAATGCCAGTTTTTGCTGTGGCTTGTCATTTAAAAAAAAAAGCTTTTGAAAACCATTGTTCTCATCCAGCATCTCATTTTCAGATGTAGAGACAGGCAGAGAAAGTCAAGTGATGCCACAGAGATTGTCATTTGTTGCAGAAGTAGGCAGAGGAAGCCCACCTCCAGATTTTCAGTCCACTGAATCACAATGAGAATTCTCATCCACATGTGCTGTGACGGATTCAGGCACGTTCAGAACGATGACAGAACTGGAACTGGATGATTCCAAGTTCCCTACAGGAGTCTAGATTTTCTGACTGATGCACATTCAGCAATACATCAATTTCAACTTCCCTTTAAAAAAAAAAAAACTCATATTGTGCCTTTCTTCTAAAATTTACATAATGGCCTCTTCTGTTATCCATGTAGATGGTGGCAACAGAGTAAATCTGATTACATATTACAAGACATCAGACGTATTTTACTTACATTAAACAGGCAATTATCAACCCCATTTTACAGGGTATCTTCATAGGACGAATCATCCCCATCCTATTCATGTAGTAGCAAGTGAGCCATCAAAACGGTGCTGGCCCCAGCTTATCTCTGGCCTCTTTTGGGAAGGGATGTCCTATTCCCACTCCCCAAACTAGACTTGAGTCCCCTCCCATTTGTCTTCTCACTCCATGTTTCTTTCCTTTCGGCACTGAGCGCCCTGTTGTCATGGCTGGTTGATTTGTCTTCCACACTAGATCCTGAGCACCTTGAGGACAGAGACTGTCTTGTCACACAATATTCTCTACACCTGACTTGAGATGCTCAATAAATATTTGCTCTTTGAATGATCTCAATCGAGTCCCAACCCCTTTCCTCTCAATTTTATGGATCTTAATGTCACTGCTTTACAGTTAGCCTCATGCTCTTGTTGTCTAGAGAAATGTCTACAAATAGCCTATTGGGAGGAAATACACCTACTTGACCTTAATCATCAGCCTGATGATTGGGAAAGACCATCAGCTTGATGGTCAGGGAAAGAATGAATGAAGCGTGCTTGGTCCAGTCGCTGTGATTATGGACCAGCGCATTTCATGCAGCGGGGCCTTCTTAAACTGCAAGGCGTGGTGACCGCCTTCACATGTGGACTAGGTGCATGTAGATTAGTAAACGTGTTAAGGCCTGGGGGCCTGCACTACAGTGCTGGCTGCACATGTGAGGCCACGCAGGTTTTAGCTCAGTCCTTCTACATGCAGTGGTAATTTATTAGACTCCCACACAGCTGGGACTTGCCTTTGACTCAAGTATGTTTTTGTTCGGGGCCAGTGTAGAACTTGATCTTGCCTCCTTTGGGTTGGGGGGAGTCTGTCATCACACACTTGGCTTACTGATCAATCAGGAGGTGATAGCTGGGTTGTACACCGAATTAGAAGTCTGTTGCAGATGCTGTTTTGTGTCCCAAAGACCGATAACATAATGTGTCTTCCTGAGACCTCTGCTTCAGATGTGATGTTGGGTTGGGCCTCCTTGATTGATAAAGAAGCAGTGCATTATTAAGTGAACATTATTTCCATAAGCAGCAGTTTGCTCTAGATCTAAGCCTCTTGTGCAGTGACTCAGGGCATAGAAGCTCAAATACTGTTCAGATATTTTAAGAACAAACAAGCAGAGGCAGGTTGGAATTAAATCCTTCCCTGTTGGGGCTTCCCTGGTGGCGCAGTGGTTGGGAGTCCGCCTGCCGATGTGGGGGACGCGGGTTCGTGCCCTGGTCCAGGAAGATCCCACATGCCGTGGAGCGGCTGGGCCCGTGAGCCGTGGCCACTGAGCCTGCGCGTCCAGAGCCTGTGCTCCTCAACGGGAGAGGCCACAGCAGTGAGAGGCCCGCGTACCGCAAAGAAAGAAAAAAGAAATCCTTCCCTGTCAAATACTGTCCTGGTTTCATGGGATTGATAACACTTGGTGTTAGGGCTTTGTGCTTGGAACAGCTAAAAGAACTTGTATTAGTTAGGCTAAAGGTTAGGTAACTTTAACAAAGTAACCCCCAGACTCAGAGGCTTAAACAAGATAGAAGTGTTTTGTGTTTTTTTTTTGTTTTTCTTTTTGCGGTATGCGGGCCTCTCACTGTTGTGGCCTCTCCCGTTGAGGAGCACAGGCTCCAGACGTGCAGGCTCAGCAGCCATGGCTCACGGGCCCAGCCGCTCCGCGGCATGTGGGATCTTCCCGGACCGGGGCACGAACCCGTGTCCCCTGCATCGGCAGGCAGACTCTCAACCACTGCGCCACCAGGGAAGCCCGGAAGTGTACTTTTCACATAAACAAGTCTGGGTAGGCAATCGCAGGTTGGTATGTGGCTTGATTTTGTTGCTCTGCCATCCTCAGTGTGCATCTTACGTTTCGTGGTCCAAGATGGTTGCTTCTAGGCTCTGCCATAATTCCATACAGAAGCCAGTCAGAAGGGAAAATACACAATTTGGATGTTGCAAATATCACTTCCATTCACATCCAATTGTCCAGAGCTTGGTCATACACCACACCTAGCTGCAAGAGAATCTCGGAAATGTAATCTTTAGCCGGGCACCCATATATCCACTTAAAAATTCTGTACCACTAAGGAAAGAAAGAATGGCTATTGGGGAAACTGCTACAAAATGCTTATCTGAAATTTTAATTTGATTTACTGTCAATTTTATCCCAACTTTTAAAATCCATCAGTTTCTCTACATCCCCTCTACCACCAGCCTTGTTCACTCCTTCATCGTCTTGTGTCTAGATTAGGCAGGAGCCTTCCAGTGGCTCTCCAACTTGCAGTCCTGTTTCTTTCAATCTGCTCCTCTGTGTCTGTTGACCACACCTTGGGAGGCTAAAACCTTGCACACATCCCTAACCACTCTCTTTCTTTCAGACCCCATGTCCAATTCACCGGAGAGTCCTGTTGCTCTGTCTTCAGACTAGATCTGGAATCCACCCTCCGCTCTCACCACGGGTCCCACCCTGACCTAAGGCACCACTGTTTCTCTGCTGGATGACTGCAGTGTCCCCCTAGCTGCTTTCCTTGTGTTCCTCTTGTTTGTTCTCCACACAACAGCCAGTGTGAGCCTTGTAAAACGAAATTTGATCACGTCACTCTTCCACTGGAAACCCTGCACAGTCAAAGTTCTTACCATGCCCTGCATGATTTGACCCTCCCTGACCTCATCTTTTGCTACTCCTCAGCCTCACATGCTGCCCAAACATGCTGGCCTCAAACACTCCAAGCATGCTCCTACCTGGAGTCTTTGCACTGGCTAATCCCTCTTGTAGAGCACACAGCCCCTACATAACCATGTGGTTAACTCTCTCACCTTCTTCAAGGCTCCTCACTTTCTCAGTGAGACCTATCAGACCAGCCATGGGAAGTTGTAAACAGCCCTTTTAACCTTCTTGGTCTACTTTTCCTCCATAGTATTTGATACTTCCTAACATCCTGTTTAATTTTCCTACTTACCATACCTCTTGGTTATTATGTGCATTTCCCCACTATAATGTAAGCTCCATTTAGGCAGGGATTTTTGTTTTATTTGTTCATTGATGTATCCAGGGTACTTAGAACAGTGCCTGGTCCATAGTTTGGTACCCAGTAAACAGTCATTGGATGAGTGAATCATTCAGAGAGACATCTGCTGAGGCTTCTTCCTCTCATCCTTTCCCTTCCCCCCCTCCTTCACCAAAGCCCCGCTTCTTCTCCTCTGGTGCTTTTCCTTCCCCGGTATCCCCCTCTGTGGGGTTTATATGCCCAAGATCACTTGTATCTGGAATGTGGATAAATCTCCCATCAGACCTTTGTCTGAGGCCCACTTACTGTGAAGACTGGAGAAGCAGAACACAGATGTCCACCCTTTGTTATCTCCAGTTTTACCAGCCAAGCCTGGGGAAGGGGAGACCCTATTCTGGAGACACAGATGGTACCTTGAAAGCAGAGATGGATGGAGACATTCTTGAGGCTCACAGAAAAAAACAAAGGGTGGGGGGTGTCCAGGCTGTGGGCCAGAGATAGGAAACCCTGGCTTCTGTCAGCATCTCCAACTTCCTAGAGCTCCCACCCTCTACTTTGAGTCTTGGTAGCCCCCATCCCTGCTCTGAACTTCTCTGATTCCCCCGTGCTGCAGCACCCCTGCTGAAGATACAGGAAACCATGTTATAGATTCAGTGACCCCCACCCCTGTTCATATGTTGAAGCCCTATCTCCCTAATGTGATGGTATTTTGGGGGGGGGCCTTTGGGAGGTAGAGCCCTCATGATGGGATTAGTGTCCTTATAAAAAGAGAAAGGGCACTAATCCTCTGCCTCTCTGCCATGTGAAAGTAGAGCAAGAAAAATGGCCATCTGCGAGCCAGGAAGATGGTTCTCACCAGGAACTGAATCGGCCATGCCTTGGTCTTGGACTTTCAGTCTCCAGAATCATGAGAAATAAATTTCTGTTGTGTAAGCCACCCAGTCTATGGTATTTTGTTATAGCAGCCCAACTGGGCTAAGACATCATAACAGGAACTGCCTCATATCTCGGGCTCAGGAAATCAAGGAAGTGTGGGATGGGATGCAGGAGCACAGGAGGAAGATCTGCTACTCCTAGAACCCAAAACAGATGCTCAGAAAGTGTTTTCTCATAAACATGTTGTTATAAACAGTTGAATTGTTCTCCAAAGAAAGTATATTATGTGTTAGATTAGCATTTGTGTGATCATTATGAAGATTTCAGAAATGTTGGCTTATGTTTATGAATGCTTAATTCAAAATGCAAAATACTAAGTGGAATCTATATCCATGAGCATTACTGTAGAACGATGTAGCTCTATAAAAAGACTTGGAACTAAATGTGTGAAAATGATCATGTTAGGGCAGTGGAATTATGGGAGATTTATTTCCTCTTTATATAATTTTATTTAATGGTCCATTGTCTTTTCAATTTTAGGTTACAGTTTCTGTTGGAAATTGAGTTTCTAGAGCCAAGTAAATAACAGATCAACTTTTGGAAGTTGACCCATCTGTAACGCAAGGGTGACACTCTGATCCTGTGGAAATCCCTCTAAAATAGTCTTATTTTAAGATTTGCTTGCATATATTTTCTTATCTTCTAGAGGCAATGTGTTTAGATTCATGTAATAAAATGTCAACATGGGAACCCTCCACCTGTCCTGAAAACAGTGGTAAACAGCAGTATATAGAGTCTGTAACAGCAGCACTGGAGGGCAAATCCCATGTTGTCTGGCTCAGATGGGCCAAGTGGTGTCAAAGTCAATCTAAATCTGGACTCTCTATATGGAGTTTCTGTGGACGCTTTTTCAGGCTCATCTCCAGCCTCTGTTTCCAGTTTCTCTTGGTCCTCTTGGGCCTCTGTAGGCTCTGGGGGTTACGGCTTTATTTTACTTTGCATTTGTGTCATTTCTACCAAAGGTTTCTTTTATCATCTACTCTCTCCTTTCCAATGCCAGTCTTATAGGGAAGGGCAGGGGGAGAAGGCGTTTTGATTCATGTGGCCATTGCAAAGGGGTCAATGGTGTGAGGCACTTTTGTTTGCAAAGACGAGGTTATAGTCAGCTTCCAGATCTTCACTTTGATGTGTAGAAAGTATAATACATTGGGAAATCCTTGGGGTGGTGTCTCACTGCCTCTGTGACACAGAGCACAAAAGATGCTCTATGACTGTGTGATGAAAATCTGAGGGCTAGCCCATGATTGGGGGTGCCAGGGTCAGCAGTTAAAAGCATGCATTCATTCTGTACCCAGATGGTTGCTTGGCAGCCTGGTGAAAACACAGCTCCTACCCAAAGGACAAAGTAAAGAGTAAAAAGTACTCAGTCATTTGAGGAGAGGGTTTTGGGGTAGAAAGATCATCAGCTTTTGAGGAACTTGAATAAGAGAAAATTAAAGCTGCTTTGCTTTCAAAAGTGATATGAAAAGCTAGAGGGACCATAGGGGATAGAGTTGAATGATTAGCAACTTGAGAATATTATTCTTTTTAAAGCATTTTGTCCGGATTCTGTATCGTTGTTTGGTAGTAATCTCCATGAAGCCCGTAGCATAATGGTCCTGAAACACACTCCCCTGTGGTGTGGAACTCTGGAGAAGGCAGACCCTGTTTGTTCCTTTGTTTTGTTTTGCCTTGTTCTTTCAGAAAAGAGCAGGAGGGAGGCGGCATCTGCACAAGGTGGCATCTCTTCTGAGTTGTTGATCTGTGCAGTGACTTTCCCCATGAGACAAAGGCTGTCATGTTCCCTCATGACTTCAGTGGAGCTGGGTCTCCATTCACAGTAGACGGTTCCCATCCCCACTTTGTCCGGTTTCTGAAGGAGGTGTTGAGGATTCCAACCTAGATTCGTATTATACTGAATTTACTTCGGTAGCAGAACACCTTATGGAAGGAATCCAAGTCTTAACGATAAGAGCTGGCATCTTTTTGGACATACGATGTGCCATGGATTGCTCTAAGCAGTTTCTACACATTAACTCATTTAATACAATATCACGATGCTTTGACATACACTGTCGTATTACAGATGAGAACGCTGAGGTTCAAGGAGGTTAGCTAACTTGCTGGAGGTCTAGCAGTTCATAGTGGCAGAGCTGGGTCTTGAACCTGGGCCATCTTGTTTTAGGGCCCACATCCTCACGCCTTCTGCTGTACTGCCACTTCCAGTGTGCAGGTGCCCTCTCACTTACACTGGTATATAAAGTCTGATGCTCTGGGGCCTTGCCAGTTATATGGGGGACAGTCCCTGCTGTGGCCCTCTGATGGGCTATGACCATACCCGCTGGCTCTGTTAGAATCAGAATCTGGGACTCGGAGGGAACTTTGAAAATCACTGGATACCTTCTCTTTGCCCTCTAAATTTGTGTAATTCTCCCAAGACTCATTTGTTTATTTATTAAATTTATTCATTAGACATTTGCTGAGTGTCTATTATATATTTTAGGCAGTGGAACCTCAGTGGTGGATACAACACTTCTTTTGCCTTCAGGAGCTTATGTGTGAGGGGGTGGAGGTGGGGACCAGTTAGTAAGCAGACGGTTTCAATTCAGAAGGGCGGTGTGATGCAGAGAACATGTACTAGTGCTATGGGAGCTCGGGAGAGGGGTGCGAAAACACTCTTCTCTCTGGCAGTTCTGTCATCACGGACTCTGTGGAAGAGCAGTCGGCAGATGAAGGTGATGGAGGAGAAGTCGTCTAGGTCAAACCATGAGAGAGAATGGCTTTTTCTCTGAGATCAGCCACCTTTTGTGGTTGAATGTGCAGAAATTGAGCAGTAGGCCCATACCTTGTAAGGGGCCCCATTTTCAGAGAGCTAAATAATTTTACAAAACCTCTAATCTACAAGCAGAGTTAATGATAGATCTCTAGGACTGTGACATGCCCTTTTATTTTGTTCTTTTCCTTCCTTTTGTGTTTCCCAACTCCTGGGGGTACCATTCACAGTGGGTTCACTTATGAAAATCTTCAGGGCTCAGCTCTCCAGGGCCACCTCCGCCATGCCACCTTCCTTGATGATGCCCCATGCAAGTGGCTCGTTCACCCTCTGCGCTCCTCTGGCATGTAGCCTGTGTAGTCATGGCCCTTTTCTACATTTGGTTTCAGTATATACTCATAACGCATGTGTCTGTCTCCATCTGGATGTCATCTTCAGAGCCAGGACCCCCTCTTAGGCACTGCATGGCTCGCATGATGCCTTCTTCATAGTATACTCTCAATAAAGGTTAGTGATGTGAATTACTTTCACATTGCCTCCTGGACACATCAGAAACCGCTCTGGTGAACGCTGACAGTACACAACCCCATCTGCCATCTCTTCTAAAAAGATGGTGACAATATAATTATGCTTAGATCTCTCCATGGGGCTTGGAGGATTTTGAAAACCAAGAGAAATATTTTATTTTGGTCATAAAAGTTTCAGGAACCCATTCCTTTTTTTTTTTTTTTTTTTTTTTTTTTTTTTTGCGGTACGCGGGCCTCTCACTGTTGTGGCCTCTCCCGTTGCAGAGCACAGGCTCCGGACGCGCAGGCTCAGCGGCCATGGCTCACGGGCCCAGCCACTCTGCGGCATGTGGGATCTTTCCGGACTGGGGCACGAACCCGTGTCCCCTGCATCGGCAGGCGGACTCTCAACCACTGCGCCAGGGAAGCCCAGGAACCCATTTCTTTAAGAGAGTTTTCTGCCCTGATGCTGTACCAGGTGCATTTCATCTAAAGAACAGCACCTTTATGATCAGATGATTTATTCTCATCCTTGAGGCTGCTTAAGACCCTAGATTTAGACCTCTGTAACTAGTAACAGGTTAAAGGATTCTGGTGGTGAAGGAAAGCTGTCAGCTAGAATCAGCTGTGTGTGCCCCTCCCCCTCCCCCCATCACCAGGGCACAGCCTGTGACCAGGTAGTAGGCAACAGCGCACACTGGCTATGATCTAGGGATTTGGAGTCAGAAAAGCCCAAGGTTCCGGTTCCAGCTCAGCCATCCACTATATGTGGGATTTTGGGAAGGGCACTTCATTCCTCTAAGCCTCAATTTCCACATCTGTGAATGGGGATGATAACAAAATATACCCACTTCACAGGGTGCTATAATGATTAAATGAAATAATGTATGTAAGCACATTGTAAGTGCTCAATTAATTTTCAGCGAATCCACAGCTCTAAAAATTTTGCTCCGTTTCTAACATAGTGTGAAGCCCTGTGTGGGCCTCAGAAGAGGGCACAGACTTAATAGGGTTTAGACCTGGTCCTTGCCCTTCTGGAGAATCCAGTCCAGAAAGAGAGGGTAAGACTGAGGAATCCAAACTCATTCTCCATGGGTGTGGATACATCGGATTTTGGCAGAGACTTGATAAGAGAGGAGTGAATCCAGGAAGAGGCAGGTTGAATAGAGACTTTACAAATAATTTCCGGGTACTTGATGGATCTTAAGCTGGATGATCTAGATGTTTGTCTGAAAGAAAATGAAATTAAAAAGACTTCAGCAGCAGAAAACAGAGTGCCATTTGAAAACCTGGTACTTCCAGAATTTAAAGCTGGTGTTGAAGGGAGTGGCTGCTGTCATACCCCAAAGGAATCTCAGGATTTTGCCCCAACATTTTGGCATGTTCTAACCAAAGTTTTTAAAAGGAACATGGATCCAAAGTAGCTGGATTTTTTTACCCATTAACTTGTCTTTTTGTCTCTCATCTGTCTATCTATCTACCAACCATCACTACAACACTCCCAGTCTCATGAGATCATGATAGCAAGAGAGCAAGACAAGAGAATGTCTGCTAGGGTAGTTTAGCATTAAAGTTAAAAAGTTGCTTCAAATCCAGCTAAAGAGGGCATGGCTGGGCCCACCTCACCTAGCAGGCAGTTTAGATAGTCCTCCAGCCTCCATACACTCTGCCTTGGGTAATGAATAAATTAATTGCATATGCATATTTTAAATGAGCATCTCTCCTCTATAAGAACCCAGGATGAGCATTCCCCAAAAGACTATGAAGACTACTTGTCCAGCCCTTTGTCTTTGAGCAGATAAGATCCATTGATCTGTATGTCTGTTTTTGTGCCAATACCACACTATTTTGATTACTATAGCTTTGTAGTATTGTCTGAAGTCTGGGAGAGTTATGCATCCTGCTTTTTTTTCCCCCCTCAGGATTTCTTTCACAATTCTGGGTCTTTTATGGTTCCATACAAATTTTTGGATTATTTGTTCTAGTTCTGTGAAAAATGTCATGGGTATTTTGATAGGGATCAAATTAAATCTGTAGATTGCTTTGGGTAGTATTGCCATTTTAACAATATTAATTCTTACAATTCAAGAACATGGGGTGTCTTACCATTTCTTTGAATCCTCTTTAATTTCCTTTATTAATGTTTTACAGTTCTCAGCATGTAAGTCCTTTACCTCCTTGGTCAGGTTTATTCCTAGGTATTTTGGGTTTTTTGGTGCTATTTTAAAAGGTATTTTTTTTTACATTCCCTTTCTGATATTTTATTGTTAGTGTAAATAAACGCAACCAACTTTTGAATGTTAATCTTGTATTCTGCTGCTTTGCTGAATTAATTTACTAGATCTAGTAGTTTTTGTGTAGAGTCCTTAGCGTTTTCTTTTTTTAAAATTTTAGTTATTTATTTATTTATTTTTGGCTGTGTTGGGTCTTCGTTTCTGTGCAAGGGCTTTCTCTAGTTGTGGCAAGTGGGAGCCACTCTTCATCACGGTGCGCAGGCCTCTCACTGTCGCGGCCTCTGTTGTTGCAGAGCACAGGCTCCAGATGCACAGGCTCAGTAGCTGTGGCTCACAGGCCCAGTTGCTCCGCGGCATGTGGGATCTTCCCAGACCAGGGCTCAAACCCATATCCCCTGCATTGTCAGGCAAATTCTCAACCACTGCGCCACCAGGGAAGCCCAGCATTTTCTATATATAGTATCATGTCATCTGCATATAGTGACAGTTTTACCTCTTCCCTTCCAATCTGTTTCAATGGAACAGAATAGAGAGCCCAGAAATGAACCCATACACCTACAGTCAATTCATCTTCTTCAAAGGAGGCAAGAATATAAAATGGGAAAAAGACAGTATCATTAGCAAGTGGTGCTGGGAAAGTTGGACAGCTGCATGTAAATTAATAAAGTTACAACACACCCTCACACCATGCACAAAAATAAACTCAAAATGGCTTAAAGACTTAAACGTGAGACATGACACCATAAAACTCCTAGAAGAGAGCGTAGGCAAAACATTCTCTGACATAAATTGTACCAATGTTTTCTTAGGTCAGTCTCCCAAGGCAATAGAAATAAAACCAAAAATAAACAAATGGGATCTAATCAAACTTACAAGCCTTTGCACATCAAAGGAAACCATAAAAAAATGGAAAGACAAACTATGGAATGGGATAAAATATTTGCAAGTGATGCTACAGACAAGGGCTTGATCTCCAAAATATACAAACAGCTCATACAACTCAATACCGAAAAAACAAACATCCCAATCGGAAAAATGGGCAGGGAAAAAAAAAAAGAAAAATGGGCAGAAGACCTTAATAGACATTTCTCCAAAGAAGACGTACAGATGGCTAAAAAGCACATGAAAAGATGCTCAACATCACTAATCATTAGAGAAATGCAAATCAAAACTACAGTGAGGTACTACCTCATACCAGTCAGAATGGCCATCATTAAAATGTCTACAAATAACAAATGCTAGAGAGGGTGTGGAGAAAAGGGAACCCTCTTGCACTGTTGGTGGGACTGTAAACTGGAGCAGCCACTATGGAAAGCAGTGTGGAGGTTCCTCGGAAAACTAAAAATAGAATTACTTTATGATCCACCAATCCCACTCCTGGGCATATACCTGGACAAAACTATAATTCAAAAAGATACATGCACCCCTATATTCATAGCAGCAGTATTCACAATAACCAAAACATGGAAACAACCTAAATGTTCACTGACAGATGAATGGATAAAGAAGATGTGGTACATATATATAACGGAATACTACTCAGCCATAAAAAAGAAATAATGCCATTTGCAGCAATGTGGATGCAACTTGAGATTATCATACTAAGTGAAGTAAGTCAGAAACAGAAAGGCAAATACCATGTGATATCACTTTTATGTGGAATCTAAAATATGGCACAAATGAGCCTATCTACAGAACAGAAACAGACTCACAGACAGAGAGAACAGACTTGTGGTTGCCAAGGGGGAAGGGCGTGTGGGGGAGGGATGGACTGGGAGTTTGGGATTAGCAAATACAAACTATTATATATAGGATGGATAAACAAACAACTGTATAGCACAGGGAACTATATATTCAATATCCTGTGATAAACGATAATGGAAAAGAATATTAAAAAAAAGAATGTCTGTATGTGTATAACTGAATCACTTTGTTGTACAGCAGAGATTGGCACAGCACTGTAAATCAACGTGTTTCAATTAAAAAAAAAAGGTCCTAATGTGTTACCACCATTTTACAGATGAGGTTTCAGAGGCCCAGAGGTGTTGAATGTCCCTCCCAGGAAGTGAATTGTGGAGGGTGACTCTGGCCCTCCTTGGGTGGTGTCTGTCTCTTAGCCCTGCTGCCTTTGACAGGTAGCACTGTGCCTCCTCTCTTGAAATAGCGCCTGAGTCAGCCTCCATCGACTTAAGCAGAGTGCTTTTGAGTCTCTTGTAGAAAGGAGACCTGTTCATGTTTGTTTGTTTGTTTATTTATTTTATTTTTGGCTGTGTTGGGTCTTCATTGCTGCAAGCGGGCTTTCTCTAGTTGTGGCGAGCGGGGGCTACTCTTTATTGCGGTGCGTGGGCTTCTCATTGCAGTGGCTTCTCTTGTTGCAAAGCACGGGCTCTGGGAGCGCGGGCTTCAGTAGTTGTGGCTCGCGGGCTGTATAGCACAGTCTCAGTAGTTGTGGCGCACGGGCTTAGTTGCTCCGTGGCACATGGGATCTTCCTTGACCAGGGCTCGAACCCGTGTCCTCTGCATTGGCAGGCGGATTCTTAACCACTGCACCACCAGGGAAGCCCACGTGTTCATGTTAAACAATGTATATTGCCAACCTAAACATCTGCTGACCCAGCTCGTGCTATCACTCCTGTGTGTCCATTTCCGATGAAGGGACATGTTCATGACGTCCACGTTCATCTTGGGATTTCTGTTTTTCTCTGCAGTAACATGATCTTGAAGACAGTCCACCAACCATTTGACAGCAAACTCAGCCCTCCTGTCAGACCCTCCCTTATCTTTTATTTTTGGGCTCTTCTAGCCCATAATTATTTGTTTTGACTGGTGAAATCACTTTGGTCACAGGACAGTGAATAGCAATGCAGTTGCCTCCTGATAAAGCAGATGCAGAGGGAGATGGTGTGAAGAAAAGCCTATTAACAGCCATTTTTAGAAACAGGCTTCGAAATCCGCCTGTCAGAGCTGAAAGATTTCCCCTGTTCTCACACTTTAAGAGCTGGCAGCAGCTTCCCCTCATGTCTGAGGAGCCTCGGAAGCTGCCTAGCCATGCCTGTGGGAGAGGATGGCATGGGTGCCAGTGGGGCAGCTGGCCAGGTGGTGCCAGGAGGCGGACAAGCCAAGCAGGGGGACAGTGCAGCCTCCAGTAACCAGCCTTGGCTGTGGGGCTGCAGGGTCTTGAGCACCCTCAGCTGCTTTTCTGTTGACTGAGCTGTTCAATGTTCTGTGACCTTCTACTAGTCAAATGCACAGAGTCAGCTGCCTCCTCTGGGACTCATAATTGCTAGAATACTAATATTAGAAATAATAAATTATAATTAATTATTATTATAATAAACACTTACCTAATGCCTTGCATGTCAGGTCCTCTTATAGGTGCTTTATATTTATTATTCCCAAGCAGAGAAAAAAAGTATGAAGAAGGTAAACTTTGCCTATAGCTCCCTCACCTCCTGTTTCCATGGCTTCCTCTCCTTTACAGATCTCTATCCAAGACATCCTGAGGGTCTTCATGGTATCGCTAGGATGTCTAGGGCTGCCAACCTAACAGACCTTTATATCGCACAGAATCCTGCTTCCTGACCCGGATCTCATCTCTTTCTTTCCTTCCTTCTCTGCCTCCCCATCCAACCATCCATCCATCCATCCATCCATCCATCCATCCGTCCGTCCATCTGTTCATGTGTTCATCCATCTGTCCATCCATCCAACTATCAGATGTTTATTGAGCACCTACCATCTACCAGGCATTGTTAGGTGTTGAGAATAACATAGTAGATATGACAGCTACGATCCTTCTTCTTATCAAATATGTAACCTAGTGAGAAAGACAGTAAGTAAACAAAAGTGTACAGATGGGTTATTAGTGGTAGAGAAGAAACAAACAGTGTATGGCATGAGGGAATAATAGAGGGTCTACTTCAGTGGTGAGAGAAGACCTCTTAAGAAGTGATATTTGAGAAAAGACCTAGGGAAAGAGGAGCCAGCGAGCGGAGAAGCCAGGGTAAGAGTGCTCTGGGCAGAGACAACAGCCGGAAGCCGCAAACACCTTGGCATGGCAGGTTCTGGGAACTGACAGCAGGCAGTCCAGTAGGAGTGTGGTGAGCGGGGGGAATTGCCTAAAATCAGGGTGGAGATGGCTCGGGGATCTCAGTTATGTGCAGGACCTTGGCATTTGTGGGATACGGGCTGGGTTCCGTCCTCCGGAAAGCGGGACACTATTAAATGGTTCTAAGCAAGGAAGGGATGTGATCAGCTTTACATTCATGAAAGATCTCTCTGGCTGCCATGTGGAGAGCAGACTGGAGGGGGCAGGAGTGGAATTGGGAAGCCCAGTTAGAGGCCCTGCAGCAGTGGGAGCGTGAGAGGGCAGCGGCTGGGCTGAGGGAGGGAGCCCAGCCAGGAGGGGGGTGGTTGGACTGGGAATCAGGTTTGAGTGTAGAATGAACAGGACGTGTCCCCTGCGTCCTTCACCTTCAGATTCACCCGGACTCAGCATGTATTTTCCCTGCCGTGTCACCGCCCCGCCCCCAGCCATAGTTAATCACCACTGTTTATTTCAGTTACTTCCTGTCCTTCCTCAGCACCCTTCATAATAACAAGGAAATGGAATGTTTGTGTTTTACCTTTGGGGCTTCCTGACTGGTCATCTCATTTGATGCTCACAAGGCAGACGTTACTACCTTTGTTTTGTAGGGGAGACCCCGGGACCCAGAGAGCCTACATGAGTTGCCCATGGTCTCCTGGATAGTAAGGGACAGCAACAAGACTCAGTCCAGGTTTCCTGAGACCATCCAGTGGATTATTCAGAAACATCTATTGAGCACCTACTGTGTTCCAGACACTGTGCTGGGTTCAAAAAATGAAGAGGTGAATCAGTCATGGTCCTTGCTGTCAAGGAACCTAGAGTTCAGAGGGAGAGAAAGATTTGCAAGCTCACAGTGTAATGCAGTATAATAGGTTTTATATTGTATTAAAAGTATGTTATTAATAACGTCCGAGTAATTTTTGTCTTGGTGGGGAGAAACAAGGTGACATTTCTTTAAGTGAGACCTTTGGTCCTTATATTAAATTACACAGATAATGTGTTGCATAAAGTAAAAAAAATTTGCTCTGACCTCTTTTCTGAGGTAACTACTTGTTTTTTCTTGGTGCTAAGACCTAAAAAATATATAGGGATTCCCTGGGTGGACGAAGTGGGGCAAGATGTTCCAAGCAAATATAGCAGAGCGGCATGGTATTGTGAGGACCTGCGGTGATTCTGAAGGAGGGCAGGGTGTGTGCAGGGATGGCGCTGGAGAGCAGGCAGGGGCCAGACCTGCCTAGGGGTCTGGGGCTGCTCTTTGCCTGGGGGAAGACTTGGACGTTAGTCCTGAAGGTGACTGGAAAGGGACACAGTGGGATTCAAGCTACAGACAGATCACTCTGGCCCAAGGAAGGAGACAAGAGCAGAGTCGGGGAGACTAGAGAACAAGGAATTCAGCTCCCATGAGGGATATGAGGAGGATCTGAAGTGGCCAGTGGTGCTGTGGACACAGATGTGAGAGGTGCTTAGGAAGTGGAAGACTGTGTCCCTTCCAGAATTCCTTGAGCTCCATGGTAGCAGCAAAAGGAATCCAAGGTTTATTGCCAATATTCTAAAAAACCCCTAATGGAAACCTTATATGTTTCTACCATAAATTTATACAGCTTAATCACTGTGTCACATTCCTCTGTCTTCGCCTAGAATTAAACCAGATAAAACTATTAATACTGATGATCTCATGCCAGTAGCAGAAGTTCTGTCTGCCAGTTATGTGTATCTTAAACATTGGAAAATAAATTTATTATAAATGCAAGATGTTTCAAAACATGAAATTCCAAAGGAGTTTCCCAAAGGAGTACTTTGGGACTGGTGAAAATGTGATGAATTACTCACTTGGGCTCTGTTTTTCTGAAGTGTTTTACTGTGAATATTGGTGTCATTGACCTTTATCTAACTAACCATCCTTGTTCTGGCTCTTCTCTCACAAAGCAACACTCTGATTATAATTTTATCTCCGAAAGTGGAGAGAATGCACTGACTCGTGCTCACCTTAGCTGGTGTTTTTATCATGATGGGGACATTGCTCAGCCTCCCAGGCAGTAATTAACATCACTGCCCCCCATCACAAAGACGTGGGTGAGACGCTATTTTAACACCTGTAGGAGTTTATAGGACTTCCTTTTTCTCCTGTGCTTTCTCTCAGTTCCCTGGAAAAACAGTAATTCCTTACACTGAAAATGGAAAGAATGTTCCTGGCTTGGAAGTATATTTTCGAGATGAGAATTTCCTTCCTTTAGGTATTTTTTTCCCTTCCTTCCTCTATTTTTTTTTCTGAGAAGACTTAGGTGGAATAGAAACAAGAATTTGAAGTTCATGCGATATGAACCTTTCACAGATTTGGCCTCCATAGACAAGTGCTGTCACATTCTCTGTTGGATTGGGTTTTTGCTTGCCTTTCTCTTTGCTGAGTCCTGGTTTGTCTTTATGAACCATGATTCCTGGAGAAGGAAAATAGAAAGTCAGAAGCTTACAGGAATGATTTTCTCGGCTAATTCGACCCAGTATCAGTCACTTGTCTAGGTGAATAACTATGGAAAGATTTTTAAGAAGAGGTAAAGCTTTAATAGAATCAGCAATAAGAATACCGTAGTAAGCCAACTCTTATTTTCTGTGCATTTTTTGGTGTCATCTGGGCAAGATGATCAGTCACGTGATATGACTCTAACCATGAAGCCATGGACAACATAGAGAGTTCAGTGATGAAAACAAGGTTCCCAGAATGAAAATTCTTGGGAGGCTAGTCGTCTTACAGTTCTTGCAAAATTGTAAGAAATCTTTGGTTTTACGCAGTGGGTGTCCCAAGTCTTTGATCTTGTGTAACTTACCCTGTGTCATATAACTGCAGTGGTCATCTTTAATTCACTTCCTCTTCAAAAGTGAATTTTTATAAGGGGGGCTTAACACTGTAAACATTTCATAATACTGTAGCTTCAAAGAAGGAAGGTTGTAAACACATTTGCATCCATTTAGCCGGTGGTTTGTAGATCTGAGGGACCCTTAGGTCTCTGTTTTCCATGGGGAGAGCATGTATTCCATTGGCTTTGCCTCTGAAGTGTAGTTCCCACTCGCTGTCTCAGAGAGCAAGGGCTTCATTAGCATCTTTGGTCAAATAACCTTTTCTGAGGAATTTTTATTTGGTTTTTGTGTTTTATTTTGGTTTTGATCTGCCTTAAACTGTCTTGTTAATTTTGCTATTGCTTTCTTATCTTCCTTACTAAGTGAGTGAGAACACTTTCCTCCAGCTCTCTTCTTTTCTACATGGTGTCAGGACATGGTATCCAGTTCATTAGAGTCGCATAAGGGTTATTGAAAATTATACTAAATTTGAATATATACTATGCATTCATTCTTCTAGGATGTACTAACAGGTGCCTTTCGTTTACCCCAGTGAAACAGAGTATATTGTGTTCACTTAATTGGATTCCCGGTTGTCGAACATGATGATGTTAAGCCTCCGGGGAGTCAGAAACACTTTCTCCCCCATTTCTTGCCGTCAGCAGTAAGTGTTCAAGTCTGGGGGCTCTAATCCTGGAGGTGAGATCCTGCGGCTGAATCGAGAGGGAGGGATGCATCCTGAAGTATCAGTGGTGGAAACCCCAAACCAAGAAGGAGAGAGGAGAACCTGACGGGGAGGTGGGCCAGTGGTGGAGACCAAGAAGAATTGGGTTGTGTACTGTGTTGGAGAGCATGACTGAAGGTGGAACATAACAGATCGGAAAAGAGAGAAGAGTGAGGATCAAGGTCTGCAGTAGGTGGGGCGAGATAGTTCAGGATCGGAATGCATGACTTCTAGGTACCTATGGAACACTACTGTTTTGGTGGGTTTTGACACCTCTGCAGAGGTAAGGCAGTACCTTAAGAAAACCAAGCTGGGCTGGATGGCTGCCACCTGCCCAGTCAGTGCGAGAAGCCTGTGATCCCAGTAGTGTCATTTGAGCATATGGTAGTTACATGCTAAAGCTGTTGACCCAAACACTGGGAACACAGCCAGTGAGTATGAGAGGTGAGACCTCTGCATACATGGCAGTCACTCTATACATCTGCACCTTGAAGGACATCAGGGCCCCTGGGGTTCAAGGAAATCAGACTCAGAAGCCTTCTAGCTTAGGAAACCCCATACTCTCTTCCTTTCCAAACTGGGGTGGCCTTTAGTGCCAGAAGCTAATATGCTCTGTGGAACTCCACCAAGCCTGATCTCTTCCGTGGCAGGATCCAATGTACCAGGAGACTTCCTTGCAGGAGTCTGGCCTAAGCACCAAAAATTGTCATGCAGTCTTGATTTTGTTGTCTCTTCTTCCTGTGTCGAGGACCTCTCAAATGGTTCTCATTTAACCATGGTTCTTACTAGTGGGGGAATAGAGGGGGCTGGGGCAGAAACCTGTATGGCTAAGGTTTGACCTGAGGCCAAAGGTCGGTTCTGGCCTCACGTCCACTCTCTCTGTCTGATAGTAGATGGTCAGATCACATGCCCAGAGGTGGGTTCTGATTCCTATCAGCTCTGCTCATTCTGTTCTCTCCCCCTTCCAGCTAACCGCACCCAGTCTCCAGTCACCCACCAATGCCAAGCATAATTGGTGGACTGTGTCCCAGTTATCTGTCCATCTTAGAGACTTCGAATCATGTGACTCTTAGAACAAACCTGTTTATCACTTAATTTGAAAGAATATTCAGGCTTCTCTCACCTTAAAGTTTTCTGCTTTTCCACTTTTATTCCCTTTAACATTTTTCTATGAACTCGTAGAAAAGAGAGATTTCTGGACATCACTGAGATCAGCGTAACTGAGTTTATGAATTCTTTTTCCCTTTGGGAGAAAATTAGATTTGAATCCAGACCCAATAGAAAGCTTTTATATTCTGGATACGGGTGTGTTTAGATGTATGCTTTTGTGGCAGCAGGAGCTGGTCATGGCAACGTGTGGGGGAGATGTTTATCTTGGGATAAATATTTAGGTGGGAGGTTTGTGTTTCAAGACACTGAGCGCTAATTGTAAAGGAAACCATTTCACTGTGATTTAATCACTTCTTACTCATTCTCTTATAGGACATTGTGGAAGCAGATTATGTACATTAGGGAGACACAGATCATGCTTTTCCATTGAGTAAATCTGCTAGGGGAAAAGGCGTTATTACTTACTTCCCTACCTCCTTTTTAGACACAGGCGAGAATAGAAATCTCATTACTAAAAAAACAACAAGAACAGCAAACTTTTGCAGGAAATCATTGACTCCTGAGACAGGAGACCTCAGCCTGATATAGCAAAGAGAACACTGGCCAGGAAGAGAGGAGATCTTACTTATAGACTGATGGCCCTCCTCTCAAGCTGCGGGTCGTGGGGAAGTGATCCCCATTCATCTCTGATCCCCATCTTGGGGGATCGGAGTTGATTGCTTCCAAGGCTCCTTCCCGTCTAACGTTCCCTAGAGATATGAACAGGATACTAGGGGAGTGACTTCCTCAGGGACTTCCCAGCCAGCTGTGGAGGTACAGCTGTTCACACTTCCATACAGAGATAAACGGGGTACAGTGGGAGGAGCTCAGGCTTTGGAATGGAATTTGAGGGACGTGAGTTTGTATCTTGCCGCTGCTGCTTACTAGCTGTGTGATCTCGGGAAGGCTAGGTGATCTTTCCCTCCCAAAGTCTATGGAAGGAGGATAACAATTCCAACCTCCTGAGGTCATTTTGAGGATTAAAAGAGACGAAATATATCTAAAGTGCTTGCTTAACCCAGTAGCTGACACAGTAGGCACCCAGTAAATGCTAGTGAGCTTCTTACCCTTTTACTGACATTGACATCCTATTCATAAGAGTTCCAGAAATTTGAAAGACAATATGTCCTCTCCCTTCACCCTACCCTCCACAAGAGCTTCTGTCTTTTTCCTAGTAAGAGCTTTTATCTTAACAAAGGCACATTAAACACTACTTATTTCCTTTTGTGCATGCTGTGGGTTGTGATTTTTTTTGCATTTATAGATAAAGTCAGTAGTCAATGCCAGTTTCCCTTTCCCCTGGGGGCTGTAATTGCCGTGTTAATTTAAAGTTCTGACTGTGGAACCCAGCGCAGCCCTGATGCCCTCCATCCGCATGGCCCTGGCTGTGCTGTGTGTGGGTCCAGGCATGTAGTACTCCCTGTACTTCACATCGTTTGGGAGGAAATTTCCAGGACCACAACCTCACAGACAGTGTTTAATAACCTCAAACTCTGGGTTTGAGGTTAGTCTGGAAATGAAAAGCTATTTGGGTTTCCCACAGCTGAGAAGTAAGAGGATGGGGCATATCTAAGGTAACCTGGCAGAGCCAGACCTGGCTTCTTTAGGAGCTGGAAACCAGGTGTGATTCATGCCAGGGTGTTTCAGTCCAGGCAGAACCAGCTGTGTGTGTGTGTGTGTGTGTGTGTGTGTGTGTGTGTGTGCGCGCGCGCGCGGGTGTGTGTGTGTGCATGCATGCCTGTGTGTGAAGTTCACGATCTTATCTTTCTCATCTGGACATTTTTTTAAAAATAAATTTATTTACTTTATTTATTTTTGGCTGTGTTGGGTCTTTGTTGCTGCGCATGGACTTTCTCTAGTTGTGGTGAGCAGGGGCTACTCTTCGTTGCGGTTCACAGGTTTCTCATTGCGGTGGCTTCTCTTGTGGAGCACAGACTCTAGGCGTGCGGGCTTCACTAGTTGTGGCATGTGGGCTCAGTAGTTGTGGCTCACAGGCTCTAGAGCGCAGGCTCAGTAGTTGTGGCGCACGGGCTTAGTTTCTCTGCAGCATGTGGGATCTTCCCGGAGCAGGGCTCGAACCCGTGTCCCCTGCATTGGCAGGTGGATTCTTAACCACTGCGCCACCAGGGAAGCCCTGGACGTTTATTTATTGCCTTCTTTCCATTTTCTCCTACCCCCCAGTCCAACTTCTATTTCAGCCTCCACCAGATGAAATTTTTAAAACATGGACACTCTGCTTCTTAAAACGCTTTCTGTGGCTTCCTCCCACCTGTACTACAAACGGCACACTCCTTCGTGCAATGTCCATGGCCCCTGTCAAGGGGCCTCTCAACCTAGCAGCCTCATCTCTCCTCCACCATGTGCTCTGTGCCTGCCTACCCCAAACGCGTTACAGATCTCCAGGGCACACCAGGCTGTCTCCCAGCCCAGGTCTTTGTGCCTGCTGGTCCCTTGCTCCTCTTAATTCTGACAGCGCCAGTGTCACTTCCTCTGAAAAGCCTTCCTGACAGCTCCAGACCAAATATAGGCTTTTTCCATTGTATCCCCATGATTATTCCACTGCCATGGCTCTTATCACACTCCTGATGAGGTTTTTTTTTGGCTTTTATTTTTACCTTACCCACTCTAATAGTATCCCCCACAGACAGTAACTATTCTGTCAGTTTTTTGTTTTTCTGTGTTTTTTTGTCATCTTAGAACAGTTTGTTTTTTTAACTTATTTTTATTTATTTTCTTATTAGTCATCCATTTTATACACATCAGTGTACACATGTCAATCCCGATCTCCCAATTCATCACACCACCATCCCACCCCCCGCCGCTTTCCCCCCTTGGTGTGCATACGTTTGTTCTCTACATCTGTGTCTCAACTTCTGCCATGCAAACCGGTTCATCTGTACCATTTTCTAGGTTCCACATATATGCGTTGATATACAATATTTGTTTTTCTTTCTGACTTACTTCACTCTTTATGATAGTCTCAAAATCCGTCCACGTCACTACAAATGACCCAATGTCGTTCCTTTTCATGGCTGAGTAATATTCCATTGTATATATGTACCACATCTTCTTTATCCATTCGTCTGCCGGTGGGCATTTAGGTTGCTTCCATAACCTGGCTATTGTCAATAGTGCTGCAGTGAACATTGGGGTGCATGTGTCTTTTTGAATTATGGTTTTCTCTGGGTATATGCCCAGTAGTGGGATTGCTGAGTCATATGGTAATTCTATTTTTAGTTCTTTAAGGAACCTCCATACTGATCTCCATAGTGGCTGTATCAATTTACATTCCCACCAACAGTGCAAGAGGATTCCCTTTTCACCGCACCCTCCCCAGCTTTTGCTGTTTGTAGATTTTCTCATGATGCCCATTCTAACTGGTGTGAGGTGATACCTCATTGTAGTTTTGATTTGCATTTTCTCTAATAATTAATGATGTTGAGCAGCTTTTCATGTGCTTCTTGGCCGTCTGTATGTCTTCTTTGGAGAAATGTCTGTTTAGGTCTTCTGCCCATCTTTGGATTGGGTTGTTTGTTTTTTTAATATTGAGCCGCATGAGCTGTTTATATATTTTGGAGATTAATCCTTTGTCCGATGATTCATTTGCAAATATTTTCTCCCATTCTGAGGGTTGTCTTTTCGTCTTGTTTATTGTTTCCTTTGCTGTGCAAAAGCTTATAAGTTTCATTAGGTCTCATTTGTTTATTTTTGTTTTTATTTCTATTACTCTAGGAGTCTGATCAAAAAAGATCTTGCTGTGATTTACGTCAAAGAATGATCTTCCTATGTTTTCCTTCAAGAGTTTTATAGTGTCGAGTCTTACATTTAGGTCTCTAATCCAATTTGACTTTATTTTTGTGTATGGTGTTATGGAGTGTCCTAATTTCATTCTTTTACATGTAGCTGTCCAGTTTTTCCAGCACCACTTCTTGAAGAGACTGTCTTTTCTCCATTGTATATCTTTGCCTCCTTTCTCATAGATTAGTTGACCATAGGTGTATGGGTTTATCTCTGGGCTTTCCATCCTGTTCCATTGATCTATATTTCTGTTTTTGTGCCAGTACCATATCGTCTTGATTACTGTAGCTTTGTAGTATAGTCTGAAGTCAGGGAGTCTGATTCCTCCAGCTCCATTTTTTTCCCTCAAGACTGCTTTGGCTATTCGGGGTCTTTTGTGTCTCCATACAAATTTTAAGATTTTTTGTTCTAATTCTGTAAAAAATGCCATTGGTAATTTGATAGGGATTGCATTGAATCTGTAGGTTGCTTTGGGTAGTAGAGTCATTTTCACAATATTGATTCTTCCAATCTGAGAACATGGTATATCTCTCCATCTGTTTCTATCATCTTTAATTTCTTTCATCAGTGTTGTATAGTTTTCTGCATACATGTCTTTTGTCTCCTTGGGTAGGTTTATTCCTAGGTATTTTATTCTTTTTGTTGCAATGGTAAATGGGAGTGTTTCCTTAATTTCTCTTTCAGATTTTTCATCATTAGTGTATAGGAATGCAAGAGATTTCTCTGCGTTAATTTTGTATCCTGCAACTTTACCAAATTCATTGATGAGCTCTAGTAGTTTTCTGGTGGCATCTTTAGGATTCTCTATGTATAGTATCATATCATCTGCAAACAGTGACAGTTTTACTTCTTCTTTTCCACTTTGTATTCCTTTTATTTCTTTTTCTTCCCTGATTGCCGTGGCTAGGACTTCCAAGACTATGTAGAATAATAGTGGTGAGAGTGGACATCCTTGTCTTGTTCCTGATCTTAGAGGAAATGCTTTCCGTTTTTCACCATTGAGAATGATGTTTGCTGTGGGTTTGTCGTATCTGGCCTTTATTATGTTGAAGTAGGTCCCCTCTATGCCCACTTTCTGGAGAGTTTTTATCCTAAATGGGTGTTGAATTTTGCCAAAAGCTTTTCCTGCATCTATTGAGATGATCATATGGTTTTTCTTCTTCAATTTGTTAATATGGTGTATCACATTGATTGATTTGCGTATATTGAAGAATCTTTGCATCCCTGGGATAAATCCCATTTGATCATGGTGTATGATCCTTTTAATGTGTTGTTGGATTCTGTTTGCTAGTGTTTTGTTGAGGATTTTTGCATCTATATTCATCAGTGATATTGGTCTGTAATTTTCTTTTTTTGTAGTAACTTTGTCTGGTTTTGTTATCAGGGTGATTGTGGCCTCATAGAATGAGTTTGGGAGTGTTCCTTCCTCTGAAATTTTTTGGAAGAGCTTGAGAAGGATAGGTGTTAGCTCTTCTCTAAATGTTTGATAGAATTCACCTGTGAAGCCATCTGGTCCTGGACTTTTGTTTGTTGGAAGATTTTTAATCACAGTTTCAATTTAATTACTTGTGATGGGTCTGTTCATATTTTCTATTTCTTCCTGGTTCAGGCTTGGAAGGTTGTGCCTTTCTAAGAATTTGTCCATTTCTTCCAGGTTGTCCATTTCATTGGCATAGAGTTGCTTGTAGTAGTCTCTTATGATGCTTTGTATTTCTGCGGTGTCCGTTGTAACTTCTCCTTTTTCATTTGTAATTTTATTGAGTTGAGTCCTCTCCCTCTTTTTCTTGGTGAGTCTGGCTAATGGGATATCAATTTTGTTTATCTTCTCAAAGAACCAGCTTTTAGTTTTATTGATATTTGCTATTGTTTTCTTTGTTTCTATTTCATTTATTTCTGCTCTGATCTTTATGGTTTCTTTCCTTCTGCTAACTTTGGGTTTTGTTTGTTCTTCTTTCTGTAATTGCTTTAGGTGTAAGGTTAGATTCTTTATTTGAGATTTTTCTTGTTTCCTGAGGTAGCCTTGTATAGCTATAAACTTCCCTCTCAGAACTGCTTTTGCTGCATCCCATAGGTTTTGGATCGTTGTGTTTTCATTGTCATTTCTCTCTAGGTATTTTTTGATTTCCTCTTTGAAATTTCTTCAGTGATCTCTTGATTATTTAGTAATGTATTGTTTAGCCTCCATTGTTTATGTTTTTTACATTTTTTTCCCTGTAATTGATATCTAATCTCATAGTGTTGTGGTCAGAAAAGATGCTTGATATGAGTTCAATTTTCTTAAATTTACTGAGGCATGATTTGTGACACAAGATGTGATCTATCCTGGAGAATGTTCCATGCACACTTCAGAAGAAAGTGTAATCTGCTGTTTTTGGATGGAATGTCCTATAAATATCAATTAAATCTCTCTGCTCTATTGTGTCATTTAATGCTTGTGTTTCCTTATTATTTTTCTGTCTGGATGATCTGTCCATTGGTGTCAGTGAGGTATTAAAGTCCCCCACTATTAATGTGTTACTGTCGATTTCCTCTTTTAGAGCTGTTAGCAATTGCTTTATGTATTGAGGTGCTCCTATGTTGGGTGCATATATATTTATAATTGTTATGTCTTCTTCTCGGATTGATCCCTTGATCATTACATAGTGTCCTTCCTTGTCTCTTGTAACATTCTTTATTTTAAAGTCTATTTTATCTGATATGAGTATTGCTACTCCAGCTTTCTTTTGATTTCCATTTGCATGGAATATCTTTTTCTATCCCCTCACTTTCAGTCTGTATGTGTCCCTAGGTCTGAAGTGGGTCTCTTGTAGACAGCATATATATGGGTCTTGTTTTTGTATCCATTCACCGAGTCTGTGTCTTTTGGTTGGAGCATTTAATCCATTCATGTTTAAGGTAATTATTGATATGTATGTTCCTATTACCATTTTCTTAATTGTTTTGTGTTTGGTTTTTGGGGTTCTTTTCTTCTCTTGTGTTTCCTACTTAGTGAAGTTCCTTTAGCATGTATTGTAGAGCTGGTTTGGTGGTGGTGAATTGTCTTAGCTTTTGCTTGTCTGTAAAGGATTTAATTTCTCCATTAAATCTGGATGAGATCCTTGCTGGGTAGAGGAATCTTGGTTGTAGTTTCTTCCCTTTCATCACTTTAAGTATATCATGCTACTCCCTTCTGGCTTGTAGAGTTTCCGCTGAGAAATCAGCTGTTAACCTTATGGGGATTCCCTTTTATGTTATTTGTCGTTTTTCTCTCGCTGCTTTCAATAATTTTTCTTTGTCTTAAAGTTTCGCCAGTTTGATTACTATGTATCTCCGTGTGTTGTTCCTTGGGTTTATCCTGTATTGGACTCTCTGCACTTCCTAGACTTGGATGGCTATTTCCTTTCCCATGTCATGGAAGTTTTCGACTATAATCTCTTCAAATATTTTCTCGGGTCCTTTCTCTTTCTCTTTTCCTTCTGGGGCCCCTATAATGCGAATGTTGTTGCATTTAATGTTGTCCCAGAGTTCTCTTAGGCTGTCTTCATTTCTTTTCATTCTTTTTTCTTTATTCTCTTCTGCAGCTGTGAATTCCACCATTCTGTCTTCTGGGTCACTTATCCGTTCTTCTGCCTCAGTTATTCTGCTATTGATTCCTTCTAGTGTACTTTTCATTTCAGTTATTGTATTGTTCATCTCTGTCTGTTTGTTCTTTAATTCTTCTAGATCTTTGTTGAACATTTCTTACATCTTCTCGATGTTTGCCTCCATTCTTTTTCCGAGGTCCTGGATCATCTTCACTATTATTATTATGAATTCTTTTTCTGGAAGATTGCCTATCTCCATTTCATTTCTGGGGTTTTATGTTGTTCCTTCATCTGGTACATAGCCCTCTGCCTTTTCATCTCGTCTGTCTTTCTGTGAATGTTGTTCTGTCAGTTTTTGTAGTCTCAAGAGCCTGGCTTAGGGCTTCACACACATAACAGGTGCTTCCTAATATTTACTGATTTTAGGAGTTCATGGGTTCATGCACTGAATGTGCATGCCTAGATATTAGTTGTGGGTAAGACCCAGCTATTATTAGTCTTGACACCCCTTAAGGATACTGGATACAGATACCATCAGTGCTCATTTGGGACTCCATTTTATACTTCTTTTAGTCCTTATGTAGATGCAAGAACAGTGGTAAGCAAACAGCAGATCCTTGACATAGAGGATCTTGAGCTTCTCATTTCCTGCATAGATACACTCCTATGGCCTCATGGCATCAGAAAGCCTAGATTTTAGACCCTGCTCTGCTGCTTACCAGCCTCTGTGTAACTACAAGCAAAGCACTTAATGTAAAAACAGAAATTAACATTTTTAGGGACACCTTCACATACCTTTCTCATTTAATTCCCCACAACACCCTGGGAGGTACTCATTTATCTATTCACTTTGTTTAGGACGATGAAACTGGGATTGGAGAAGTTAAGTAACTTGCCCAAGATCCCATTCACGGCACACAGGAAAGCCAGAGTATGCGTGCAGCTCTGGTTCCCGAAGCTGTGTGTGTTGCGCTTGACAGCTTTGTCCCCTTCGAGTCTCAGTTTCCCCATCTGCAGCCTCCCAGGACTGTTGGGTGAGTGAGGAAGAAAGGAGGCTGTACAGTGCTCTGCAGGTCGTCCCGGGTCTCCTGATGTGGGGAGAGTTGTTGCTCTGGCCTTTCATCTGGGTGATGCTCCCCCTGAACCAGGGCTGGCTGCAGTGGTTGGGCAGTGCTCAGCCACTGCTCTTCAGTCCAGGCCATGACCTTGATCTCTCTCTTTATAAGTGTTTACTCTATTGCCAGGCAGCCTCCTAAAAGTGCTTCATAGTCATTATCTCAGTTTATGCTTCATAAAAATCCTTTAGGTAAATCTCTCAAGGTAAATATCATAATTAGCCCCATTTTATAGGTAAGTAAAACTGAGGCACACAGGATATAATTGTCATCCCTAAGGTCTTACAGGGAATTAAACCCACGAAATCTCAGGCCAAACCTCCCTCACCCTGTCCTCCAGCGCTCTTAACCCCCAGGCAGAACTGCCTCCTGTTCCTTCAACCCTCAGAAGCTTCAGGCTTCTGCAAGGACCCAGGTTTCTTCCCTGTGACCCTGGTAGGCTGGTAAGTGGTCTCTGCCACCTCTGCCTGACACTGTGGGAACTTTACCCCTGAGCCTTCCCAGGACATGGGGACTAGGTTGAACAAAACAGCCCCCGAAGAACCAGGGAGGGAAATAATCCAGTTGGAAGACCAGAGTTCCGACAGTGGCTCCACCAGTTAACCAGGTTGTGCTGGTCCCTCCACCTCTAAGTCAGTTTCCTTTACCTGTAAAATGAGGTGGCAACATCCCTGAGTTGTTCTGGGAAATGACACAGGTAATCAATAAACCCTCGTCTCAGTGAGCTTGGGCTGCCAGAACAAAATACCGTAGCCTGGGCGGCTTAAACAACAGACATTTATTTCTCACAGTTCTGGAGGCTGGGAGTCCAAGATCAGGGTACCAGCAGGGTCAGGCTCTGCTGAGAGCCCTCTTCCTGCCTTGCCGCCTGCTGCCTTCTCGCTGTGTGTTCCCATGGCCTTTCCTGGGAGCGTGCTCCCGTGGAGAGAGAAAACTCTGCCCTCATGATCTCATCTTAACCTAATTACCTCCCAAAGGTTCCACCTCCAAATACCGTCATACTGGAGGTTAGAGCTTCAATATATGAATTTGGGGGGGATACAAACATTCCATCCTTTGACAGCCCGCAACCTGCAGTAGTCGTCATCGTGATGTTAATGAGGAAGAGGAAGATGATTGTAGGACCAGCCACTGAGACCTGTGAGTTTGGGGGACATATTAAGGTCACCTGCAGAACTCTCAGGCCTCAAGTCCATGGGCAGTTCCTAATTTTCTAACAGTGCCTGGGGACATCCAGAGTGGAGCAAAGATAGAATCTCACCTCTCAACAATTGCCACGGAGAATCTGTCTAAATTAACTTCTATTGTCCCTTATCATCCATCACAGTTTCAGTGTGTCCTAAGGGAGCAAGCAACAGATGGTATTTAAAGAAACTTGCCGAAAGGTTTCCCAGAAACATGACGATGGACAAATCAGCTGCTATCTATGCCCCCTTTTTTTCAAGAACAACAACAATAACAAAAAAACCCACAACAAATAAAAAACCACACAGAACCCAGAACCATTTTCCAGCCCATAAACGTGATCTCTCTTTCTTGAGCTTTCACTCACAGTAGACAATGCCTCGGATATGGGACTAAAATGCTACTAGTCACCCTTTATCGTCTGGATAATTGTCTTTTGGAGGAATGACCATTTATTTCAAATCCAAAGCCACGGCTCTGCTGAGAGACAGGTCAGCACAGGATCTGACTGAGTTGAGAAAACTGGTAAGTCTGCACTCCCAGAGGTCATGCTGCCAATTAACTGACACGACTCATCAGGAGGCAAGTGTGGAGGCTCGTGGCTGCCCAGGCTGCTGGGGGTTAAGAGTAGTGAGAAGCCAGCCCTGGCACTGGTGCAGGTGACTTGCATGTAGAGGCCTGTGCCCTAGGCTCTGGCCCCCATATTCCTTGGTTCATTTGGGGGATTTACATCAGGGCCTCCACCTCTGACTGACAGGTGGAGACTCCCCTGACCCCCCTCTCTCTGATCCTCCATGTGTCTCTTCCCTCTCTAACTCCTCCTGCTTTTCTTTTCCTTCCCTTCTTCATGCCCAGGATGGTTGTGTGTTGGCATGGAAGGAGAGGGGTGGGTGTATTTTGGATGGGATTTGGAGACTGAATTAGTGGAACATATCAGTCAAAGGAGAATAGGTGAAAGAGGGAAATGCTGGCCCCTTTTGGTTCTTCTCTTCTGGACTCCAAAGGCAACATGACGGCAGAGTTAGCTGCTCCCATCTCAGCTCTGTCACTGTGGGTGGCCAGTCATGTAACTGCTCTGAGTCCCAGTTCCCCACCTAGATGGGGAGGTGTAACCTCACAGCATCGCTGTGACAAGCCGGTGAGATAGCCAATGTGAATATGGCTTGAAAGTGCTATTTATGATAACACTTACATTAATTATAACATCAAGAGTCATAGCACTTGCTGTGTGCCAAGTACTGATCAAAGCCTTTTACGTATACTGACTCTTTTATATCTCGTAATAACTTTTGGAGGTAGGTACTATTATTAACCCCATTTTACAGAATTTGAAACCGAGACACAGAATTAAGTAACTTGCTCAAGATCACACAGATGGTGGAGCTGGGATTCAAATCAGAGCTCTCTAGCTCCAGGGTCTATGCTCTTAATCACTCTTCTATAAACATTAGCCACAGTCTTACAAGGAGAAAGATGCACGGGTCCTGGTAGAGTAGACAATGCCCCACTCCAGTCTGCACTGTCCCTTGGCTTCCCTTTGGGCAGTGGCCTCATTCCTCTCTACTGGGAGCTACCCATCCTCCGTGCAGCCCAGCTTATATGCCGCACTGCTGGGATTTGCTCCATCTCCAGGATTCTAGACTGTGTCAAGTGAAAATTCACCTCCTTCCTGTTCTGCCAGAAACTCAGCGTAGGCGCCTCTGCACTGTTGATTTCTTCCATCTCTACCCCCTAACCCTCCGCCCGCTGCCACACATACAAATGTTTCCTGTCCTGAAGTCCTGTTGATTCTTCCTTTCCAGTGTGTCGGTCACTTTGGATTCCTGGTGCCACTGTCCCTGTCCAGGTCCCATTGTGTGCTGCTGTGTGTCATGGCGCCGTCCTGACTGCTTGCTTCTGTCGGCCACACACCCTGCACCAAGACAGCTTCTGAAGGCTTTGCTCTGTCGTGCGCTGTCCTATTTGGAAAGATTCAGCTACCCATTGCCTGACAACTCAACCTCCTCAGCCTGTCGTTTAAGGTCTCCTGTGATCAGGCCTCTCCAGCCTGGCTCCCCCCCCCCCATTACTTCCTTTCACACATGCTGTGACCCAGGAAAACACAACTCCCCACTCTTCCTGAAAGTGCCTTGGCATTCCTGCCTCTTTGCCTTTGCTCAAGCTGTCCCACCTCCTGAAAGGACCTCTCTGCACCAGCCTCCATCTTCATTTCTGCGTAGGAAACCCTGAGGCCTGTGGTAGATGCGTCTTCTTGAGAAACCTTTCGTGATGCATCTGACGGACATGCTATCTTCCTCCTCTGGGCCCCTCTAGCACTGTTCTCTGTTGCCCTCTGGCCTAGGGAAGAGCATGCACTTGGTTTCAGATCAACCTGGATCTGTGTCCCAGATACCTGTGCAAATACCTTCCTCTCCCTCACATCCACCTCTCCCAGAGCAGTGGAGTCTCAGTGTCCTGTCTGGTCCCCTTTTATTTCTCTTATTACATTTCTCCTTCATGCCCTTATTTTCTAGTTATTTTAATGTAGGAAGTGAAATGTGCTATTTAACAATAGAGGCTTTAGAACTAGCATTATGTGGGTTTAAATTCTGGCTTTGCCTCCCCTAACTATGTGACTTAGGGCAGATTGTCTAAGCATGTTGTGCTCAGTTTCCTAATCGATAAAATAGGGTTGAGCACCTCTCCCGTGGTTGTTATGAGAACAAAACGCATTAGTGCCGTGAAGCTCTCAGAACAGTGCCTGGCGCACGCTAAGTGACTAAATGTCAAGTTGTCCTGGGTCACATCTGTCCTGTGCGTCAACAAGCTGACTGGGGACCGTGAAGCCACCTCCTACTTTGCAGAGGCGAGTTTCTCTGGCCAAAGAATAAGAAACCAAACCCTCAGCCAGACCACACAACGCTCGGTGGTTACTCAGTGGTCATCGCTGGAATGCGTAGCTGGGACCCACAGCGTTCTTCTGTGGGAACCCTCGACATCCTGACTCTGCGTCCCTGGGCACTGGGCTCGTGTGGCGCTTGGGAGGAGAGTGACTAAGTGCTGCTGTTCAGCTGTGGTGACTGACTCACACATGAGAGGGTTGAGGGATGGAGACTTGGAAAGCCCACACCTCCTTGTGGGTTTCCTGTCAGTACAGCCCTGCTCTGGGGCCTGGGGCTTCCATGGAGGAGCGATGCCTAAGGGGGCTTCCCGTGACTGCCCAGCACCTGGGTGCCCTGAAGGAAACCACCTGCCTCCACCGTCACTCATACTTCCTGTGCCGGCCCGAGGCCCCGGAGAGCAGCTCTGCCCCCTGATCTCCTCTGTACCCCTTTCGCAGTGGGACAGCTGTTTGTCACAGGGAGTTGATGCCAGAAAGAACCTTGGGGACCGGAAGCCTTTCACTGTGCAGATATGGACACTGCTGTCAGAGGAGAGTCAGCAGTACAGTCAGGACTGGAACCCTAAGGACTGATTCCCAAGTCTGTGTTCTTTTCAGGAATCCTTGTTCAAGTGAAAGGATGAATCTGCTTGGCCTTGGTGGGAGGAGTGGGCAGAATCAGGTACAGGCGAGCGAGTTCCAGGAGCACAGCTTAGCAGAGGCTGCTCTGCCAGGCTCCAGCCAGCTGTCTGCTTTCACTACCCAGCTCCTCTGTTTACTCTCTCCTCAGCGAGCTGTGAGGTTGGTGCAGCAGCCCTCCTGGGAAAGAGGCTCTGCCCAGGCTGCCCACTCATGGTCCCAGCGTCTCTCAAACATGTCCCTGTTGGAGGTACCCCCGTTCACACCATGACCTCGGCCTCAGGCAGGCCCCTGGAGGGGTCCATGGACAAGGTGCTTAGCCCCTTGGAGCCTCCGTTTCTCCTTCTGAAATCTTCTGCACTAAGTTAAATGAATTCATGCGAGCCAGCCCTCAGAACAGCATCTGGCGTGGAGTAGGCATCTAACGTGCAGAGCCTGTTATTTGTTACTGCCTTTTATCTGTAAGATCTTCTCTCAGATCGTCTTTATTATGCCAGTGGTTCCAGATGCCTCAGGATCACCTAAGGAGCTCTGTAGATGCTACAGCCTGATTTAGTAGGTTTGGGATGGGGCTGGGGACCTTTTTAAAGTTTACGGAGAGGATTCTGATGTGCGCTTGGATTTGGGAACATTGCCCCCAGTTTTCCTATTCTGAGTCTTGCTCTAGTTCTTTCACATTTTTTCATTCCCTACAAATTAAAGCCAGTTTTGTATGTGGGCTGCCCTTCGTTTTGGAAAGTTCTGACTCAGTCTCTAATTTGTCTGTCCTTCTTAATGAGCTACATCCCACCAAGACATTGACGTGCAGAGAACAGGGCTCTGTTCTCTCCGGAGGCAGGAAGGAGAGCACAGGGATTGAAAACACTGGGCTTCGGAATTGGAAATCCCAGTGTTCAAATCCCAGGTCTGTCTTTTACGGACTGTGTGACCTTTGGCAAGTTGCTTTATCCCCCCAAACCAAGCCCCAGGACCACCATTTGCGAACTGCCTGTTAAGCATTTTGGGCTGCCCAGCACCTGTAATTCAGTACGTAGTATCTTTCCCCCAAACCATCAGTTCTTGGGCATCCTGTTTCCCAGGGCCACAGTGACCTGGGCTCATCCGTGACTCGGTCAGTCCGTCGTCTCCTGCGTCTTGTCCATTCTCTTTAGGAATGGGAGCACCCACCAGCACCTTCTAACAGCCTGCAGTCTGTCGCCCCGCCCCCTTCCAAGTTCTGGGTGACCCCAGATCATTGCCCCTCGGGGGCTCCTGATCAACTGTCACTTCCTCTCAAACCCTTTGCCTGCAAACTTGTGCAGCGCTGGACGGACAGCAACCTGGGCTTGAACAATCCTTTGAAAATCCTGACTCAGGTCTCCAACAGATTCCTCATACGTATTAACAAGATTATTCACGAAATAACAAGTTTCTGAGGAGAAATGCTGGAGGTTGGTATTCCGAGACGATGCCAACAAGTGTGTTTAATTCAGGCCAAAGGCCTGATTTGATGAAATCTGTTACATCCTGTTGATTTTTCTTCACATTTGGACTTGTCTGAGGTAAATACTGCAGGAGGTTTGGTTTTTTACCTAAAATTGTAGTGTTGCTTTTGGGCTTAGAATCTTGTGTGTAAAGCACCAAGTCACTCTGTAAGCTCTGTAACAAAGAAAAGGCCAGAAACACAGTCCCAGGGGCCTGTTTCACAGAAACCCAAGGAGAGCAGAATCCATGGCATTATGGGGGACACAGGGGAGTCAGTGGGGACAAACCCACTCAGGTGTCCAGCTCAGGGCCCTGGGGTGGGAGGCATTTACAAATGCAAAATCTGGCTGCATTTGTAAAGCACTTCAACCAAATGTTCTCCATCAGGGCCTCGTGACAGACATCCATACTTCTGCTGCTCTGTTCTTTTTCCTTTATTAATAACAGAGGTGAATCCATGCTGCTCGAACCTTTTGTTCATATGCTATTTGCATGGCCTTGAACTCTCTTTGTCAAAGAACTCTTTGGGGAAAGCCTGTACAGAAAACAGATCAAAGCAATGAAAGGTTCATCAGGGGATTTAGATCTTTATTGCAAGCCATTGTTTGTGGACCCCGTGAAGTTCCCCGGGTTCTGCAGCTCTGAGGCAAGCACCTGTGTGGGCGTTGTTCAGACGCAGTTTCCTCTTCTGCATGCTTCATACTGTCTCATTGTCGTGCTGCAGGTTTAGCAGAATTAAACCTCAGCAGTTCCAATTTAGATTGTTATTCACATCCAGCTTCAATCACAATCCCTCACGCATCAAAGCTGGCTAGGGAGGGTCCTGACAGTGCTGGGTGGGTGGGTGAGAAGCCCAACCAGCAGGGTAATTTCTGTAAGCTGCCTTCTTAGGTAAGAATGATTGCTTTGCTCAGAACCTCAGACACCCCTGCCCTGGGTCCGACAGGTCCGACAACCCAGGGCACAGCAGATACTAAGGAGAGTAAGAATTGACTTTAGGATTGGAGGACAGTGTAGATTGTAGCCAATATTTTTTCTAACAGAGAGGAAAACAAAAGCTTTATTTATTTATTTATTTTAACATCTTTGTTGGAGTATAATTGCTTTACAATGGTGTGTCAGTTTCTGCTTTATAACAAAGTGAATCAATTATATGTATACATACATCCCCATATCTCCTCCCTCTTGCGCCTCCCTCCCACCCTCCCTATCCCACCCCTCTAGGTGGTCACAAAGCACCGAGCTGATCACCCTGTACTATGCGGCTGCTTCGCACTAGCTATCTATTTTACACTTGGTAGTATATATAAGTCCATGCCACTCTCTCACTTCGTCCCAGCTTACCTTGCCCCTTCCCCGTGTCCTCAAGTCCATTCTCTATGTCTGTGTCTTTATTCCTGTCCTGCCCCTAGGTTCTTCAGAACCATTTTTTATTTTTTAGATTCCATATATATGTGTGAGTATATGGTATTTGTTTTTCTCTTTCTGATTTACTTCACTCTGTATGACAGACTCTAGGTCCATCCACTTCACTACAAATAACTCAATTTTCTTTCTTTTTATGGCTGAGTAATATTCCATTGTATATATGTGCCACATCTTCTTTATCCATTCATCTGTTGATGGACACTTAGGTTGCTTCCATGTCCTGGCTATTGTAAATAAGGCTGCAGTGAACACTGTGGTACATGACTCTTTTTGAATTATGATTTTCTCAGGGTATATGCCCAGTAGTGGGATTGCTGGGTCATATGGTAGTTCTATTTTTTCTTTTTTTGCTGTACGCGGGCCTCTCACTGTTGTGGCCTCTCCCATTGCAGAGCACAGGCTCCAGACGCACAGGCTTAGCGGCCATGGCTCACGGGCCCAGCCGCTCCGCAGCATGTGGGATCTTCCTGGACTGGGGCACGAACCCGCGTCCCCTGCATCGGCAGGCGGACTCTCAACCACTGCGCCATCAGGGAAGCGCTATTTTTAGTTTTTTAAGGAACCTCCATACTGTTCTCCATAGTAGCTGTATCGATTTACATTCCCACCAAGAGGGTTCCCTTTTCTCCACATCTTCTCCAGCATTCATTGTTGTAGACATTTTAATGATGACCACTCTGACTGGTGTGAGGTGATACCTCATTGTAGTTTTGATTTGAATTTCTCTAATGATTAGTGATGTTGAACATCCTTTCTTGTGTTTGTTGGCAATCTGTATATCTTCTTTGGAGAAATGTCTATTTAGGTCCTCTGCCCATTTTTGGATTGGATTGTTTGTTTTTTTCATATTGAGTTGCATGAGCTGCTTGTAAATTTTGGAGGTTAATCCTTTGTCAGTTGCTCCATTTGCAAATATTTTCTCCCATTCTGAGGGTTGTCTTTTCGTCTTGTTTATGTTTTCCTTTGCTGTGCAAAAGCTTTTAAGTTTCATGAGGTCCCATTGGTTTATTTGTGCTTTTATTTCCATTTCTCTAGGAGGTGGGTCAAAAAGGGTCTTGCTGTGATTTATGTTATAGAGTGTTCTGCCTATGTTTTCCTTCAAGAGTTTTATAGTGTCTGGCCTTACATTTAGGTCTTTAATCCATTTTGAGTTTATTTTTGTGTATGGTGTTAAGGAGTGTTCTAACTTCATTCTTTTATATGTAGCTGTCGAATTTTCTTAGCACCAGTTATTGAAGAGGCTGTCTTTTCTCCATTGTATATTCTTGCCTCCTTTACCAAAGATAAGGTGACCATATGTGCGTGGGATGATCTCTGGGCTTTCTATCCTGTTCCATTGATCTGTATTTCTCTGTTTGTGCCAGTACCATACTGCCTTGATTATTGTAGCTTTGTAGTGTAGTCTGAAGTCTGGGAGCCTGATTCCTCCAGCACCAGCAGCCTCAAGATTGCTTTGGCTGTTTGAGGTCTTTTGTGTTTCCGTACAAATTGTGAAATTTTTTGTTCTAGTTCTGTGAAAAATGCCAGTGGTAGTTTGACAGTGAATGCATTGACTCTGTAGATTGCTTTGGGTAGTAGAGTCATTTTGGGTAGTAGAGTCATTTTCACAATGTTGATTCTTCCAATCCAAGAACATGGTATATCTCTCCATCTTTTTGTATCATCTTTAATTTCTTTCATCAGTGTCTTATAGTTTTCTGCATACAGGTCTTTTGTCTCCTTAGGTAGGTTTATTCCTAGGTATTTTATTATTTTTGTTGCAGTGGTAAATGGGAGAGTTTCCTTAATTTCTCTTTCAGATTTTTCATTATTAATGTATAGGAATACAAGAGATTTCTGTGCATTAATTTTGTATCCTGCAACTTTACCAAATTCATTGATTAGCTCTAGTAGTTTTCTGGTAGAGTCTTTAGGATTCTCTATGTATAGTATCATGTCATCTGCAAACAGTGACAGCTTTACTTCTTCTTTTCCGATTTGGATTCCTTTTATTTCTTTTTTTCCTCTGATTACTGTGGCTAAAACTTCCAATACTCTGTTGAATAATAGTGGTGAGAGTGAACAACCTTGTCTTGCTCCTGATCTTAGAGGAAATGGTTTCAGTTTATCACCACTGAGAACGATGTTGGCTGTGGGTTTGTCATATATAGCCCTTATTATGTTGAGGTAAGTTCCCTCTATGCCTACTTTCTGGAGGGTTTTTATCATAAATGGGTGTTAAATTTTGTCCAAAGCTTTTTCTGCATCTATTGAGATGATCATATGGTTTTTATCCTTCAATTTGTTAATATGGTGTATCACACTGAATGATTTATATATATTGAAGAATCCTTGCTTTCCTGAGATAAACCTCACTTGATCACGGTGTATGATCCTTTTAATGTACTGTTGGATTCTGTTTGCTTGTATTTTGTTGAGGATTTTGCATGTATGTTCATCAGTGACATTGGCCTGTTGTTTTCTTTCTTTCTGACATATTTGTCTGGTTTTGGTATCAGGGTGATGGTGGCCTCGTAGAATGAGTTTGGGAGCGTTCCCTCCCCTGCTAATATTTTGGATGAGTTTGAGAAGGATAGGTGTTAGCTCTTCTCTAAGTATTTGATAGAATTCACCTGTGAAGCCATCTGGCCCTGGGTTTCTGTTTGTTGGAAGATGTTTCATCACAGTCTCAATTTCAGTGCTTGTGATTGGTCTGTTCATATTTTCTATTTCTTCCTGGTTCAGTCTCAGAAAGTTGTGCTTTTGTAAGAATTTGTCCATTTCTTCTAGGTTGTCCATTTTATTGGCATATAGTTGCTTGTAGTAATCTTTCATGATCCTTTGTATTTCTGCAGTGTCAGTTGTTACTTCTCCTTTTTCATTTCTAATTCTATTGATTTGAGTCTTCTCCCTTTCTTTCTTGCTGAGTCTGGCTAATGGTTTATCAATTTTGTTTGTCTTCTCAAAGAACCAGCTTTTAATTTTATTGATCTTTGCTATCGTTTTCTTTGTTTCTATTTCATTTATTTCTGCTCTGATCTTTATGATTTCTTTCCTTTTGCTAACTTCGGGGTTTTTTTGTTCTTCTTTCTCTAATTGCTTTAGGTATAAGGTTAGGTTGTTTGTGTGAGATGTTTCTTGTTTCTTGAGGTAGGATTGTATTGATGTAAACTTCCATCTTAGAACTGCTTTTGCTGCATCCCATAGGTGTTGGGTGATTGTGTTTTCATTGTCATTTGTTTCTAGGTATTTTTGATTTCCTCTTCGATTTCTTCAGTGATCTCTTGGTTATTGAGTAGTGTATTGTTTAGCCTCCATGTGTTTGTATTTTTTACATATTTTTTTCCTGTAATTGATATCTAGTCTCATAGTGTTGTGGTCTGAAAAGATACTTGATACAATTTCAGTTTTCTTAAATTTACCAAGGCTTGATTTCTGACCGAAGATATGATCTATCCTGGAGAATGTTCCATGAGCACTTGAGAAGAAAGTGTATTCTGTTGTTTTTGGATGGAATGTTCTATAAATATCGATTAAGTCCTTCTTGTTTAATGTAACATTTAAAGCTTGTGTTTCCTTATTTATTTTCATTTTGGATGATCTGTCCATTGGTGAAAGTGGGGTGTTGAAGTCCCCTGCTATGATTGTGTTACTGTCGATTTCCCCTTTTATGGCTGTTAGCATTTGCCTTATGTACTGAGGTGCTCCTATGTTGGGTGCATAAATATTTACAATTGCTATATCTTCTTCTTGGATTGATCCATTGATCATTATGTAGTGTCGTTCTTTGTCTCTTGTAATAGTCTTTATTTTAAAGTCTATATTGTCTGATATGAGAATTACTACTCTAGCTTTCTTTTGATTTCCATTTGCATGGAATATCTTTTTCCATCCCCTCACTTTCAGTCTGTATGTGTCCCTAGGTCTGCAGTGGGTCTTTTGTAGACAGCGTATATATGGGTCTTGTTTTTGTATCCATTCAGCTAGTCTATGTCTTTTGGTTGGAGCATTTAATCCATTTACATTTAAGGTAGTTATCGATATGTATGTTCCTATTACCACTTTCTTAATTATTTAGAGTTTGTTATTGTAGGTCTTTTCATTCTCTTGTGTTTCCTGCCTAGAGAAGTTCCTTTGGCATTTGTTGTACAGTTGGTTTGGTGGTGCTGAATTCTCTTAATTTTTGCTTGTTTGTAAAGGTTTTAATTTTTCTGTTGAATCTGAATGAGATCCTTGCTGGGTACAGTAATCTTGGGTATAGGTTTTTCCCTTTCATCACTTTAAATATGTCCTGCCACTCCCTTCTGGCTTGCAGAGTTTCTGCTGAAAGATCAGCTGTTAACCTTATGGGGATTCTCTTGTATGTTATTTGTTGTTTTTCCCTTGCTGCTTTTAACATTTTTTCATTGTATTTAATTTTTGATAGTTTGATTAATATGTGTCTTGGTGTGTTTTTCCTTGGATTTATACTCTATGGGACTCTCTGCGCTTCCTGGACTTGATTAACTATTTCCTTTCCCATATTAGGGAAGTTTTCAACTCTAATCTCTTCAAATATTTTCTCAGACCCTTTCTTTTTTTCTTCTTCTTCTGGGACCCCTATAATTTGAAGGCTGGTGCGTTTAATGTTGTCCCAGAGGTCTCTGAGAGTGTCCTCAAGTCTTTTCATTCTTTTTTCTTTATTCTGTTCTGTGGTAGTTATTTCCGCTATTTTATCTTCCAGGTCACTTATCAGTTCTTCTGCCTCAGTTATTCTGCTATTGATTCCTTCTAGGGAATTTTTAATTTCATTTATGGTGTTGTTCATAATTGTTTGTTTGCTCTTTAGTTCTTCTAGGTCCTTGTTAAATGTTTCTTTATTTTCTCCATTGTATTTCCAGGATTTTTGGATCATCTTTACTATCATTATTCTGAATTCTTTTTCAGGTGGACTGCTTATTTCCTCTTCATTTGTTTGGTCTGGTGGGTTTTTACCTTGCTTCTTCATCTGCTGTGTGTTTTTCTGTCTTCTCATTTTGCTTAACGTACTGTGTTTGGGGTCTCCTTTTTGTAGGCTGCAGGTTCGTACTTCCTGTTGTTTTTGGTGTCTGCTCCCAGTAGCTAAGGTTGGTTCAGTGGGTTGTGTAGCCTTCCTGGTGGCGTGGACTAGTGCCTGTGTTCTGGTGGATGAGGCTGGATCTTGTCTTTCTGGTGGGCAAGACCATGTCCGGTGGTGTGTTTTGGAGTGTCTGTGACCTTATTATAATTTTAGGCAGCCTCTCTGCTAATGAGTGGGGTTGTGTTCCTGTCTTGCCTGCTGTTTTGCATAGGGTATCCAGCACTGTAGCTTGCTGGTCGTTGAGTGGAGCTGTGTCTTAGCGTTGAGATGGAGATCTCTGGGATGGCTTTCGCCATTTGATGTTACGTGGAGCCAGGAGATTTCTGGTGACCCAATATCCTGTACTCGGCTCTCCCATCTCAGAGGCACAGGCCTGACACCCGGCTGGAGCACGAAGACCCTCTCAGCCACACGGCTTTTGGGAAGTCTGAATTCTTCTACCAGCATTCAATAGGTGTTCTGTAGGAGCTGTTCCTAATGTAGATGTATTTCTGATGTATTTGTGGGGAGGAAGGTGATCTCCACGTCTTACTCCTCTGCCATCTTGAAGGTCTCCCAAGAAAAGCTTTAAATGGTTTATCTTCATACAGTGCCTAAGGCTCCAGTTGATGAATGAAGTTGCAACCCGTCTAAGAATACCAGTTCCGTCTAAGAATACCAGTTCTGCTAGGCAACAGGAAATCGGGTGTCCTTTATCTATGGGGCAGGTCTTATCCAAAGCTTGACATTTGGTCAACCTTCTTTTTTCAGCTTTAGAGAATCTCCCTCAGTTTTAAAAAACGATTTTCTAGAGTGAAAGCCTTCTTTAAGAAAACAAATAAATAAGTATAAGCCCTGCATTAGACAAAGCCATGCCTCTGGGAATAGTCCAACTGCTCTAAATGTTATGGCAAAGGAATACAAGTTCAGGGACATGAACTCATGATGCTAGACCTTCTCATGACCCCTGTGAAAAAGATAGTAGGGCTCCAGTTTCCAGGCTTGGGTTTTCTTTCCCCCAAAGACAGATCATCATTCAGGCCCATTGAATTCTCCGTATCACCAGTTAGCTCTTACAAGAGCAAGGGGTATGCATGAGGCTTACTGGTTTCTCTCTACAGAGAGTTTTTACTTGGGTGTGTCCATGCAGAACATCAAGGAAGGAAAGTGGACTGGCTCCATGCTTGGGCTAATCAGATGACGACCAGTCACCTACTTTGTTTGATATTTTTCATCCCATACTTGCCAATGAGAAATACTAGAGCTAGAAGTTTCTCTCAGGTGAAGTTTCTCCTCTGTCATTATAGAGAGCTTTCTATAAGTAAGACTGTGAAACTGAGGCTCAGGAACCCATAATTTAGTCCAAGTCCACACAGTGGAGGGGTTGGAACACTGTTCTACATAAATACAAAGTCTGTTTTTCCAGCTCCTGTCTTGGTTACCTAACACATTACCTGAAAAGGAGTTGGAATCCTAGGCAGGCAAGCAGAACAGAAACATTATTAAAACTTCCAGGCAGGACTGGTCTCTGGATCAAGGAATAAACACTATTTTCAAATAGTCTACAAGGGCAGGGGCAGACCCACTGTAGGACACTGGTTCTCAACCTTGCCTACATTTTATAATTATTTGGAGAATTTTTTAAAAATACTAATGACAGGTCCAATCTCCAGAGATTCTGAAAAAATTTCTCTGAGGGTATGGCCTAGGCATCAGAATTTTTGAAACCTCCCCAGGTGATTCTAATGTGCAACCAAAATTGAGAACCACTCTTTAGGAAAGACAGAAATGGTATCTTAGAAAGTGAGGCTGGAGCTGCTCAAATGTCTGCTGCACCAGGGACAGGACCCGGAAGGCATTCTAGTGACCCCAGCAGTACCAGGAAGAGAGATGGACGTGGCGACAGGCAGTAGTGCCCAGCCAAGGCTGGGAGCCAACCCATCAAGCTGAGCACCCGTGGTAATCACTGTGGGAGCCAAGGGGTTGACTCTTGTGTACTGGCTGGTAATTACTTTATGTACCTAAATCTGAACTCTCCAAATAGATTGTAAGCTCCCTTAGAGCTTCAGATGCCAGTACCCAAAAGAGGTCTACCATCTTCCCCATTAAATGCTATGCTCTGGAGGGCAGAACCTATAGTTATTCTTCTTGACAGTCTCCCAGGCTGCGGAGCACAGCACGTGGTGACTGGGCACAGAGGATGGTGTGGGGGGGGGACTTTAGCTGGAGGCACGGTCATCCCTGGAAACGGTAATATTTTCACATTGATTCACTGCAGAAGCCGTTCTGCTTTCATGTCGGAAATTGGGGATGTGCTTATGCAGCATGTAACTGAAGCTGCCCTTGCCTGGCAAGCGCGTCGACCTCTTGCCACAAGGTTTGGCCTCCTGTGCTTTCCCTTTGGTGCAGGTCAACAGGCTTCTGCTGCCAGTGAGACTGGCCTTGGCCGAAAAGCGTGAAGGAGATTGACTGGGTCCTGAGGGTTGTGATTTTGAGGGTGGTAACTAAATCCTTCAGAGTGAGGAGAGGAGGGCAGATTTCACAAGTCAGCAGAAAACCTGCCAAGAATATGCGTGCCGAATGGCTGTGTACATGCTTCTCAGAAGCTTGGTAATTTCACTGTGTCTGATTGAAAATTCGTATTTGTGGTCTTGGGCAAGACAAGAATAAAGAAATAATACACTTGGGCTTCCCTGGTGGCGCGGTGGTTGAGAGTCCGCCTGCTGATGCAGGGGACGCGGGTTCGTGCCCCGGTCCGGGAAGATCCCACATGCCGCGGAGCGGCTGGGCCCGTGAGCCATGGCCGCTGAGCCTGCATGTCCGGAGCCTGTGCTCCGCAACGGGAGAGGCCACAACAGTGAGAGGCCCACGTACCACAAAAAAAGAAAAAAGAAATAATACACTTAATATTTGTATGCATATGGGCAGAGAAACTTTCTTTTTGTTTGTTTTTCAAATATTTTTGTATGTATGTATGTATTTATTTATTTAGGCTGCGCCAGGTCTTTAGTTGCGGCATGCGGACTCTCAGTTGCCGCCTGCATGCGGGATCTAGTTCCCCGACCAGGGATCAAACCCGGGCCCCCTGCATTGGGAGCCCAGAGTCTTACCCACTAGGTGACCAGGAAGGTCCCCAGAGAAACTTTCACAGTTCGAAAAAGTTGTCCTTCCAAAGTTGAAGATCACAAAGGGCAAGCAGATTTGCTCACAGTTTGGTCAGAAAAGCAGCAACAGGCCTTGTAGCCATGATACAGAAAGGGGATAGAAGTTAGAAATTGAAATTTGCTGAGCATCTATTTGATTTGTACAAGTTGTTTTGTAAAGGGTAGATCATTTGTTACTTGCCACACTCTATGTTACCCGAGAAGATTTTCAAAATACAAATATGAGACTGTAACCCATCTGCTTAAAGCCATTCAGTGGCTTTCCAGAGCTTTTTGGAATAGAAAACTGGAACCCATAAGGCCTTGCATAGGCTGGTCCCACGCTACCTGTGGTCTGTCTGCTCCGACCATGGCCGCTCTCGAGTGAGCTCTGCTCCCTCCCACTGCAGGGCACTTATACCCGTGCTCCCCTCCCCTGGAACGCGTTCTCCCACTCTCCACTCCATAGCCTCCAGTCACCCTTTACCTCTTCCTTCAGATCCCAAGGAAAGTGTAACAGTCAGGGTCCAGGCAGGAGACTGAAACCATACTAGTTATTTGAACCAAGGGGATATAATATAATATATTATAAAATAAGTGCCGAGTTATTAACTAGTTAACAGAAAGGGTGAACTAGATAACAGAAGAGAGGTTGGAAACTACAGCGCATGGACCAAATCCAGCTCAGGGTCTGTTTTTGTGTGACCAGTGAGCTAAGAATGGTTTTTACATTTGTAAAAGGTTGTTTAAAGAAAAAAAAAAGCATGTGGCCTACAAAGTTTGAAATATTTACTATCTGGCCTTTACAGAAGAAGTTGACAGCCCCTGCTCCTTGGCAGCACAGAGGTAGCAACTGTGGGACGCAACTACCACCTCTGGGACTGCGGGAACACAAGTTGGAATGATTAAAACTTAGAAGCTTAAAGAAGGGACACAAGGGCCTGCAGCCCAGACCTCTGAGGAGCGGGCACCAGCAGCTGGTGCTGCTGTCTCTGAGGTGCGTTGTGCTGAAGCTGGTTCCACGAGTGGTAGCAAAACTGCACACAGGAAGGAACCACTGCTGCCCAGGTGGAGAAGCCTTGGCCTTGCACGGGTGCCACCCACGGGTACAGAAAGCCCACAGAAATCACTCAGGAGTAGACAGGAAGGGGCAGGTTCTGTCTCTCCCCTCCAGGCTTTCAGTCCTCTCCATCGGACCCTCTTGGTAGAGCCCAACATAAAGGCAAGTTGCAAAGCAAAGATGCGGTTTGCAGATGCCAGTCCTCCAAATCACAACACACACTGTAGAGGAGGAGGTTTGGAGGGCGATAATTTTTTTAAAAATTTTTTTGGAGTCTAGTTGATTTATAATGTTGTGTTAGTTTCAGGTGTACAGCAAAGTGATTCAGTTATACACATACATATATACATTCTTTTTAATAATTTAATAACTGGCACAGGAAGACTTCCCCGAACTCCGTGGCGTGCTCGGTGCCCTTCATCATATCGTTATTGTGCTGTGTGTCTTTTCTCTGTAGCACTTAACACAGTTAATGATGCTAATAGCAAGCGCTTAGATAGCACTTACTGTGTGCCAACACGGTTCTAAGATTTAACCACAGTTTCAAGATTTAATCCTCGCAACAACCTTGTAGAGATAGATACTCATATTATTCCCCCTTTACAGCTAATGAAACTGAGGCATAGAGAAGTGCAATAACTTACTCAAGGTTACACTCAGCCAGTAGGTAGAAGAACCAGACTTTGAGCTTCGACAGTTTTGTTCCAGGGTCTGGGTTCTAAACCACACGGTACTTCTCCTCGGTTTCAGCTTTGTTTGTGAATCTTGATTCAACGTGTCTTCCGAATTAGACTGGCTTCATGAGGGCAGGCGTTGGGTCTCTTCCTGATGACCATTGCGTCCCCTGTGCCTGTCACAAGATCCGGCACACAGGAGGCTCTCAATAAATATTTCTTGAATGGATGAATAAATGGATGAGAAACTGGAGTCCCAGAAAAGTTAAGCCAACTGGTAACTGTCAGAGCTGGGATTCAAACCCAGGTCTGTTTGACTCTGCAGACCATATTCTTCCCAGTCATGAGCTGGTGGATGAGTGCTTGCCAGCGGGTGATACACGATGATGGCCTAGAGGCACTATAAATTCTCACTGTTCTCTGTGTTTTGAACAAATGATAGTGTTCCTTGTGGTCTTTGGGTTATCCAGAACGTGTGAATTATGTGTGTGTAATTCACCATTCCCTGGTCAGGCTGCATGAGACAAATCGCTGTGCTGTGTAAATACAGTCCCCAAACCCAGAGAACTGGGTCTTCTAGTAAAGCTTTTTCAGATACATACCACGTTAACTAACTATAGTTATGTCTGGTGAGACATTTAGCAGTGCGGGTAGGGGATTCTTGTACTTTTTATTCCATATACTGTTCAAGGATTTGGATTTTTTTTTTTTACAACAAGCATATAAAGAAAATATTTTTATTTAAAATACTGAAAAAACAGTGGTTCTTTTAGGAAATTTGAACAAAATTGAATGGTGTTCATGACTTCAGGACAACATTCTTGCCCCTTAGCATGCCATCTTCTTTTTTTTTTTTTTAATCTCCTGACCAGGAATTGAACCCACATCCTTGGCAGTGAAAGCACGGAGAATCCTAACCACTGGACCAGGGAACTCCCTCTTTTAGTGGGGTGTGGGGACATGTCATCTTCTAAATCTCTCTACCCCACATAGCTCACATACTTGCCAGGCTCCACAGGCTGCATTTTCTCTTTTCTCTGTACCTTTGCAATACCGTCCACTCGGAGTAAACCCAACATCCCCACAATAGTATGTGAAGCGCTCCGTGGTGTGCCCTCAGAGCAGCCCATGTGCCCTTTCTCTGTCTGGTACCAGCATGGAAGCTCAGAGGAATTGGAGGGAAATAACAGAGAAAGGCAGAAGGGCAGTAGATTTCACAAACATTCATTTATCCAATTCACCTTTTAACCAATCAATAAAATGGAATCACTCAACATAATCAGCTTAGTTTTCCACGTGGGCAAGTCTTAGTTTCCTGTACTGGTCGTTTCAGATATTCCCATGAACAGTAGCAGCTCCATAGTAAATGTGGTCCAGGGCAGTAATCTGGTTGGATGGGGCATTGGGAGGGGGGAAATAGGGGAGTGGTCTCAAAGCTATTTGTATGGTAAGCATATTATTTTTATTCAATACTTGAGTCTATGTTTATTGGGTTGGAGGGATTCATCTGAGAATCTACACATTTTACAACCACTGCTAGTGAAAGGTGATGCTAGATCTCTGCTAGTTAAGAAAAGCAGAGAAACAAACTTGGTCTAGATTAAGAAAAATAGAGAATCGAAGGTTATGGGAGTGTCAGACAGAGCCAGTGGATGGAATTCAGGCAGGCCCGAGGGAATACTGGAACCAGAGGCTGGGAGGTCCTCAGAATCCTCTAGCTTCCCTGTTCCCTTATTGCTAATAAGCCAACTTCTTCTACTTCACAGTTTCTCATTGTGGGAAGCATGACTGCTCCATAGCTCCCAAGTTTATATTAAACTTCCAGCCTCAAAGACATAAAGCCATCTCTTAGTCTCAATACTAAGTTATGAGAGAAAGAATGCATCGGTCCAGCTTGAGTCAGGTGTCCAGTCAGTGACTGGAGGGAAGGATCACACTGTGCTTCAGGGCTGCTGGGGAGTGAACAGGCATGTGTTGGTCAGGGGGTAACTTTGAGCTGGGCAAGCATTTCAAAGATATCTACTGTATTAAGAAAAAGGTATGTATAACCCCCAGAGGGAAACGTATGTCCGTGATACATCTGGATACACAGAATGCTTGATGACTGCCTGCTGTTGAACTGGAAGAGCCCTCAGAGGTACCTGTGAAATGATCTATTGATTGAGCTGCGGATTAAGTTGTTATTTCTATAACAATGTCTTGGTTATTTGACTCTTGACTGTCTGGTAGCCTCAAACAGTATGACATTAATAATTAATAATAATAGCAAAGACTTACATAGCACTTTAATATACCAGACCCTGTTCTAAGCATTACTTTTTGTTAATTCATTTAAATTAATCCTCACAACAATACCATGAAGTAGATACCATTATTAGTTCCATTTTATAGATCTAGTAACTGAGGCACGGAGAGGTGAAGTCATTTACCCAAAGTCACACTGTCAGTAAGAGGTAGAGTCAGTATTTGAATCCCAGGAGTCTACTTCAGAGTCTGTGCTTCCAGGGGGTGGGGTTGGGAGTCACTGAAGGGCTCCACAGACAAAGCTGGGAAGACATCCTGGCATGGATCAATTTACCAAGTAAAAAAGAGGCTGATGATGGCAGCTGGAGCCAGGAACAAGAGTAGCTGCACCAAAAAGTGAGGAGACAAGAAAACATCAAATAATGTGGATGGAAGGAGAAATAGACTAGACCAAAGAGGTGGTGGGAAGGACAGTGTGAAATGGAAAACCGTAGAACAGAATCGGCAGAAGGAAAACATACCATCTCATTGTTTTTCGGATTGTGGTGTATAGACCTTCTGAGCTCTTGATAAAAATGCAGTTGCCTGGACCCCACTCTGGACTGAATCAGAAATCTACCAGGTCTGCCAGAAAGCCACTTGTTTTAACAAACACGGTTAGGCATTCTCAGCTCAGTGAGCGGCACACAGCCTTGTTTACCCCCACCACCCTGTAGGCATCACTGGATATGGCAGTGTGTTTGTTCCTTTAATCTATTATTGACTAAGGCAGGAAAATGTGTAATACATTTTTAATGACTTCCATTGATAGGAGGATCTCAAATGAGAACCCAAACTGCTAAGCTTTAATTCTGGCTCTGTCGCAAACTCGCAGTTGTGACCATTGGCAGACACTAAATTTCTCTGCAGTCTCAGATTTCTCTTTTGTCAAGGTCGTAGGTTAGACTGGATCAATGAAAGATATCTGGAATATGTCCTTCCACACATGTCCTTTCATATGTCCTGCAACCTTCCATATCCTCCCCTGGCCGTGGCAGACATTGTTAATCAATCATGACACTCCTGGCTGGACTCAGATGGGACTTCCCAATATTTATCTCAGCACCCCAGGCAGCCACTAACCATTGCTTAAAATTGGCTTCCAGTTAAAACGTACTTGTTATCTCTAGACTAGATGATCTGCAAAGCCCTTGTAAATTCTTAAAATCCATAGCTTTCTTAAAGGAAAAAAGTAATTTCTTTTTTTTTTTGCTTTAAAGTATTCATTTTCATTTGTATAAAAATTCATTCAACAAATATTTTAATATTTTGATTTTTTTTTAAGTGTCATGCAGATCTTCCCTCTCCCAGTTATTCCAATCTAGATTGTAATTATGATTTGAATGTTGCTTGTTCTGAAACCCTCTAAATCTTCATTATTAAATTACGCTAAGAGGTTGGACTAACTTGACCTTAAACATGTTTTAGGTCAACTTGAATTTGAATACATCCCTATTCGCAAATACAAGTTTAAAGTTTGGGAATTTGCTGTTTTATTTTTTAAAAAATGAATAAATAGGGAAAGAAAGCCCTGAATTTTAAAGTACTTTAGGGAAAAAAACAAGTAAAAACTTTCAGAAGTGATAAAACCACACCTGGCATATTGATTACCCAAGAGAAATTCTCAGGCCAATTGTAAATAATTCAAAGTTCTGCATTTTTGTTTAAGAAATCTGAGAATCTTGCTTACAAATTAGCCAAGACTGAGGAGAAATAAAGTTTGAAAATATGATGCAGTTGACCTTTATTGTTCTTAAGTCCCATGAATTCTGTGCCAATAAAACCATTGTTTTTCTTTCCATTGGCACTGGGTTGAAATGGTTGAAAATGGTGTTTTCGCTCCTTTTATTAACCTCAGAGAACACTGTGTCAGGATGGGAAATGAGTATTTCAAGTAGGCAGACAGTCTTCCCAAAGCAATTATGGAGAAGTTGGGAGTTGGCACAAATAGGTGGGTTTTGATATCCTGAGCCGGACTCAAAGCAGAAACATTTTGGTTCTGGACACTTCTCTGTGAGGTCTGGAAGAGTTCCCTTGGCATCCACCGTGCCCTGGATCCTAACCCAGACCTTACTTCCGAGGAGGCCTAGTCAGGAGCTTGGACTGTGTTGCGTTATTTAACCAATCACAAGGCCTGAGAAACCTCACACTCTGATGGGAAAATGTACTCAGACAAGTGGCCTTCGGTCAGATGGAGCCCATTTTGTAAAACCTCAGGAAATTGGACTAAGGCCCTGGAGAGCAGAGATTGGCTGAATTAGCAAAATGTCTGAATTATAAAATACTTAACCAGAAGAAAGATGTATTATATTAAGGTACACAAGTAGCTGAATCTAACTCGTCAAAGGGCACTACCTGGTGGAGGTGCCTATAAGGTGACCCCTTCCTTTGTAATCAGTAACATTAATGTACAAATGAATCATGTGTCAATTTCCTTAAATGATTGTTCACTTACATGTGATCGACATTCTTCCTGCAGCTGTATGGCATGATGGGAAGAGGAGTGTATTTCTAATCCAAAGCTTTGACTTCAGACACTAGCTCCGAAGTCCCTTGCATAAAGCCTGACATATTAGGAAAGAGAAGACCTGTATTCTAACATATTAGAAAAGAGAAGACCCCCAAAGGGAAGCAGTGTGACAATGGCTAACAGTGATCACCGATGCCTTAAATTGATGCTTAAATTCCCTGATCTTGTGTTGGTTCATTGTAAAATGGAGCAATGGCCTCTGCCTCATCTGCCTCACCAGGAAAATCCAATGGCCTACAAGACCCTACTTTTTCTGTCTCTCCACAGGCCAGTCTCTTCTCTTCCTGGTCTTCTTCTTGTCCATGCCACTCTGGTCACACTGACCTCCTTGCTATTCTCTGGCTTGATGGGCTTTTCTCTGCTTTACCCCCTGCCTGGACCCTGGTTCCTCCCAATAGCTGCTCGGCAAACTCCCTTACCTCTGTCAAGTCTCACCTTCTCATGGGCCAGCCTTGACCAACCTTTTTAATACTGTGACCTACTCTCCCTGCCACGTCTCTCTCCACATCTTTCATATCCCATTTGAATTTTTTTTCTTAGCATTTATTGCTAAGATATCTCTTTGCGAACTTACAATGTTTATTACTTTTTATGTCTCCCAAATGGAATATCGTTCAGAGTAAAGACCTTTGTGCCTAATTTAATGCTGCCCCTAGAACAGTGACTGGCACATAAAAAGGCACTAGATACATATTTTTTAATGATTAAATGAAAGCTGAGACTCTAAGCAACCAGAAGGGCCCATGGAACACAACTTGCGTGGTTTATTCTGAAGGCAGCCCTAGAGTCCCTTGCAGAGAGCTTGTCGACTCTTATTTTTAGATGTCATTCCTAACAAATAGACTCTGTCATTCCCCAGCTCACAACAGATTGGAAAAGAGAAGACCCTGAAAGGTGACAATATGATGACAGCTAGAGTACACCTTGATGAGACAGGAGATGGAAGACTTTAAAACAAGCTGGGAACATTAAAGATCACATGTCTGCAACCATTTTATGAAGGCAGATAGCCTCAGAGGACTTGACTCACATGAGATGATGTACAGTTATTGTGTTTAGAATAATGATGGTAGCCATTAAGATAAGGTTGGATCATGTTCATTAAACATACTTAAGAAGGTAGGAATACGTGTCATACACTGCAGTTTAGCAATACGTTTCCTGAACCTCTAGAAGATGCCAGGCACGGTGCTTAGTGCTAGAGATTTAAGGGAAGATATGTGTTTGTAGTCTTGAGTGTGAAACAGAAAACGTAAATAAGTTTATTTTTAATTTTTGTCCAAAAATATTGAACTTTTTAGCACTTAAGAAGGTAGAATTAATTACACTGGAAAATCTACTTACATGGAAGAGCTCATTTCCTGGAGAAATGATTTGTTGCTATGAATTACTGTGAATCTCAAAGTTAGAAGAGGGTTAGTCAGCTAACTAGGCTTCCACCAAAGGGTTAAATATGCTGCCCTAATTAATGTATGATATTTAATTCAAACTCTTCCTTCTCTCCACTTCCAAAAGGTATCATGTTGACAAGTAAGGTTGAATTCAGCAGCGAAAAGGAAGCTGATGTTAGTACCATATATATATTTTTTTACGGTGCAATACTATTTTTTTAGTATATAAATTTATTTATTTATTTGTTGCTGCGTTGGGTCTTTGTTGCTGCGCGTGGGCTTTCTCTAGTTGCCATGAGCAGGGGCTACTCCTCGTTGCCGTGTGCGGGCTTCTCACTGCGGTGGCTTCTCTTGTTGTGCAGCACAGGCTCTATGCGCGTGAGCTTCAGTAGTTGTGGCTCGCGGGCTCTAGAGCGCAGGCTCAGTAGTTGTGGTGCATAGGCTTAGTTGCTCTGTGGCATGTGGGATCTTCCTGGACCAGGGATTGAACCCACGTCCCCTTCATTGGCAGGCGGATTCTTAACTGCTGCGCCACCAGGGAAGTCCAGTACCATATTTTTAACAATCAAATTAACACTCTGTTAATGCAGTTTCAGTATTATTCTACACTTTTTCGTATGAACAGTTTTTTCATCAACCAGATTGCAGATTCCTTGACTTTAGAAACAAGGTCATAAAGGTGTGACCAGGTTAGTGCTAGCATGTTAGTGCTATGCATGCATGATTTAGCTGATATTTATTCATTGTCTCCTATATGTGAGCTCTATGCAAGGCATTTTTCACATGTTAGCTCATTTAATTCTTATATTGTCTCTTAAAGAACCTTGTGATGTAGGTATTATTCTCACACGTTTGGGAGTGAGGAAACTGAAGGTAGGTGATTTTTGTTAGGAAATTGATGATTCCACATCTTGTCAGTGGATTTGAATTCAGGTCCTGGACATTAGGTCCAGTTGTGTTGAATCTTGGCTTTTAGCCATGCCCATCCTTAGTCTTCTCCTGAAGTCTAATATCATCTCAGAATATTTTTTAAATCTTGGATTATTTATTTTCCTTTTGTCATTTGGACCCTAACTTGTAGATCAAGTTTCACATCTGTTCTGCAGTTTAGCACCCAAAAAAGAAGTTTTATATATGATAGAGCCAGAGTGCATTTTTCTTTATCCTTTGGTTATTTTTCCTTTCCTACTCACATAGCTTGTGGTTAAATTATTTTCCTTAGACTTTCGTACTAAAATAATTTGCCTTTGGGTAGAGGCCAAGCATGGACCATTTTCAATTCTCTACAAGACTGTTTTCTTAAGCAGTTCAAGCGAAAGAATTCCTGTGTCTTACAATGGGCATTTGTAAGTTGGTTATTTTGGGCAATCAGTGCTAGAATGTAGTCTCTTTTCATAACCTTGTATCTTCTCACTTCACCTACCCTTAGGAAGCGACCCAATAACTACACAGAAAACAAAAACAATGACCCAAAAGCCCACACCAGTTACCATTTCCAGATTCATGTAACAGTTTGTCTCCTTTGTGTTGAGTTTGTAATTTTAACGAGGCTATTTAATTTTCCACTTTTAACATAACTGTGCATAAAAATTCCTTCTTACCTTAGAGGAAACAAAGAATTGGACAAAGAAGCCCTCAAACTAAATAAAATAATCATATGGCTTACATCTGTCAAGCACTCACCTTGTGTCAGGAATAGCTAAGTGCCTTACCTGCATTATTTTAGTTAAGACCTATAACCCGCTGTGGTAAATAATTTTCTTCATACAAAATAGGTGAACCTCGCTCAAAGAAGTCATTTGTCTAAGGTCACTCAGCTGTAACAAATGCCAGATCCAGGACTCAGAAACAAATCAGACTGACTCCAGAACCCTTACTCTTCATCTTTTTTGTAAAAAAATAAACTTTTCTTTTGAAATGTTTTAGATTTACAGAACAGTACAAAGCTATTACAGAGAGTTCATATATGCCTTTCACCCAGTCTTTCCTCATGTTGACATCTTACATTTCCATGGTACATTTGTCAAAGCTAAGAAACTGATGTTAGTACGTTACCATTAACTGAAGACTGCAGATTTTATTTGGACTTCACCAGGTTTTCCACTAAGGCCCATTTTCTGTTCCAGGATCCAATCCAAGGTACCACATTGCATTTGGTTACCATATCCCCGTATTATGTCTGGTCTGTGACAGTTTCTTAGTCGTTCCCTATTTTTCATGACCTTGACATGACCTTGACGTGACCTTGACATGGTCTTGAGAAGTCCTGGTCAGGTATTCTGTAGAATGCCCCCCAACTGGGTTTCTCTGATGTTTTCTCATGATTAGACTGAGGTTATGAGTTTTTTCTGAAAGAATATCACAGACGTAGAACCCTTTTTCTTAACCACTTTCTGTGTCATTTTCATACGTGCATATATTATAGGTGGGCAGAGTATTTCTATTTGTCATTCGACCAAAGAACGAACTGTAGCTGTAGTGTGCTATTGGGAGAAAAAAGGGGGTGTTCATTTAAGAATATGATATAATTAAAAGTCTCATGATGACTTGCTTATTTCCATATTGACAGTTGACAGCTTGATAATTAATGTTAACACTGAGAGATTCCTAATGAAGTGATGTTTCAGATGAAGAGAAGTTCCAATATTTTCATGTTGGAAATCTTTCCAAGAGAAGTAACCCTAAATATGGTAAAAGCTCTATTCAGAAAAATTTTCTTTAGTGCTATTTATGATCAAACATTTAAAAAGAGCCTACATGCCTAACAACAGAGGAATGTTCACATAAATTGTGTTCACATATCCCCATAATGGTATATTATACAACCTGTTGTAATAGTATAGACAGTATTTAGTGGAAAAAGCAAGATACAGCACAGCATATTTGTAATAGTCACAGCTAACAATATATGAATTGTCCAAATATGCCTAGAAGAAAATATACTAATTACACGGGTTAGAATGGGCATCGTCAGAAAATCTACAAACAACAAATGCTGGAGAGGGTGTGGAGAAAAGGGAACCCTCTTGCACTGTTGGTGGGAATGTAAATTGATACAGCCACTATGGAGAACAATATGGAGGTTCCTTAAAAAACTAAAAATAGAATTACCATATGACCCACCAATCCCACTACTGGGGACATACCCAGAGAAAACCATAATTCAAAAAGACACATGCACCCCAATGTTCATTGCAGCACTATTTACAATAGCCAGGTCATGGAAGCCACCTAAATGCCCATCGGCAGACAAATGGTTAAAGAAGATGTGGTACATATATACAATGGAATATTACTCAGCCATAAAAAGGAATGAAATTGGGTCATTTGTAGAGAAGTGGATGGACCTAGAGACTGTCATACAGAGTGAGGTAAGTCAGAAAGAGAAAAACAAATATCATATATTAACGCATATATGTGGAACCTAGAAAAATGGTACAGATGAACTGGTTTGCAGGGCAGAAATTGAGACACAGACGTAGAGAACAAATGTATGGACACCAAGGGGGGAAAGCAGCGGGGAGTGGTGGTGGTGGTGTGATGAATTGGGAGATTGGAATTGACATGTATACACTGATGTGTATAAAATGGATGACTAATAAGAACCTGCTGTATAAAAAAATAAATAAAATTCATAAAAAAAGAAATAGAGACACAGATGTAGAGAACAAACGTATGGATACCAAGGGGGGAAAGCAGGTGCGGGGTGTGGTGGTGGTGAGATGAATTGGAGATTGGATTGACATATATACACCAATATGTATAAAATAGATAACTAATAAGAACCTGCTGTATAAAAAAATTACATTTAATTTAAAAAATATACTAAAATGTCAACAGTGATTGTCTTTGGGTGGTGGGATTATAAGTTTTACTTTCTTCTACTTCTCTATACATTCCATGCAATTAGGATGTTTACATTTTTTCTGTTTAAAAAATATATATTTTTTCAAAGGAATATACTCTTATACTACCAAAAGAATATTTTGTGACCTCAGAGAGGTGATTACACAGAAGAATCCTTGAGAGCAAGACATACGAATTAGGCTTCATTCTGTCTCTACCCCCCCCCAAGCTATAGCACCCCTGCAGGTCGGAATGCTAACAGTCTCTGAGTATGGGGAGTTGAGAATAGAAAGGAGGTATTCCACCACTACCTACCTGACACTACCAACACCCAACACCCCCATGTACACACTCCCAATTCCTCAACATCCCTCCAAAGGCAAAAGGCATACCTGTAGCAACTTGACTATAGAATGAGACAGAGGTGGACCCTCGCTAGCTCTGTGATCTTGAATCAAGAGATAGTGTAAAGAGGTGGTTAAGGGTAGTCCCGCTGACTGGATTTGAACCTTGGACAGGTTATTTAATTATCTTGCCTCTGTTTCCTCATCTATAAAATGAGAATAATAACAGTATCTACTTTATGAGACTTGGGAGAGGACAAAATAAGTTAATACCTGTAAAGTGCTTAGAACAGTGCATGGCTCATAGTAGGAACTCAATGAATGGTATTTAATATGATGGCTTGTGATTGAACAGTTAATTTTTTTTTCACCATGAATTTGAGAATCCTCTACTAGATGATTTCTCAGGTAACCTCCAGCTCTAAAATGCCATGATTCCAGTTATCCAGAGGCTATATAGCTTCTCAAATTGTGACTCTGAAAAATATGTACGGTCTAAATGTGGCTAAAAGCTCACTAACATCTATTCATGTGGAAGAATAGTGTATAAACTCCTGCTTTGACTTCTAAAAGTCGGAAAAGCACGTCCCCAAAGGACTTCCAGCTGAAGGCCATAGCTCTTGGTTTTTCATGCTGGATCATATAAAAAAAAAAGAATTTGGTTCTGCCGGCATGGATGAGTTCTTACAGCCAAAAACTCTAAAAGTTCTCCTGTGGCCACAAGTGACATGATTCAACATTTTGGACAGTTTGGACATTCAACATTTGGACATTTATAGAGAAGTGGTTCATTAATTTATTTGAAGTGGTAAGTGCTGTGGAACTAGGAATGCCAAGCCCTCAATATTTAATACAGTATTAAGAATAATATCAGTATAAGGGAAGTGGCTTGACCTGTTCATAGGTTAGTGGATACAGAGAAGCTATTGAAAAGCTTAATCTCCGAACACTTGATTCAGGGAAGGGTTTGGCAAGTGAAGTGAATATTTGGGTTTGAGGACTTAGCTTTGGGACACTACCAAAAAGCATCCTTAGGCACCTGGTTGGTGACCATTGCCAAGAAGCTGTGAAGACAGAGAACTGAGGTCCAAGGTGAAAGCCCCACCCTGGAGATTGGGAGATTTGGGTCCCCCAGGGATGGTTGTTCTTGCTTTGGGGAGCCCTTAGTGTCTGACCTGGCCCACTGAGGGCCGAGACAGAAAGGAAAAAGTTCCCCAGTCTGCTCATATGGAACAAAGCGGGTCTTGGACTCACAGCAAGAATGTAATCCAGCCTATGTGTTTTGGATTTAAATTAATCCCAAATCAAGTCATTTCAAGAGAGAATGTTTTAACCCAGTTGAGATGAGTTTACAACTTCTACATGAGCAGTGGAAACACATTTGCAAAGCGTTTTGCAGCTTCTAGTGCTGTAATAGTCTTTGGAGCCAGGCAGACCTGGGTTTGAATCCCAGATCCACAGTTTATGAATTTAAGACTGGTGCAGATTACTTAAGCTTTCTTCTTAGACATGCTGGGAAGCTAATGTGAGATTCTGTTTCAAAGCGCTAAGCCCAGAGCCGGGCACATAGTGAACATCAATAAATGGTGGCCAGTGGTGTATTGTCTTTGTTCCTCACAGCCACTGTTTAGGTAATTGTTGCTGTGGCCCCTGTTTTACAGATGAGAAAAGTGCAGCTTAGAGAACTGAGTACTTGTCCAAGATCAGACATACAGAAGCAGAGGAAGTGCTAACATCCAAGGCCCATCTTCAGACTTAACTTCTAGGTCTTCCCATTGCAGGACAAGGTGCTTCCTTCCTTTGAATGCAACATCAACCAGATACTCATTTCTGTCAGTCAAACAACAAGTGTCTTTTGAGCAGCTACTTCTTTTTTTTTAAATTTGTTTAGTTATTTATTTATTTATGGCTGTGTTGGGTCTTCGTTGCTGTGCGCAGGCTTTCTCTAGTTGCAGCGAGAGGGGGCTGCTCTTCATTGTAGTGTGTGGGCTTCTCATTGCGGTGGCTTCTCTTGATGTAGAGCACGGGCTCTAGGCACGCAGGCTTCAGTAGTTGTGGCTCGCAGGCTCTAGAGCGCAGACTCAGTACCTGTGGCGCACGGGCTTAGTTGCTCCGCGGCATGTGGGAACTTCCCGGACCAGGGCTGGAACCGGTGTCCCCTGCATTGGCAGGCGGACTCTCAACCACTGCGCCATCAGGGAAGCCCTTGAGCAGCTACTTGTTTTTGAGTGTGTACTTGGGAAACCAGCTGTTGCCCCCAGAGGCTCTGGCAAAATGGTCTAAGGCTCTGAGTTATGTCATCCCAGATTTTCTGATCCAGACCACAAACAGTTAAAGAGCAGATGAGAACCAGTCAGCAGTGTGGCCAGTCCCCATAGGCACAGATGGTCGGGTGAGCAAGAGGCTGAGGCCCAGGTTCAGGATAGTGTCTAGCAAGTCTGCTTGGAGTTTGGGGCTGTCCAGACCCAATGCCACAGCTGCCTGAAAACTGGACTGTCCGGGGTATTCCAAAGTGCTCTGGTCTTTCTGGCCAACAGTTGGTTCAGTGGCTTGACCCGTTCATAGATTAGTGGATACAGAGAAGCTATTGAAAAGCTTAATCTCCAGAACACTTGATTCAGGGAAGGGTTTGGCAAGTGAAGTGAATTGTCAGCCAGTCTGTGTCTGGATTTTGAGTTGCAGCAAGTTCCCATCATTCCTCCCCAAACTCCAAAGCAGACACTCTGTCGGTCATTATTCATGCTTGTGAACAGACTTCCGCATCCAGCCAATCTGCCTTTGAGAAGCAGGCAAGCATGCCCCCTCCCACTCCATCCAAGAGAGAGCCACGGGATGCCAGCAGATTCAAGCATTTCCAGCCAGCTGGGTCACCCCTGGCAGAGAGGCTGGGGCTTCCCAGTTCCCCAGTTCTACAGCCACAGAAAAAGGCCAAGTAAATGTTGGAACCACCAACTCTGGAGACTGAGTCCCTCAGGCTGGGCCTCCTGGGGGCCTCGGGATGGAAAGTGGAATGTCTTTCTAACAATCTGAATTCTCCTGCACCTCCCACCTTTGTGCTCAGAGTCCTTCACTCTGCCCACGTTCTGATTTCCGCATTTGCTAGTGGTACCCATAATGTTTAGGTCTCATTTAAATGCCCCCTTCTCCGGGCAGTATCAGGAATCATGTTTCTTTCCTTTGAGCCCTCAAGGTATTTAGTTTCTTTTTGTTGATCTCTTTCCTTATTATGAAATAGTTCAGACATTTAAAAAAAAGTATAAATATAAAGAGTATCTGTGTAATGATCATCCAGCTTGAGAAATAAAAACAAATACATTTGATGCTCCCTGATCATGGTCTCCTCCCTTTTGCTACCCCTAATGTAATCACTGTCATAATCTTGGGATTCCTATGCATGTTTTAATACCTTTATTACATATGGATATATTCTTATGTTAGAGTCTTGCATATGTTTAAACATCTTAGTGTTATATCAAATGTAGGTATCCTTCAACTTCCTCATTTCTAAGATGGGTTTGGTGATAGTATCTAACCTTAAAGAGTTTTTGTGAGGACTAAATTGAGTTAATACATGCAAAATGTTAAATAAATGTTAGCTATTATTATCATTATTTTTTCAGTTATTGTGTTTCATGAGTTATCTATATAATTATCTATATAATACATTTAGTTTTAGACCATTCATTTAAATTACTATATATAACATTTCATTAACATATCTGTAAAGTGAAAGTTACTTCTCCATGCCTCTGTTGATGAAAATTTAGTTGTTCCTAATTTTTACTATCAGAAATAATTTTGCAATCAACGTTCTTGTATGTCTCCTTGTACATGGGCAAGTTTTTTTCTGGCTTCGTATAAATGAAGAGTATGGAATTGCTGGTTTATATCTTTTATATATCTTAACTCACTTCTGGCTAGTATTATAATTATACTGGGGTGTGTGTGTGTTTGTATGCACAAGTTTTATTTCTAGCAGATCGTAAGCTCTCAGAGGACAGGCAATGGCATTCCATCATTCATCGATTCATTTAACAAATGTGTACTCAGCACCCATTATAGGCAGCATACAGGTCTAGGTGACAGGATGAAAGATTAACTGTCATGGACTATCTCCCAGGGGTCTCTGTGCTCTGGGAGACACAGGACACATGAAATCACATTGGTGATCATTTCAGAAGGGAAGGTTTTCCTGAATATTCACAATGGACCAGACATTGTATGTACAGTCTCTCAATCAAGCCCCTCATTAATGGCACCACTGCTTGTTGGGTGCCTGAGGCTAGTCATTAATCTTGATGAGTTCAGTTTCCTCCAGTGAGAAAGCATTATTTTATTGTGTCTAAGAGCACAGACCAGAGTTCCAATCCCAGCATCACCATATATGAACTGCATGAACTTGTACAAAGGATTTAATTCCCATAAGTCCCTGCTTCCTGATCTGTAAATGGTGCTAATAACAGTATCTGTCTAAAGGAGGGACTTGTGAAAATTATATGAGAAAATTCAGGCAAAGTATTTAGCGCAGTGCCTGACACATAAGTTGGTGGCTGTAATGATGATCATCTTGATTACATCACCTGTGAACCAAAAGATACATGCCATTTTAGACATCAGCACATCTAGGAAATCATTAAAAACTTTTACGTTTTTCATTGTTCTGTGAACCATCAGCCTATTACCTAATTTGAACTTTTAGAATATTACCAGTTACTGCCTCTTCTGTATGAATGTATATTCACAATGTATTTGATCTCAGCCTTACTTTTTTTGGAGAATGGAATTTTGTTTTGTTTTCTAATTTGTTTCAATCAATAGATTTGGCTCTAATTAAGAGAAAGGATCAGTAACTCCTTGTGTCTCTCTTGATGCTGCTCTGGGCACTGGGACAGGCTTCCAAACCCAGGAGCTCTGCTGGCAGCTACACACGTGAACCTCTAGAGGGAGCTTAGAGGGTATTTGAGTCCATTGCTCTGCCTCTGGGCAAAACTGCATTTAAACCATGCCTGAAAACACCACTATTGTGAGTGGCTTCTCAGAGAAAAGTTCCAGGATCCCTTCCCAAAATAGATTCAGACACTGCCCAGATTGTTTCCATCACATGCATACTTAATTTTACTAGAATTAGCTTTCATTTCAGAGTGGTCTCCAGCTCCCCGCAGCGGCCCCGCCTAGGAATTTTTTCCAAAGTGAAGCCAGCATGCGTGGACTCTGAGAGACACATAGCCTTATCTTTTGGCTGCCTCTTTGTTCCTCTGCAAGAAATAGGCATAACATTTCACAAATAATGAGCTGCAGCTGAACTTCAATCTGCTAGCTCCATTGCAGAATGTTTGGAGCTTTTTCTCTCTCTCTAAGAAATACCTTCTGTTATTTTAAATATTTTCTTCATTTGTAACCTTATATTTCAGAGGTGTCCTGCCTATGCTTAATCAATTCTGAATACAATGTGTGCAACATTTACGTTCCCCCCAGAAAACAACCTGGTGCCAAGCATTTTGGAAGTAACCTGACAGGTACAGCTGACAGGTACAGGGACACTCAGGGCACGATCCTCACTCTAACATTCAGGGAAAAATGATTTTGGGACCCCAGTCTCTTTCTGAAGGACAGAAGGCAGATGAGAGCCCTCCTCAAATATCTGAAGGGCCATCAGGTACAGTGAGAAGTAGACTTGCTCTACATCTCCAGAGAGCAGAAGGGCGTATGAGCAGGGTTTACTGCGAGATCAACTTTTGCTCAGTGTAAAGAAAAACTTTCCAAACACACTGACTTCTCCATTTCTGGAAGCACTTGATTGGAAGCTAAAAAAACATCTATCAAGGATACTTCAGAAGGGTTTAGGAAAGACCCTCTTAGATTCCTTCCAAATCTAAGATTCTGTAAATCTCTATGGGAACAACGGATTTTACTTTGTTTTTTGTTTTTGCGGTACGCGGGCCTCTCACTGCTGTGGCCTCTCCCGCCGCGGAGCACAGGCTCTGGACATGCAGGCTCAGCAGCCATGGCTCACGGGCCCAGCCGCTCCGCGGCACGTGGGATCCTCCCGGACCGGGGCACAAAGCCGTGTCCCCTGCATCGACAGGCGGACTCTCAACCACTGAGCCACCAGGGAAGCCCCCTACTTTGTTTTTTTCTGATGATATTGACTTCACTTTGGGGCAATATTTTTCCCTGTAGTGAGAAAACTATGTCTTATATAACTCTTTGGTGTTAGACAGTGCTATGGAATCAGAGAGGAAGGAATGACTAACAATGTGCATGGTGGGAAAAGGGAGAGGGGAAGGGGTTGGAGAAGGTTTCACAACCTGAGAACATTGAAGGATAAGAAGAGTAAGGGAAGGTTGGAGGATTCAAGGCAAAGGTATGAGAAAATAAGAGATCTTGGTTTATTTAAAGCATGATGCGTTTTCTTTTTCTTTTTCTTTTTTTTTAACATCTTTATTGGAGTATAATTGCTTTACAATGTTGCATTAGTTTCTGCTGTATAACAAAATGAATCAGCTGTACATATACATATATCCCCATATCCCCTCCTTCTTGCATCTCCCTCCCACCCTCCCTATCCCACCATCGAGGTGGTCACAAAGCACCGAGCTGATCTCCCTGTGCTATGCGGCTGCTTCCCACTAGCTATTTTACATTTGGTAGTGTATGCGTGATGTGTGTTCTGTAATGGCTTGACTTGGTGCTGTAAAGGTAGAAGTAGAGGTTAATAAATAGAAGTAATATTCAAAATATTTAATGACCTGTATGGCATGGATCTAAAAGAGTCAGAACAGAGGCCAGCCACGTCACAGTGCTGCTGGTATACCAGGTAAATATCAGCCTGATCAATAAATCTGAAAAGTAACTTCTGACCAGAATATGCCCAAAAAGGAGTAGCACAATCATATTTCTAACTTGGAAAGATCACTCTGAGAGGGGGGTGGATTGCTAAACTTCTTAAAGGCTGGGAATGTACATTGAATAGAATTTATTCAGCAAGTTTCAAGAGGCAGTGCTACACTAAACTGTAAACCCAGCTATGAAAAATCAGCCTGTCCCTCAGTCCAGAATAACAACAACAAAATCCACAATGTGCAAAAATGAAAATCGAGCTGCTGGTTTACAAGAAGCGTAACCCTATCTCCTTCTCCTGTCAGTGCCAGACTGGTTTTCAGGCGAACCCTGGTTTGGCATTGATTACTGAGTGAATTTGCTGAAAACAGCAACCTCGCATGTTTACACTTCATCCTCCTGGTGACACTTGGATTAGAAAAAGAAATAGGGATGATTAAAAGAGGAAGGGTAAACACCAGATGATCTAAAGCCAGACAAATGACCTCCAACTCAAAACCAGTCAGCCAACAAAAGTCACTCCACCACTCCACCGAAATCGCTCCATTTTTCCTTAAGGGAATAGTCATCAACACCAAGGACTGTCAGTTCCCGTTGGGTAACGGTGAATTTTTCCATCATCCCCATGTGAGAATGTGAGGCCTGAGCAGCTTCTGGTGAACATCAGTCACTGGGGTTGTCAGGGATATTTGGGGGGACTGTCAAGCTCATGGAACACAAGGGAAGCCTGTGAGGTGGGATGTGAGAGCACTGAAAGGGCCCTGAAAATAGCTTTACCAAAGACTGCCACTGACTGATTCTGTAGGATCAAAGCCAGGGTTCCATCTGAGTGGCACTTGAGTGTGTAGCTATAAGTGAGCAGAGACACCCTCTCCCCTTTTCTGTCCACAAAGAGAACCTTAGGAAGGCATGTCCCTGAGATATTTCCCCAAACTCCAGCTTAGCCCAGGAGGGAAATGATGTACTTGGAGCTAGGTATGTTACCATGGGCAGATGAACTCTGTGACCCTCAGTCTCCTCATCTATCAAATCAGTCCTCACTTAACTTATGGAATTGCTGTGGCAGTCTCATAAGATAATAGAAAGCGGGCTTCCCTGGTGGCGCAGTGGTTGAGAGTCCACTTGCTGATGCAGGGGACACGGGTTCGTGCCCCAGTCCAGGGAGATCCCACATGCTGCGGAGCGGCTGGGCCCGTGAGCCATGGCCGCTGAGCCTGCGCGTCCGGAGGCTGTGCTCCGCAACAGGAGAGGCCACAACAGTGAGAGGCCTGCACCGCAAAAAAAAAAAAAAAAAAAGATAATAGACAGCAAGGGATAAATTGATCTTTGTTATGTAAGGGTCACATGATATTGCCGTTATTGTTCTTTTCAAATGAGCTCAGATAGCTTTGGGGGGCAGATCTCTGATGCATGGAGTGGACTCCCAGATCCTTCTCTGGGAGGGACACCTGTGGGCTTTGGAAGCCCTTAGAAAATTGGTAGAGTGGAGAAATAGTCAAATGTTACTGGGCAGCTGTGGGAGGCCCATGAGGTGGGGCAGGGAGGCAAACTCAGAGAAGAGAAAATCATTGAAAGAGTCCTGGAGGAAGGGACTTGACCTGAAAAGGCTATGGGCTTTGGAGTCATACTGTCTGGGTTTGAACCCTAGCTAGCTCCTCCCTTTCTGACTGTATGATTCAGGCAAGTTACTTGTCCATTCCATCTGTAAAACAGGCATGATTTTTATATATCTGTTTTTTAAAGGTTGTTACAAAGATTTTAAATAATGTAGTTAAATAGAGCCAAAATAGTAAATGTTAGTGAATAATGACTATTATTAAGGATCACCGACTTCAGTATAATGCAACAGAAAATACTTGTTCATACAAGTACTGCATGGGATCACTTACACGTGGAATCTTTAAAAAAGTTGAATACATAGAGACAAAGAGTAGAATGGTGGTTGCCAGGGGCTGGGGATGGAGCAAATATGGAGAGGTTGGTAAAGGGTACAAACTTTCAGTTATAAGGATCTGATCTAATGTATAACATGGTGACTGTAGTTGATAATACTGTATTGTATAATTGAAATTTACTAAGAGAATAGTACTTAAGTGTTCTCACACATACTCAGAAAAGGGTAAATATGTGGTGATGGATATATTGATTACTTCAATGCAGAGAATCCTTTCACGACGTGTATGTATATCAAATCATCATATTGTACACTTTAAATATATTATAGTTTTATTTGTCAATTATACCTCAATAAAGCTCAAAAAATTAGTGGTCATAGAGGAAATGCCAGGTCGTAGACTGAAAGGGACTCTGAGCTCACCTAAATTAATGAATATAGAAGCTGAGGCCCCCAGAGGCTGGCCCAGAGTCAAACAGCTATTGGTGGCAGAATTGAGCTCCCAACAAAAGTCTTCAAAGGGTAGAGTCATTTCTTCTCCGTCACACTTCTAAGACACTTCTCAGGACCGACACCTGGTTACAGGTCTCAGATTCCGTGACCCAGAGGCATATCCAGCCTTCAAGCTGTGTGTTTGTGGAACAGTACGTGCAGATGCTCCAACGGTGGCAGAGGGTGGTACAGACTGGAAGCCAGGTTGGCACTGCCAGACTTAGGGGCCTGTGGCTCAGAGCCAGAGAAGAGGCCATAGGGTCAGATCACCAAGTCTTTTTTTGAAGAGGGGGAGACCGTAGGGTTTTAGAAGACAGAGCAAGCAACTCGGCCAGAATTGTGTTTTAGAAAACTCACTCCAGCAGTACTGTGAGGACACCGTCTGGCCTGGCCTGCCCAGGACAACACCCATGCATGGATAACAGTTTATGAAGTACTTTTGTGTGTATGTGTTGGGGGTCGGCAAGGCTGTTCCACTGGAGTCTCTGATTCCTTGGTGCAGGTTCTCATTCTTCTCATTTGATCCTCACAACAGCCCTCAGAGGGAGGCAAAGAGGATATTATCACCCCCATCCTACAGATAAGGAAAACAGAGGGGCAGAGGTAAAGCAGCTTGTCTGAACTTGACTGGGCATGAAGCTGGGTGCTAATTCCAGTACTTTCCTTGTACATTGCACTGGATTATGTGTGGTGTAACCGTGTCAGTAGTAAAAGTCTTCCGCTCCAAATTAAATCAAAATACATTGAGGACAAGAGACACGGTAGATGCTTAAATGCTTGTTATTTTTTTCTACTACAAACCACAAAGTTTAATAATGAATTTCTATAACCAATTTTAACAAATGTAGTTTCCCATAACAAATATTTATAGTTTCAAGGGTATAAGACAGCTGTACTTAGAAATATGAAAACAAACTTTTTAGTATCATAAGAAGTCTCTGGGGCTTCCCTGGTGGCTCACTGGTTGAGACTCCGCCTGCCGATGCAGGGGACACCGGTTCGTGCCCCGGTCTGGGAAGATCCCACGTGCCGCGGAGCGGCTGGGCCAGTGAGCCATGGCCACTGAGCCTGCGTGTCCGGAGCCTGTGCTCCGCAGCGGGAGAGGCCACAACAGTGAGAGGCCCTAGTACCGCTAAAAAAAAAAAAAAAAAAAAAAGAAGTCTCTGAGTAAGCAACAGACACTGAGCTTTAAGATAAGATAAGCTACAGAATGGGAGAAAATGTTTACAAGTCATATACCTGATAATGATTTAGTGTCCAGAATATATAAAGAACTCGTACAAGTCAACAACAAAAAGATGAAAATAAAACAACAAAAAACATAAACCAAAAAGCTAACTAAAAAAATGAGCAAAGTACTTGAATAGACCTTTCTCCAAAGAAGATATACAGATGGCCAATCGTGCAGGAAAAGATGCTCAACATCATTAATCATTAAGGAAATGAATATCAAAATCACAATGAGATACCACTTCACACCCATTAAGGGTGGTTTGACCCATCCCACCATCATCCAAGACCTAGTTCTGACGGGGGAAATAGAAAACATAAAGAAAAAGGAGAGAAAGTATAGAAAATGAAAGCAGAAGAGAGAGGCAAAGTGATATAATAAATGAACATTGCACTCAGAATGAAGTTCAAGTCTAAACTCTGCCACTTCCTACACACATGATCTTGGCCACATCATGGAACCTTTCTGAAACTTCAGTTTCCTCAGCTGTAATGTGAAAGAGGTAGACCAGATGATCGTTGAGGTCCCTTCCATCCCTGGCATCTTATGATTCTACATGTAGGTAATAAACTTTCTTAAAGTCTCTCAGGCTCTTCTGAGAGTAAGAAAGAAGGATGTCAGAGCATAAGCATGACTGGGAGGTATTATGGGATGAATTTTGAGTGGGAACTAGTAGGAGTAGCCAGTGCTTCTGGTTAAACGTTTTCCTGGGCTTTACTGAGTAAAGCCTGAAACCTGTACTTTCAAAATGGAGAAAGGGGAGACTTGGCTTCAAATACATTTCATTTGACTATGATGAAAGTGTTAAAATTGCACAAGTAGGAAATTTATAGGACACTTTACATTCTGCTCATTTTTGCACGAGTCAGAAGAGACTGAAATTCAGTATGTTCTCAAGTTAGCTAAAGAAACCCCTTGTCAAAGAGCCCTCAATACATCTGGTTATCATTATTAAAGCATTATGGGGTGTGTACGCTTTCCATAGGAAAAAAATGAATAATCTCTTCAAATATGTAATTTCATAGGTTTTAAAATGTGAAGGCAACCGTTAAGGGAGCTATCAAAGCGGTCTGGGGCACAGAGTGAGTTGTCAGGGGAAACATATAAGAGAGTTTTCAATAACTGAAGGTCCAACCATTTCTAATGCCAAGGCCCAGGATTTTATGAACACTTCTTGGAATTCTAAAGACTGTTGTTTTCATTGCATGGAGGGATCTGAACCAAAAAGATAAATTCTAAACCATCTGGACCATATTAGAATATCTGGGGCCTCAAAGGTATAGAGAGGGGCTCACCCAGATCTGCCTTCGAACATGACTGCCCTCCCAAAGCACAGCACAGCTGAGCTTCTGTTCCTGTAGCTGTGGCATTTTGTTCCAAGAGCACCGTGCCCTATGCCAGCCTCACCTCTTAGACATCGACCCAAACAAGAAAACATTTTCCCTTAAGCAAGGTGTAGTAGAAACAGTGAGGGCCTGGAGTCAGACAGACCTTGAGCCAGATGCAAGCTCCCAGCCCTCGCGCTCGTGAGCTTTGTGACCTTGGGCCAGCACAGTGCATGGTTCATAGAAGGCATTCATTAAATCCCTCTTGACCTGAACTGTTGAACCATGCTGATTACTTACTTGATTTGATCATCAGTTTCCTTCTTATAAGATAGTTTTTAAGAGCACAGGCTTTAAAGGCAGAACAACTGGGATCTGATCCTTGCTTTACAAGTACTTTATCTCTCTATGCCTCAGTTTCTTCATCTGCCAAATGGAGATGATAGTATCTACATCATAAGCTGATTATGATGACCACAGGAGTCAGAAGTTCTTAAAACAGTGTCTGATACAGAGTAAGCACTATGTATGGATGTATTGTAAAAAGAGAATTCTGAAAATTTCTAACACATGATAAACACTCTGAAAATATTATGTATATAATATTTTCACTTTCTTTATTGATATTTTATTGACTTATTTTTATATATTTCCATACATGTTATAAGGCCCTGCCAAAGTCTTCAACATCCTCCAAAGGCCTCCATGAAAAAGAATAAAACTCCTTTCTACTGCTCAGTGCTTTGTAGCTTACCAAGTGACAGACTTTGGTGACAGACTCCCATTTGATCCTGACCCTAGCCCCTACCTGTAGGGATTCCACCTGGCTTGTTCTGGCTGATCCCCCAAAGAAATCTGGCCTTTGGCTGGAGAAACTCACTGCTGACTTTTCTCCCAGACACAACAAGCCCTAACAGAACATGGATTTATCATCATTATTTCTGGCTACCTTGCAAAGTATAGGAGGTGATTCCACTGTTGCCATCCCTGACTTGGGGCTGGGATTGTTTTCTCACTGGAGGGAAAAAAACAACTTTGAAACTTACCATTTGGATGGGAATTTAAACGTCTCTTCAGTTTACTTGTGTTTTGTGAGGTGGTGAATAAACGGGGGAGAGAGTGAAGGGGAAATGTCCTTAAGGAATGCAACATAGCCATGACAATTTATGAAATTGTCAAAAATTTTTGAACCAGAATACTCAGTGCTGGTGATCATGCAGTAAGACAGCTACTGATGTACTGCTAGTGGGATTGTAAGTTGCTCCAGCCTTTCAGAAGGTGATTTGGCAATGTGCCTAAGGAGACTTAAAAATGTTTAGATCTCTCTAGAACATAAGATCCTTGAAGGCAAGGGGTTTTGTCTGTCTTTAAATTTTTTGCTTATTACTGCGTTACCAATTTTGAATGTTGTCCAGCACCTAGTGGGTGCTCATTAAATATTTGTTGAATGAATGAATGAATGAAAAAGTCATCAATCCCTTAAGTCCAGTAGTTCAACCTAAAGAAAAATCAGAAATACAAAGTTTTAAGTGTGCTCATCACAGCATAATTTATAATAGTGAAAGTTTGGAAACAATTATATTATACAAAACAGGGGAATTATTAGATAATCAGTTGGAGTTTTTCAATTTTTAAGTGATGTTTTAGGTTGAAGTTTTAGTATGTGGGAAAGTGCTTGTCTTATAATTTTAAGAGGAAAAAATTCCATATATATATGTGTATATATATATATATAATACATATATATATGAAATTTTCTGTATAGTATAATCTCAACTTTGTTTAAACCAAGGGGTTTTTTTTTAAGCACAGAAAAAATAAAGAAAGGAAATAGAGCAAAACAATGCAGTGTTTATCTCTGAGTGATGATATTAGGTGTGACTTTTATTTAATTTTTCTTAACTTTTCAGTGTACAATAAGCATATATTACTTTTAAACTTAAAAAAAAAAAAAGATACGTTACAAAATCCCTATTGAGATTAGAATCAGATGGAGACCAGGCTTGTGACCCAGCTCTGCAACCTGCTGGTTGTGTGTTGATGTTCCAAAGACTTTATGTGGTTCATGTGATACATGTAAAAGTGTTGTTTTACAAAATGCTAAGCATAAAACTAATGTATGAAATGATAGCTGTTGTTCTTACGACCGTTGTAGCAAAGTAGCATCTTTTGAGAAAGGTGTCCAGAGCGTTGTAATATCCTTTTGTGACCGGTGTTAAGATTCCCAGCAGGTTGGGTAAGGCATCGTCAGTTCCTACAGTGGGGGAGACACTGTCTGTTTTGTATATTATGGTGCCTGGCAGTTCAGGTACCGGCTGACTTCTACCGCATGAGTAAAGAAAGGTTGAAGGGGCTTCCCTGGTGGCGCAGTGGTTGAGAGTCTGCCTGCCAATGCAGGGACACGGGTTCGTGCCCTGGTCTGGAAAGATCCCACATGCCGCAGAGCGGCTGGGCCCGTGAGCCATGGCCGCTGAGCCTGCGCGTCCGGAGCCTGTGTTCCGCAACGGGAGAGGCCACAGCAGTGAGAGGCCCGTGTACCACAAAAAAAAAAAAAAAAAAAAAAGAAAGGTTGAGGAATTGCTGACCTGCCGTGTTAACTTGTCAGGGTAACAGTGACCTGTACTCTTGTGTACACAAGTGAGTCATTTTCCTGGATGTGAGCCTAGCCCACCATCATCATCTCCATGCAGCTTCTTTATTCTCTTTGTTCTCTTACGCTGAATCCTCATAATAACCGTGTGCAGAGGGGTCCGTATTATGCCAGGTTTATAGATGAGAAAGCTGAGACCAATGGAAGGGTAAACAGGCTGCCCAAGGTCACAGACTTAGCCACCCATGGAACCAGGATTCAAATGCAGGTCTCTTTGGGTCATAAGTTCTGTACTCTTCCCCTTCCTGGATTTCCTTCCAGAGGAGTGACTAGAAAGTGTATTCTCCAGGTCATACTGAATTGGGGGGACTTCCTTGGACTTTCCAGACAGCACTGCTCTAACCTTCTCTGTTTTGTTGCTAGCCAGAAATGGAAAGAACCCGACATCTCCAAATCTGGAGAGGAACTGCATAAAATGCTCCTTTGTTATGGGTTTCAGTAGCAACCGTTAGATACATGGCTTACGTCAGATGTCAGGGCTGAGCTATAGCCACATCCAGCAATTGTCTAGCAAAACCGTGTAACCCCATCAGTCACAGTAAAACGCCCTGTGTTTGCCTGCTGAAGGCCACAGTCTCCCACTTCTCTCTCCTCGGATGTAGTGAGGGAGTCGTCACAGTTGGGGAAGTGCTCCTTGACCTCTACCATAGCCTTTACCTTTTGAAGATGGAGTCCGTTTATGTTGTTCTTCCAAGTGGTATTTGTTCGACAAAGCTCAATAGTCATCCTGGTATAAGTGGAATATTCGCCCTCCTAACGCCTGAGAAGCCAGGTCTGAGAGTGTCCTGAGAGCTGGGTTATTGCGAGCTTTGTGATCCAATCGACTGGCTCTTTAGAGAAAAGCAGCAGTCCCCTGCGGGTAATAACCCAGTGCCATTCTTGCTTGAGTGACCGAATTCCCTGGACTCACCTGCCCACCCGTTGTCATGGTGACTGTAATAAAGGGATGGGCCAGTGAAGAAGCTGGACTGGCTGGAGAAATAAAAAGAGGGAACGTGGTCCCAGGTCCTGCCCAGGTGGGTTCAGGCAGGCTTGGACCCTGGGTGAGATTTTGTTCACAGGAGGTGTATTAGTTTGCCGGAGCTGCCATAACAAAGTACCACAGACTGGATGCCTTAAACAACAGAAATTTATTTTCTCACAGTTCTGAAGAGTAGAAGTCCAAGGTCCAGGTGTCGGCAGATTTGATTTCTTCTGAGGTCTCTCTTCTTGGCTTGCGTGGGGCCGTCTTCTCCCTGTGTCTGCATATGGACTCTCTCTTCTGAGTCTGTGTCCTAATTGCCTCTTCTTTAAGGACACCAGTCAGAGTGGATTAAGGTGCACCAAAACTACCCCATTTTAACTTAATTACCTCTTAAAAAACCCTAGCTCCAAATACAGCCATATTCTGAAGTACAGGGGTTAGGACTTCAACATATGAGTTTTGGAGGACACAACATAACAGGGGGCCTGCAGAAAACTGGAATAGAACAACCAGAACTGAGCAATCACTTAGCACATTCCGAACCACAAGGGCTGATGTCAACGACTCTGATGCTGGAGTGGCTCATCACACCCCAGGAACAGAACGGCATCGTAAAGACTGTGAGGACCCTGGCCTCATGGATGCCCACGTGACGCTGAGTAACAGACATGGGGGCTGGCCCCAGTCTCCCAGGCCTGGGGAAGGTCTTCTACCTTTCCCCGCATGGCTCCATACACTGGGAGGCTCCCGTCTTGCGTCCTCTCCTTCTGAAATGTACCTTGAAGCTATCCCTTCTCTTCCACTTTGTTTCCTCCGCTCTGCTTGGTATAGAGCATCTTCCTTCTTCACATGGACCACGGCCACAGCCTATCACTGCCTCGAGCCTCCAGCCTCTGCCCCTCCCCATCCGTCCACTCACCTGCCAGAGGGCTCTTCACTGTGAAGGTTGGGTTGGTACTTGTGGGCTTGCCTTCCCCATCGCCTACAGGATCATTAGCATTCCTTAACAGGGCACGTGAGACCATGCTTGAAAGCCCCCAGTGGCTTCTCACCGCCCGCAGAGTAACACAATTAGCAAAGCTTGCGAACCCCACTTCAATCTGGTCAACTCTATCCCTCCAGCCTGACTGCCCCTCAGTCCCACCCCCCATATGGTCCAGCACCCCACATCTGCCCCTCTTCCCTCAGGTGCTCCGTGCCTGCCCTGCTTCCATCTCCTGCCTCCAGGCTTGAAGAACTGTTCAAAGTCAAGGTCTAATTCAAATGTTGCTTTTCAGTGACGCCTTCCCCACTGCTCCCACAGCCCTCAAGGAGCATTGTTCTCTCCCCGCTCTGTAATCCCTTAGCACTTGATACATTTCTGTGTCTGTGCTTGTCATCTTGAATTGTTTCATTTTCTTTACTTTGTCTCCATTATTAGGATGGGAGCTCCTTAACAAGAGGACTTTCTCGTATCCATCCCTATATCCCACAGCCCCGCACATAGTAGGTGCTCTATAGACCCTTGCTAGTGAGTAAATAGACGAAGTTGCAGGGTGTGTGTCGGGGGGTGTCTCTCTATGACCTTATGATGGTCCGGGCTTGTCAGGTTCTCTGATGATGTCCTTTTCAAACTTGAGTGACGAGCTCTTCCAAGACAGTGTCCATGACCGTCCCGTCTGCAGCAGCACTTCTGTTCTCTGGGGGCTGGGCTCCCTCCCCATTTGGGACAGTCAGCAGAAGTGCTATGAAGTGCAGTGTAAGTTATGTTAAAATTAGGCGTGAGAAAATGGAGCTGGAGATCGAGGCTGCAAACACCACTCACCTCAAGAGCCCCATCACTGCGATGTGATGTGTAAGGAGAACCAGGACGTGTGGGGACCAGGCGGCAGCAGCTTAGCTGTTGGAACTCTGGCCCAAGTAGAACACAGTGTGAGTACTTGGCAAGTGAATGCCCTCATCCATGTCATTCCTCCTGCCTTCCAAGGATAAGATGCAGGAGAATGTTCTACCAGTGGTCAGAAGCAGAAGAGATACAAGTACTTGCCTTGTCACGGAAAAGAGCAAAGCAGGAAGAGATGTAAGGGAGAAAAATTGAGCCCAGTATTCTTTTCAAACAATTTTCTTAGCCACAGAACCTTTTATTCACACAAAATCTGAAATAAGGAAGCTCAATGAATATCATAAAAGCTGAGTTAAGCTTCATGGGAGAAGCAAGACAGACACCTATTCTCACGACACTCCCCACTCAACACCTCTGTGAAACCTCTGAGGACCCACTAGGGTCTTCAAAGTCCAGACTGGCATCTCCTAATCTAGTTGTCCAACCTCAGAGACTAATATTTATTCATTCATCCATTCGCGTGCTCTCTCTCTCTCCCCTTTCTCTCTTTCTCCAAACATGTATTCAGCTCCTACTACATGCCAAGCACTGAGGTAAAAATAAGTAGGACACAGTACCTGCCATAAGGAAACCTAGGCATCTAAATGGGGAGACAGACTTGTAGACAAACACTTGCAGCAAATTGACAAATATTTTTAGAGCTCCAGGATGGTGCAGGGGACAGCGAGGTTACCAAGAAAGGAGAGAGCAATTGATCTCCAGTCAGTGCCCAAAATAAGGTTGCCTGAATTACCAAGCCAGTGAGACTTATTCCCTACCCCAGCTGCCGCTAAAGGAATAAAAGAGGAAGCTTTTCTGTTAAGAGCCTGTGCACCAGCCGTGCAGAGAGCACAAGGCAGGCGCTGGGAGGGCAGGGAGGGCAGGAGGAGGAAATCTCTCTCCAGCCTCAGGACCCGCAGCTGCTGCTTCACAATGAGCAGGGCCAGTGCTTGGGCCCTGGTTCTTTTGTCCCAGGCCACTGGGGAGTTAGGAAAGCCATTGTGCCCAGAGATCTTTAAATAACATTGTCACTCACGAGTAAACCTTAGGGAAGCCCAGGCTTTCTTTCACCAGAAATGAATTGAGCGCATGAGTAGAGGAAAGGGCCCTGCCCTCCCCTTCATATTTTAGTGCCTGGACAGGCTGTGGAGAGGGCCAGGCCTTCACACTCAGAGCTGCCATTTTCGCCTGCACACAGCCCAGAGTCCCAGGACGATGCTCACCCTGGAGCTTGATGTGTTCGCACTTTCTGTTCTGCTGAGCCAGAGGTTTTGAGGATGAGCTATGTGACTTCATGCGGTCATTTTCTACTGGTCTCCTTTGATTTAGGAGCCTGGAGAGGACGTGAACTTAGTCACCTTGGGTTTCCTCGGCAACCCATCTATGTTTATGTGGGACTGAGATAGTACCTACTTAGAGTGGGAGCCCCTGAAAATTTCGGAAATAGATAATTAGTATATACTAGCAGACAGCACTTGTTATATTATTTTGAGAGAAGTGAAGAAAGGGAGGGAGTTACGTAATGTGTATGAAGGGTGCCTTCTGAGCCAGGCACCGAGCGGCATGCCAGGCTCCCTAGATTATCATACTAGCAATTATTGAGATATTATTTATGCAATGTTTCTCTCTCTCCCTGTGATCTGCAAGCTCCAGGAGGGCAAGGACTGTGCCCCTCTTGTGCACTGCTACAGTCCAGCTCCTAGCACAGTGCCTGGAACACAGTAAGGCACGCAATACATAGGTTGAACGAACACACGAATGATCTTATATGATCTTCTGATGATCTTGTGGAATTGGTATTATTAACCCCTTTTACAGATTAATAAATTGAGAGTCTAAGAAGTTGAGTAACTTGCTTAAGGTCACACAGTCATTAACTCTGAGAGTATTAACCCAGGGCTTTCAAACTGAGCCCTTGTCTATACTTGAACCTGAAAGTACTCACTTTTTTTTTTTTTTTTTGCTTAGGAAAACAGAAAAGAGAAGGAATCCTTTTTTCCAGTGCTCTAGGAATGACTCTTGTTCTGACTTCTTTCTAGAAGAGAGAGACAGTTTACTGTCTCATAATTATAATTTTATGTCTTACCAGGTCTTTCTCTAAATGCGTGAGGAGGACACTTGCTAACACAAATGGTCAATGGTGGCCTTTTCCACTGCCTTTCTTTTGGGGTATGATTCTGACTGTAACAATGAAAACATTTGTGGAAAAGGAGGAAGGTATGGACTGGAGTAGTCATGAAAGGCTTTATTCCAGGGCTAAGACTTGAGTGAGTTCTCAGGGATGAGGAGGAGGGTTGAGGCTGGACTCTCCATGAACCGTATGAGCCAAAGCATGGAGGGGGCAATGAGGAGAGCAAAGAGACCCACTTGTCTGGAACAGACATAACCAGGGATCATGCCTTGTCCCCACTTAAAAGCCTGCAGGAGCTCCCTAGGTCACAGGGCCCTCAGCTGGACCCCAAAGCCCTCCATGACCTGGGCCTGCCTGCCCTGTGCCTGCCCAGGTCTCTGGCCTGATCTCCACCACTGCTCTGCCCAGCAGCCCCACTGAAGCAAGCTACACTGGCCCTGTGCAGCACACCTCCCAGGCCTCTGCATCTTTGCGTATGCTGATTCTCTTACCTGGAGTACCTCCCCTCCCCTTGCCCATCGGCAGAACTTCTACGTGATCTCAGCTAGACATGACCTCCTTTGCAAAGCCCTCCTGTCTACCTCCTTTGTAACGCCAAGCAATTAGCCCCCTTCTCACATTCCCAGCTGCTCCTTTATTTGCGTCTCTTTCTCTGTCAAACTGTCATGTCTGTACATCCTTGCCCCTGACCCAGCTTTCCATTCTCCACCCCATACCCTTCCACTTGGATTTCAGGAATAATGACCTTCTCTTACATCTTCAGTCCCTTCCAGGACGTTATCTCCACCTCCATCTATTAACTTAAACCTACCCCCAACCTGAGTTGACTGTTTCTCCCAAACCCTTCTCATGCTGCTTTCACACTCCTCAACCTTCCAAGTCAGGACAAAGGTAGATAGCCTTTTATTCCTCAAGAATAAAAACTTTTAGAACTGCCCATTCCCATCCTCTCTTATTTAAACAAATAACTTCCACAGCAACAAAAACCACTTCTCTGTGCCTTTTCTAAGAGTTGCGCTATTTAGAGAGCAACTGACCTTTTCTCCTTTTCATCACTGTCGTTTACCACCTTCCATTCATTGAGGACCTTGGCACCAGCTTATAGACTTTCTCCACCCCAATCCTGCCATCATCTTGGATGACTTCAGCATCAAAGGGCTGGTTCGGGGCTTCCCTGGTGGCGCAGTGGTTGAGAGTCTGCCTGCCGATGCAGGGGACACGGGTTCGTGCCCCGGTCCGGGAGGATCCCACGTGCTGCGGAGCGGCTGGGCCCATGAGCCGTGGCCGCTGAGCCTGCGCGTCCGGAGCCTGTGCTCCACAACGGGAGAGGCCACAGCAGTGAGAGACCTGCATACAGAAAAAAAAAAAAAAAGGGCTGGTTCCTCCAAAACCCAGGCCTCTCCCAACTGGAATAACTTCCCTCTGCATTTCCCCTCAGCCATTCCCACAGTCACACCCTGGACCTTGGCATCATGTGAAATTCCTCTCTGTGAATCACTGAAATCATAGAAATCAGTGATTCTAACAACACTCTCTGACCAGAGATGCTGCCTGGTCAGCCACACCCTCTGAACTCACCACAGTCTCCAGGCCACTCAGCCCTCTGCCTATGCCAGTCATCGCTCTTGCCCACGGACCTAGTCCAGTCCTGCTTCAAGTCCATGGTCCATCATTCCGGCTCTTCCTGACAGTACCCTCAACTTTTTGCCTCTATGTCTTTTCATTGAATTCTTTTGAGAAAAATCACAACCCTCGATAACATAGCATGGCGTGGAGAAAGCAAAGAATTCAGTTTTGCTTCCTCCATGCCATGCTAGAGGAAAATATGCAGCAGGAAAAAGTGTGCAACTGTATATTTATTGTCACCAACCTCAGTTGGTTGCACAACTCTATATTTATTGTCACCCCCTTTTCAGTGCTCAGAAGTCTCCTGTTTCTCTGACCACCTTGCTCTCACCCTCTCACAACTTTTCTTTCAAAACTTCCCTACTCCGAAATCCCCAATCCTCTCTCCCGGCAGATAATTTCCCCATTGATCCTGTAAGCACACAGCACCTTCACTTGTGCATCCCTCCTTCCCTTCTGCTACAGCTGCTGAGGTGGCCTCCTCTGTCTATGGCCAGTCCCCGCCGGCCAGGCTGTGGCTCCCATTCTCTCCCTTCTTGAGGAATCCACCCCATCAGCACCTAAACATGCTCACGTCTCTCCACCGTAAACCACTCTTCATTAGTAGCTGACCTTCTTGTAAGAATTGTGTGCATTTGCTGATTCCCTTTCCTACCGTCCTGCTCTCTCTTCAAACCACAGAAGTCCAACTGCAGCCAACCTTCACTGGCTTACAGGGAACCTCCACTTGGCTAAATCCAACAGACAGTTTTCAGTCCTCGTATTACTTGACCTCTCAGAGAAATTCAGCAGAGTTGACCACTCCCGCCTTCCTGAAACACTGTTCTCTTGGGCCATCTTGTGACAACCCATCTTCTGGTTCCCCTTCTACCTTTCAGCTGCTTCTTCTCAGTCTGCTCCCCTGGCTTATCTTCCTTTATCCAGCCTTCAAATACTGGAGTTTCTCAAAGCTTAGACCTAGGATCCTTTCTCACTCTGAACTCTCTCCGTAGAGGAATATATCCCCGCTGTGGTTTCAGATACCACCGATTTGCTAAAAATTTTCAAATTCATTCTCTAGCCCTACCCAGATTTCCAGATACCCAGCTGACTGCCTGACATTTCCAGATGGATGTTTCAAAGGTTGTCAAACTCATCGTTTACCAAGTTCAATTTGAGATGTGTTCCTTTCCTTCCAGCCCCTCCTCCACTGCAAAATCCTCATTGCTTAGCATCCCATCTCCCAGCCACCACAGTCATCCACCCGGTTACCATGGCAGTGATATCGCCCCAGTTCTCTTCGCTGTAGCCATAGTGATCTTCCCCCGACACACACACACACACACACACACACACACACACACACACACACACATACACACACACAGAGCAAATTATGTCTCTTCTGTTTAAAACCTTTCTGTTCTTGAGGCTGAAAACCCAAGTCCTTAGCAAAGTTGCCCACACACTGTACCATCTTGGTCCTGCCTCCCCTTTCTGAGCCTTGAACATGCTGTTTCTTCTCCATTTAGGATGTTTCTCTGCTCAGCTCTATCCTGGCACTTGGCCTAATTAACTCTTTGTTTGTCTTTCATATCACATCTCAAAGGTTGCTTCCTTAGGGAAGGCTCTCCTAGTCCCCCTTCCCCCAAAGGAAACTACATCAGGGCTCCCAGTTCCTTCCATGCTTTCATAGCATCCTCTGCATCTGCTCGGTAGTATTTCTGATCATGAAATAATTACGTGGTAATTATTTATTGACTACTTGTCTTCCCTGTGGGGATGGGAACTTCTCTTTCACACAGCTGCATCCCCACGCCTAGCACATTTCCTTGCACAAAGTAGCTACTTAACACATTTTTGTCAAATGAATGGCACCCCCTTGTTTTGTTGCTTTGAATGAATGATGAATCACTTTGTCTTGTGTCATCTGTGTTAATTTTCCCTACTGGAAGGTGAGATGGGCTTTGCCACCTCTCACCTGTGCCTAGAATTATGTACGTCACACAGTACCTGCTAGTTGAATGAGTGAATGATGGTTCGGTTGAATAAGAAGAGTGGACCAGGTGGCGGACAGCTCAGCAGAGGCAGCAGTGAGAAAAGCTTCCTAAGGTCCTTATCTGCAAGCCTCAGGTTATCTGGTTTACATTAACTTTCATCCATAAAAATGCTTCAGAGATTTGTTCCCTGTAAAAGCCAGTCACTGGTTTTGATTTCTCACCAATGTTTAATGATCTTGATTTCTCACCAACGTGTAACTACCCAGAATGCCCAGATACTTAACTTGAAGCTTCTGTTCTCTCTCTCTCCCTTTCTTTCTTTCTTTTTTTTCTTACTAGGGAAAATAACGGAGAAATCCCTTTGATTCAGACCCAGTGGAAAGAACTCGGCTCCTGTCTTGTGCATAGGTGTGGCAGCCGATTTTCTCTCTCTTATAAACTTACCCAGTGCCAGGACTCTCGTCGGGGTTTTCCACTAGGGACAAAGACCTTGCTAGACAACAGCGTGTGATGATTAGTGCCATCGTTGTGCTTTGGCCGTATGCAGTCTTCGTATTTTCAGGCAATAGCATTAACAGATAATTATATTAAAGAGCAGCATTTTCCTTCTTGTCATTGCTGCTCGTCCCGAAAGATAAATCTTTACTATTAAGTCAGTCTCCACCCACCTCACCCCCACCTCCTTCAGAAATTCTTCTGATTGCGTTTCTACTGAGATACTTCCCCAGGACAATATACTCACCTATACTCCTGAATTCGTGTGCGGTGGATTAGGATTTGGGCAAAACTTTTGTCTTCTCTTCTGGGGCAGTTCCTCATTATCACCGGGGGTGCAGGTGAAAAGCCCTGACTCTGCAGGAATCAGCATTCACAGGTACAGGCCTAGGACTTGAATTTTAAACCAGCAACCCAGGTGCTCCCCAGGTACACTGAATTTTGAGAATTGTAAGTTTAGGTCAATAACCTTTCATCCTTCTATGCACTGGAGTGATTAGTGGAGCACAGCTTATGAAAAGCGCTGCAGGCTTTGATAAAGATTTTTTATTGAAGTATAGTTGATTTACAGTATTTCAGGTGTACAGCAGAGTGATTCAGTTACACACACATAACACACACATATATTCTTTCTCAGATTCTTTTCCCTTACAGGTTATTTTCTTTTATATATAAATTTATTTTATTTATTTATTTATTTATTTTTGGCTGTGTTGGGTCTTTGTTGCTGCAGGTGGGCTTTCTCTAGTTGTGGCAAGTGGGAGCTACTGTTTGTTGCAGTGCACGGGCTTCTCATCGCAGTGACTTCCCTGATTGCGGAGCACGGGCTCTAGGCGCACGGGCTTAGTTGCTCCACAGCATGTGGGATCTTCCCGGACCAGGGCTCGAATCCGCATTGGCAGGCGGATTCTTAACCACTGCGTCACCAGGGAAGTCCCTCCCTTATAGGTTATTACGCTATATTGAATATAGTTCCCTATGCTATGCAGTAGGTTCTTGTTGTTTATCTATTTTATATATAGTATTGTGTTACCTGTTAATCCCAGATTCCTAATTTATCCCACCCCCTTTCCCTTTTGGTAACCATAAGTTTGTTTTCTATGTCTGTGAGTCTATTTATGTTTTTTAAATAAGTTCACATCATTTTTTTAGATTCCACATATAAGTCATATCATATATTTGTCTTTGTTTTACTTATATCACTTAGTATTGAATATGATAATCTCTAGGTCAGATAAAGATGTTTTAAGTTAGAGAGTGAAATGATCAAATTTGGTTTTTGGAAAATGTCAGTCTGGCAAGTTCTGAAAGGTGTATTCCAGGGGTGAGACGATGAGAGCGAGGAATGGGGGAGGTTAAGACTGGAGGCCAGGACTTGCAGAGCCATTCGTTTATGAGCAGACTGGGGATGATGTCGATCTTAAAAAAAGGAGGATGAGAATGAGGAAGGTGGATAAAAGAGGAATCTCAAACTCTGTCTCAAACTATTCAGGAGAGAGAAAATCACCTAGATTTGGTAATGACTGCAAATTCGGGCTGAGTTGTGAGGAATCCAGGATGATTCAAATTTCTAATGAGCTACCGTGGGATACCATTGCTGCGTAGAGAGTGTGGGAGGGAGGTTTGGCCTGGAAGATGAGTTTGCTTTGCAACATGTGGTGTTTGACAGGCCTATGAGACATGTAGGTCGGGATGCCCAGGAAGCAGATGGATGTCTGTGTCTGGAATTGAAATGATTCTGGAGACATAATACAAAGCATTGCTTTTGCCAACAAATTATCACCCCACCTGCTTTGTGTGAAATAACGATAGCTGACATTTACTTAGTGAGGCCTTACTAAGCATCAGATACACTGCTACATGTGACACACATTATGAAGTCCATACTGTTATCAGCCCGGTTTTACAGAGGAGGACCCTGAAACCTGAAAAGTTAGGTAACGTACCCAGGTGCATCTGGTAAGGGTCAGAGCTGGCATTCAGTCTTTTGCAGTCAGACTCCATCACTCGTCATCATTATCCTGTGCTGCGGTGTTTCTCAAAACGTTTAAACCACAACCTTCAGTTAAAAATACGCTTTACAGGGGCTTCCCTGGTGGCGCAGTGGTTGAGAGTCCGCCTGCCGAGGCAGGGGACGCGGGTTCCTGCCCCGGTCCGGGAAGATCCCACATGCCGCAGAGCGGCTGGGCCCGTGAGCCATAGCTGCTGAGCCTGCGCGTCCGGAGCCTGTGCTCCGCAACGGGAGAGGCCACAGCAGTGAGAGGCCCGTGTACCGCAAAAAAAAAAAAAATACACTTTACATCACAAGCCAGTACACAGTACACAATATACACGTACACATACGTGCACACACATACACTTGAAATTAAGCAAAAGTTTAGCAAAACGATACTTGTCCGTGCTAAATGTGATACAACCTGGTATTTTCTGCTCAAGTCGACATCATTTTTTAGATATTGGTTGCTCCCTATTAAATTGATTTCACAGTCAGAGCTGGTGTGATAGACTCAGCCGTATTTATTTCTCCTAGGGTGAATATTTCCCTTCTATTCCCAGCCCTTGTCATTCTCCCACCTTTGGGGAAAGAACACTAAATGTTGCTGAATGCTTTTCCCCTTTCCCTCTAGAGAAGGTGTTAAACGTAATAGGCTGGGGTCTAGTGGGATAGGGCGAGCCAAGAAAGTCTCACTTTAGTAGACTGATCAAACTGTCTTTAATGTGGCTGACAAACGTTACTGCAAAATCTTCAGGTCACAACAAAGGATGCAAAACGATGTGTGCAAAATGGTGATGACAGATATGGACTTTAGTGGCACACAGACCTGAGTCTGTGTTCCAGCTCCACAGCTTATTAACTGTATAACCGTGGGCAGATATTATACTTCATATGGATATTGCAGAAGGATAAAATTCAAATAGTGCCTTGGTTCATTCAATATCTACACAGCCTGTCCTTTAGTAGGCACTAAAAAATGGTACTAAAATCTTTATTAATTTAATAGAAGTTATAAAATATAAACCAACCCACGAACTGAATATTCATCTGTAACAGCAAATTAAATTTCCAGACTATTCAACAGTGACCCAATCAGTCATTCAGTGGTGTATTTAGTCAATCAGAATAAATTTAGAATAAGCTGTTCCTTTGTCCTTTAAAGACGACTTTAAATATTGACTGTACTTATCACAGGATAGAGGTTTTACAAGAGCTTGGTAGCTAATGGCACTAAATATAGCCTTGGGCATAGAGCTGTTTATTTTGAGACATTTGGAGGAGAGGTCACCCTGCAGTTCTCTTTGAATGTCAACCTCGCTTCCTTCAGAGGACACAACGTCACTCTAGAATAGCCGAGCCACAATTGTAGGAATTCCAGTGACCTTTTAGGAAATCACCAATAGAAAAGAATGATTTGATTAACTAAGTACCTGTGGACCCTAAGCACAGAGGTCCCAGAGCCGATCATGTTTCTGAGCTGAGAAATTTTTTAAGAGATTCTCAGATTCATTAAGTGCAAGGATTAGACCCCACCTCAGGAGGAAATAATGAAACCATTTAATGTTGATGATGTAAACTAAGCACTGGTAAGAAGAAAAACTCACATGGTTTGAGGTTCTACATTTCTCCTTTCCCTTTCGTTTAATATAAATCTAATTTAAAAATGGAAATACAGTTCAGAAAGCATTCCCAGTACTTCAGCTTTTAACTTTCAGCCCCGCCTCCTGCTGTCACCATAGAGAAGGAGACGGGTTACCCTGATCCCCTGTATGCACATCGGTCATCTGTCTCCTGGGCAGAATGACCTCCTCTCTGGTTCACCTGATGGGGGAGCGGAGTTGAGGCCAAGGCCCAGGAGGAGGAGGATTTGATTATAACATCAGGCTGGAACAGGTTAACAACAATCTGCTGGACAGTTGCCCTGTAAGATGAACTTGTCCTTGGTCGGCCTCACGTCCAGCGCTGGCACCCCTACCCACTAGACGGCACGCACCAGGCATGCACGCACAACGCCTGTTCAGTGTCTGTGTGCTTTATTCCTCCTGGTCATAGTTCACTTTTTGACCCAGTCCTCCCAGGCTGGACTCGTCAAGGAGCCGTCTAGCTGTTGCAGGAAGGAAGCGGTACTCCCCCGTCCTCAGCGGCTCCCCTGCCCATCACCTTCCTGTGCCATTACCCTGTGGAGGTTCAGCTGAGTTAGAGGGCCATCAGGGTGCCAAGAACAATATTATTTAAGTTTTAAATCATAGCCTCTTGGGAAGAGAGGGTCTGAAGCATTCAAACCGCCGCGGGGAATTTTGCCAACAGAATGATTCATAAGCCTTCCAACCAGCCACCTCTGTTCCCTTGTTCACTTAGGACAAAATCCTAGAGTCACCAAGGATTTCAGGAGCAGACTCCTCCATTTCTCTTCCACGTTGGTCCTTATCCAACAACTTGGTGTAAACTAGTCTTCCAATGGCAAAACAATTGAAAGAGCCATTATTGTCACATGCTTTTGACTGGCTTGTACTAGCCACACGCCCTCAGCATGACATTGACCCACCTGGGCCTCAACTGCCTATTCTATAAATGGGGATAATAACACCTGCCCTGTTTGGGATCAAATGACGTAAACCACATGAGACCATTTTAGAAACAATAAAGCGTAAAAATATGCAAGACATGCTTGGCAGAGGGGCACACGATTCATTAGACATCGTCCCTGCCCGCAAAAGTCTTATTGTCTTGCAGGGAAAACAGACAAGAAAGGAAATAAATACCATAAAGTGCAGTTGCTAAATTGCTTAGTCACAGACTTTTAAAAATCTTTTTGCCACGTCTTTGAATTTACAAAGAGATGCCAGCATCTCAATGTTCTTACTTGACTGGCACAACCACCCAGTGAATGCAGCAAACTCAGAGAGGTGCAGCCACTTTCTCCAGAATCACACGGCCAGAAAGTAGAGGGACTGAATGTAGAGCTTTTTTCTTATGGTTCCCTTCCCCCATACGGGCTGTGTGAGGGCAGCACCTCTGCATCCTGGTGGTTATCCGATGGAAGGAAGATGGAAGCGTAATCCCACTAGAACAAGAACTGTGCACATCATAGGTGGAACGGTTACAGGCAGCCTCCATACATTTGCCGCACCAAAGCCCAGTCTCTGAGCCCAAAACTTGTTTCGGATTGGTTCTGGGCAGTAAGGAGTGGCGTATCGTCCACTCTCCTTTCGGGAATTTACACTGTGTTTCTGGATCTGTAATTTTGCACCTGATCACAGAAGTATGTCTGGGAGGAAGGCCATTCTCAGGGCTGTGTCTGCTAAGACTTCCCAATGCCTGTGTTTCTAAGACCCCCATATATCCATCCCAGACGTGTGCTCAGGGGCCCTCGTAAACCTGGGGTTCAGTCAGAGAACAGCAGCCTCAGTAATCCCACTTCCTGTCTCCAACTGGAGTCCACGTCACCCTAACTCATAGAAGTCCCAAACATTGAGTCCTGAATTACTAGGCAGAAGGAGGAGGAAATGCCTTCCGGTCCCCTAACAGCTGGTCAGCTTCCATTGTACAATTTCGGAGCTGACTGCCCCCAGCTCTGTCCCGGCAGCGGCTCCTCTCTGCTGTTGCTGTTGACTGATGGAAGAAGCTGGCCAGCTGTAGCATAAGCAGTCAGCTCAGAGCATGACGTAACGGTGCTGGAACAGAAACCTTTACTAGTACACGTGTGCCTGCTAATCCTTCCTTCCAGTAACGACGCTGCTCTGAGGAAACATGGCTACGTGTATGTCATGGGCCAAGTACATAATCGCAGATGTACAAACACTCCTGTTTGCAGATAGGCTGACCAGCCTGGTGCTAATACAGAGGAGCACTTAGCAGTGGCTGAACCATTAAGGTAACTGGCTCCATTTGCAGAAGCAGAATTATTCTATCTCCAGTCAAATCAAAGCCAACTCAGTCAACAGCCTGTTTCAGCTGTCCAGTCTCAGGAGCAGCTGATTAGCACAGAGGAACGAGTGTGAACTTTGGAAGCGTATGGATCTGGGTTCTACTCCTGGTTTTTCCATCGACCTACTGTGTGACCTTGGGCAAGTTACCCCTCTGGCCTCAGTTTCCTAGTCCATAAAATGGGGATAATAATCCTTGGATTGTTAACTCAGGGTTGCCATGAGGGTTGAATGAGATGACGAGTATGAAGTGCCTGCCTCAGTGCCTGACCCAACCCAGCGGACGCTCAGTGAAAGCTAACAGTTGCTCTTGTTATTGGTGATGATATTTTTGTGCCACAGCCTGTTGTTAGCTGCTTCAGAGTGTCTGCTTCCCATGACCTCAAGTTTATTATCTGGTCATTAACGGTCAAGAAATCAAACAGGAAATGCCCTTCCTGTGCTAAACTGTATGACAATGACTCTTAGAGAAGATGCAGAGCTGCCTGAGATGGGGCATCAGGGAGGCTCCTGGAGGGGCAGCCTCTACTGGGGATTGGAAGATGGATGGAGGGGGGAAGCTGTCAGAGCAAGGTGGACAGGGGTCCTGACGTGAGTCAGAGCATGGCAGCCAGAGTGAGTGTGCCTGTTGGGTGGCGTGGAGGACGGGGCGAGTGCATGGAGCCTTGCCTGGGCCATCAGACAAGTGGTTACGCTGGATGTGGTGACGGCACTTCAGCCGCTGTTCCTCCAGCCCCCTTCTGCAGGATGAGCCCCTGAGCACCCTTCAGGGCTTATCTCATGCATCGCTAATGAGCTCTCTTGTGTCTCCCTGCCCCATGAACAAATAGTAATGGTAATAAGGAGAACAGCTGGCGTTCACTGAGCGGTCACTTCCTGTGTGCCAGCACCCGTGCTGAGCATTTCCCTCACGTTATTTCATTTAATCCCACAGACATGAAACAGGCAGCATTCCATTTCGTAGGCTGGAGAAGTGGCCCGCCCGAGGCAGAGGCCCAGGATCACCAGTACATGTTAATCCACGTGTCTTTGCCAGTAGTGAAGGAGCATAGTCACCGGCTCCTGTTCCTTTCAGGACTCCCTAGTGCCTAACAGGGTACACCTGGCACAAAGTAGGAACTCATAAATGTTTGAAGAGTGAATGAGAAGAGATTGTCAAGTGTACAGCAAGGCTCTGGATCCAGAGGCAATAGGCAGATCACCAAGAGGGGCTTGGGAGACCTCAGGTTGGAAAAGGTCAGTTGTTTTTTTTTTGCGGTACGCGGGCCTCTCACTGTTGCGGCCCCTCCCGTTGCGGAGCACAGGCTCCGGATGCGCAGGCTCAGCGGCCATGGCTCACGGGCCCAGCTGCTCCGCGGCATGTGGGATCTTCCCGGACCGGGGCACGAACCCGCGTCCCCTGCATCGGCAGGCGGACTCTCAACCACTGTGCCACCAGGGAAGCCCGGGAAAGGTCAGTTTTTGAGAAGCACTGGGAAGCCTGGGTCTCTGGACAGCTGAGGGTCTCTGGAGGCTGATGGGCTCACTGCCTTTGACCCCTGCCATTTGATGGTGGAATCTATTCAAATATCTTCTCTCTGATGCCAGTAAGGTTTGTCCTGGGTCGAGCCCACGGGTGGAATTTACAGGCTGAGCCAGAGATGCTCATTCAGGCAAGATGATAAAATAGGTTGATGGTTGAAAGATTAACACTGGTACAGCGTAGGCACTGACCAGTCAAAACAGTCCCAGGCCTTTAGTGCTGCAGCAGGATCTTGAAGCCACCTGCTTTGCCAAACATTAACCCATTGGTTGCTGGATCTTGGGGAGGTTCCAAAGGTTCCCTGGGAGAAGCCAGAGCAGGCTGGGAGGGGCACCTGACTGGGGGGAGTAGTCAGAGCAGCGGCTCTGTAGCGATTCAGATATTTCAAAAGAGTCATAACTGGTAGGTCCTTACTGGTGTGTCCTGGCTGAACACCACAAGGTTGCTCTCTGCTAAGAAAGTCAGCCATTTTTAAAAAGCCATTTGTCCTATTTTGAGGACTTTGTTAAAACTAGATAAAATGACCCCAAACTCTATTTAACTGGGCATACAGAAACTGTAGATTCTCGTTGTAGTAAGAATGAATAAGGACCCCAACTGTCAACTCCCCCAAGTTGTACAAACCCTACTCTTACCTTAGGACTTCTGGTATACCTTATGGGAATTGTGACTTTCTGACATACAGACCAAGAGCCTGAGTGCCAATTAGTAAAGTTTATTTCTTTCGTAGAGAAATGTAAGTTCTAATACTTTTCCCTTACACCCTAGTGAATCATCTTGTGCCTATCCTATTTTGGAAGCCATGGTAAAGCTAAAGTGCCTGCATTTCTGCTTCGCAAACTTGTAAATCTGAAGTTGCCTTAACATTAGCTTCAGGATGAAAAGAAGCTTCTAGAAGTATTTTTTTTAATCCCTGAACTTACCAGTTGCTAAACGGTCATACTTTTTCCTGAAATACAAAAGAAGTTGGTGGCAGTCAGACAAGAGAAACACTTAGTTCTTGTAGAAAGAAGCAGACTCTTATTAAAAGCCACAATGGTCATGAACAAAGATGATGTCATAATTAAATGCCCGGGCCTGCCTGGGATCCTACAGCCAAGGAGAGACAAACCCAGTCTTTACTAAGCCAGTGAAGACTCACCTGCTTGATGGTGTTTAGTGAGAGTGCCCAGTCTCCAGGGCAAGCTGTTTCCTGCAAAAGGATCAAGGACCGAGGTGTCATACCATGCTTGCAAAGCTGGTAGCCAGCACAGGGAATTTATGAACTGGTGACTTTGGGCTTTGATGAAGGAAACGTTGGGAATTTTATGTGCAGAGAGTACTTTGCTCCATGAGTCATACTTTCAAACAGAGTCGAGAGTATCCCGATAGGTCTTTCTAACAGTTCCAGCAGTTCTTCTGAGAGGAGGAACAATTCCTCAGGATTTTCATAAGCTGAGTGATCGTTATTACTTTATAAAAGCCAGAATTATAATAGGAGCCAGAATTCATAGTTTCGGATATTTCGAGGTTACAAAACAAAAACGAAGAGGAAATGGGGAATAGCCAATATTCGCTTTTTTCACTCTGTTTCTCTTTTTTTCCACTCCTCTTTCACCCCTCACCATCCCAACTCACATTTTCTGAGGTCCATCTCACCAAGGTCCTGGCAGGGTGTACACTATGTAAGTGGCAAAAACAGAGCCTGTGATCAAATGTTGACTGTGACTTATCCCTAGTCAAAGAAATCATCAGGGAAAAGATTATCACACCGAACGGACTTACTGATTATAAGAAGCATCCTGGGGCTTCCCTGGTGGCGCAGTGGTTGAGAGTCCGCCTGCCGATGCAGGGGACGCGGGTTCGTGCCCCGGTCTGGGAAGATCCCACATGCCGTGGAGCGGCTGGGCCCGTGAGCCATGGCCACTGAGCCTGCGCGTCCGGAGCCTGTGCTCCGCAGTGGGAGAGGCCACAACAGTGAGAGGCCCGCGTACCGCAAAAAAAAAAAGATGCATCCTGGTTTAGCAAGCAATAAAATATGGGGTAATAACTATGCAACTTCAGGAGCATCATATAACCTCTCATGCTCAGCTGTCTCATCTGTACAGTAGAGGCTGCAAAACTTCCTCACAAGGTGATTGTTAGGGATGGAGTGAGATTGGGTATTTATTAGTCCTTTTCTTAGAGATGATGATAGCGACAGCTAGGTGGGGTTGATCAATATATGGGCTTGAATCGCCCTGTCATTATTAAACTCCCTGTAAATGCACTCGTAATAATGGTAGATGAGGTATTTTTCAGCTGGTGGAGGAATGAGTGGAGCTGATGCTCCCTACCTTTTCAAGCTTCCCCTCCCCATAGGAGTCTGGGGAAGCTAGACAGCCATCAGCGTCATTTAGTTCTCACTTATCACCCCACAGCCTTCACTTCTAGGAGGAACCTTGCGTTACTTGGGGCTTATTATGAATAGGGAGCTTAAACAGGGTTGCCCCAGGTATCATCAGCCTTGACTACAATGGGGGTCATAATAACAGTATTCAATAATGAATTAGTTAATTAAAAACTGTTCTCAGCCCCCTACACAATCCCCCCCCATGGGGATTCTGGTCCTTTCCTTGTTGATGTGTGCCACCCATGGAGCCACTCTGCCACTTGCCACTGTGGCCATTGCCACAGTGAGAAGGTTGGGGAAGCTGAGGAAGGCTCGACCAGGAGCTTCTAGGCAGTGCTAGGGCAGCCCTCATTCAGCAGAGCCACCCAGAGTTCTACACGGAAAAGGTGTCTCTTTTTCACAGTGTGTTGCACATTATCATTTCAGGATAAAGGTAGGGCAGCTGGGGTCCCCATGTCCCTCAGTATCCCTTATGAGAACAGGTCCTGCAACTTCTGCCAGCAGACACTGTCCCCAGAGGGCTTAACTGGGCCAGGGAGCAGATTCCATGACGTCCTACTTGTCCCCCATCTCTCCCTGCCAGTGCCCAAACCAGAAAATGCTGTTCAGTGAAAGACACCAGTCAGAGAATGAAAAGACAAGCCACGTACTGGAAGAAATATTTACAAAACACATGTCTGATACAGGACTTGTATCTGAAATATGCAAAGAATTCTTTTAAAACAGCTTTATAGAGTTATAATTCACATACCACACAATTCACTCATTTAAAGTACACAATTCAGTGGTTTGGGAGATAATCCATTATTAACTTTTTAAGTTGTGGTAAAGAATATATATATGTTTACAGCAAAATTTGGTTAAACCATTTGTACAATTAATTGTCATTAAGTACATTAATAATGTTGTGCAACCATCACTACTGCCCATTTCTGAAACTTTTTCATTGCCCTAAATAGAAACTCTGTAACCATGAAGTAATAACTCCCCCACCACTTCCCCACCGCCCAGCCTTTAGTAATCCTAATCTGCTTTCTGCCTCCATGAATTTGCCTATTCTAGATATTTCATGTAAGTGGAATCATACAATATTTTTCCTTTTGTATCTGTCCTTCTGTATCATAATGTTTCGATGTTCATCCATGAAGTAGCATGTATCAGAATTCATTCTCTTTTATGTTTGAATAAATTTTATTATACATATATACATTTTGTTTATCTGTTCACATGGTGGTCACCTGGGTTGATTCCACCTTTTGGCTATAGTGAATAATACTGCAATGAACATTGGGGTACAAGTAACTGTTCAAGTCCTTGCTTTCAGTTCCTTTGGGCATATACTAGGAGTAGAATTATATACTGGGGCCATATGGTAATTCTGTGTTTAGCTTTTTGAGGAAGTGCTAAACCATTTTTCCATAGGGGCTGCCACACTTTACATTCCTACCAGCAATGTACAAAGGTTTCAGTTTCTCCACATCTTCACCAGCACTTGTTATTTACTGGGGGTGTTTTGGTTTTTTGTTTTCTTTTCTTTTTTTTTTTTTTTGGTTTTTTGGTTTATAGTTCAGCCATCCTAGTGGGTGTGAAATGGTATCTCACTGTAGTTTTGATTTGACTTTCCCTAATGACTAATGATGCTGAATATTTTTTCGTATGCTATTGGCCATTTGTATATCTTCTTTGGAGAAATATCTGTTCAAGTTATTTGCCCATTTTTTACTTGGGTTGTTTTTGTTGTGTTGTAGCAGTTACTTAGAGACTGGATATTAAACTGTTATCAGACCTACGATTGCCAAATATTTTCTCTCATTTTGTGTGTTGTCTTTTTTTATATATAAATTTAATTAATTAATTAATTTTATTTTTGGCTGCGTTGGGTCTTCGTTGCTGCACATGGGCTTTCTCTAGTTGCGGCGAGCGGGGGCTACTCTTCGTTGCAGAGAACGAAGCCATCTCATTGCGGTGTCTTCTCTTGTTGCAGAGCATGGGCTCTAGGTGCACGGACTTCAGTAGTTGTGACTCATGGGCTCAGTAGTTGTGGCTCGTGGGCTATAGAGCGCAGGCTCAGTAGTTGTGGTGCACGGGCTTAGTTGCTCCGTGGCATGTGGGATTTTCCCGGACCAGGGCTCAAACCCGTGTCCCCTGCATTGGCAGGAGGATTCTTAACCACTGAGCCCCGAGGGAAGCCCCTGTACATTGTCTTTTCACTTTCTTGATCGTGTCCCTTTATGCACAGAAGTTTTTAGATGAAGTCGATTTATCTAATTTTTTCTTTGCTGCTGGTGGTGTTGGTGTCATATCTTAGAATCCATAGTCAAACCCAGGGTCATGAAGACTTACTCCTGTGTTTTCTTCTAAGAGTTTTATGATTTTAACTCTTACATTTAGGCTATTGATCTGTTTTGAGTTAATTAGGAGTCCAGCTTCATTCTTTTGCATGTGGAAATCCAGTTGGCCCAGCTGCATCTCTTGAAGAAACTATCCTTTCCCCACTGAATGGAATTGGCATCCTTGTCAAGAATCAACCTGCCACAGATGTATGGGTTTATTTCTGGACTCTTATTTCTGATTCTATTCTGTTGATCTATATGTACTTATGCCAGTACCACACTGGTTTTTTTTCCTTTTTTTAAAGCACCACACTATTTTGATGGCCACAGTTTAATGTTAAGTTTTGAAATCTTTTATTTTTTTAAATGGTTTAGGTTGTTCAGAGCCCCTTGCTATTCGGTATGAATTTGAGGATTGGCTTTTCTATTTCTGCAGAAGAGGCCATTCAAATTTTGACAGGGATTGCATGAAAACTGTAGATCAAAGGACTATTAAAACTCAACAGTAAGAAAAAAACAATTAAAAAATAGGTGAAAGATCTGAACAGTACCTTACCAAGAAGATATACAGGTGAAAAATAGGCATATAAAAAAGTGCTCAACATAATATGTCAATAGGGAGTTACAAATTAAAACAATAATAACATGCCACTACAGATCTGTTACAATGACTGAAATTTTTTAAACGGTAATACCAGTGGCTAGAGAGGATGTGGAGCAACAGAAACTCATTCGCTGCTGGTGGGAATGCAAAGTGATGCAGCCACTTTGGCAGCTTCTGAAAAAGCTCAATGGAATCTTACCATATGATCCAGCAATCGCACTTCTGTGTATTTACTCAACTGTTTTGAAAACGTATGTTCACGCGAAAACCTGCACATGAATGTTTATAGTAACTTTATTTATATTCACCCAAAACTGAAAGCAACCAAGGTGTCCTTTAGGTAAATGGAGAAACAAGCTGTGGTACAACCAATGGAATGCCATTCAATGATTTAAAAAATGAACAATCAAGCCGCAAAAATACATGGATGACCCTTATGTGCTTATTGCCAAGTGAAAGGAAGCCAGTCTGAAAAGGCTACATAATGTATGATTCCAATTGTATGATGTTCTGGAAAAGGCAAAACTGTAGAGACATTAAAAAAAGAAAAAGAAAAAATCAGTACTTGCCAAAATTCAGGGAGTGGAAGGAGGGATGAATGGGTAAAACACATGGGATTTTAGAGCACTGAAACTGTGTAGTATTGTACTATAGTACAATACTATCATGATGGGTACATGATATTATGCCTTTGTCAAAACTCATGGAACTTTACGGTACAAACAATGGACCTTAATGTATTCGGATTTATTTTTAAATATTTATTTATTTATTTTTAAATATTTAAATCCTGGAGGATCCCAGGAAGGAATGCAGACTGTGATAAGAGAATCTAACTGTCAGTGAAGGGGGTTCAAGGAAAAGTGCTGATCTAAGTGACTTCGGAAATGAGTGGAGTTTATTAGAGTAAAGGCAAAAACAATGACACGTAAGCACTCCACTCTAGCTCATAAAGTTGTTTCCCACTGTAGTACAGGTTAACAGTGTTGATACTACTATATGTCAACAGGCAGTTGCAAATTAAAACAATAACAACATACCACTACATATATATTACAGTACTGAGTAATTGAGCATGTAGATGGCAGGTGATGGGAGCTAAGTCTCTCACTGTTGGAATCAGAACTGACAGACCAGCAAGGTGATGAGGCTAGAAAGATCCATGTGGTAATGGGTTAGAGTTAGAGACATTAGTATGGACTGGTATTTAGCTTAGTATAGATTCATTTCCTTACTCTGTCAGCTGAGAGGGACTGAAAACAAAGAAACTCCAGTAGCAAGGAGCACAAGGAATAAGTAGAACCCAGATTGTGGTTTCTAATACCATGCTCCAAAAAGGAATCCAGCCTCTTTGAAAAAAATGGCTGATTCTAGGACTTGGGCAGGCAATGTGCAAGATGAGCCTGGAGCAACTTGTAGTGGCAGAAAATAAGAAGTACTAATGAAAGAGAGAAAGGGAGGAAAGGAAAGGGAAGAGAAGGGAAGGGAAGGGAAGGGACAAGCAAAATTATAGGACTTAAAGGGACACAGAGCCAACTGAAAGAGTTTCCAATGGCCAAAGCTAGAACGATTTGAGCAAAAAAAATACATAAGACAGTATTGGATTATAACCCAGAGTATAAAACAAATACCCATGAGTTCATTCTAATATAAATTAATGATTGAACAAACAAATGAGACAAATATCCCATGCAGAATTCCAAGTAACTTTACAGCGGAGAGACCTGACAAGCACTACTTCAACCAAGTGATCATGGTCAACATCGACAGTGGTCAGTCATGTTGCTAGTATGTGCCTTGATCTGATGTGGTGAAAATGGCACTCCACCTCTGTGGTCGTCCTCCTCAAAACCCATTACCCCACTGCAGTCATGAGAGAAACATCAGACAAATTCCAGTAGAGGCATAGTGTACAAAATACCTGACCAGTCCTCTTCAAAATGCTCCCAGGTCATCAAAACCAAGGAACGTGAGAGCCAAGAGGAGCCTAAGGAGACATGATGACTCCATGTAATGTGGAATCCTGGATGGGATCCTGGAATAACGAAGGGCATTTGGTGAAAACTAAGGAAATCTGAATAAACCGTGGACTTTACTTAATAATAATGTATCACTGTTGATTCATTAATTCTAACGAATGTTCCATACTGATGGACGATATTAATAATAGGGGAAACTGGGTGAGGAGATATGTGGGAACCCTCTGTACTATCTTCTCAATTCTTCTGTAAATCTAAAACTGTTCTAAAAATAAAATACATTTTTTAAAAAAATAAACAAAAATAAACCAAAAGAACCCCTGATGATATAGATATTTTCCATGTTTTTCTAAGAGGAGGCTGGAGCCCAGAAGAGTCAAGATAACTGGCACAGATTGCCCAGCTGCTTAAATGGCAGAGGTGGGATTTGAGTCCAGGGTCCTTGCTGTTGAGTCACAGTGACTTTGGCCTGTCTGTGGATGGAACTCTTCTGTTCCTTGGTTTCCTGCGTATCCATTTATGTGTGTGTGTTTCTTTCTTGTTCTCCCCAGGGCATGGCCTTTACCCTTGAGGAAAGGCTGCAGCTTGGGATCCATGGCCTAATACCCCCCTGCTTCCTGAGCCAGGACGTCCAGCTCCTCCGGATTATGAGATACTACGAGCGGCAGCAGAGTGACCTGGACAAGTTAGTACCTAAAGTCTCTTCTCTCTCCCCAGAGCCCCGGGCTTAGCTGTCTGTTTCCTGTGGTCCACAGAGGGTTTTCTGGATACTCTCTAGCCAGGAAAGGCTGAGAGCCCTGAGAGATCCCAGATCCAGCCCTGCCTTTCATAGGGCGATGGTCTCCTTGAGGACCAGGGCTTGTTATGATCAAGGCACAGTCAATGTGTCCTGGGAGGACTGGGAAGGGAGCCTGAATTCCAACCAGTGGAATCTGGTTGGGCCCCCGGGAAGTGATGGAATCAGAATCAGCCCAGGAAGCACCAATAGGACGTCAGCATTCAGCAGTGGCGTTCACGGAAGACATTTTACTCAGCGGGAAGACGTGGGGCAAAAATGTAGGGGCAGGTATGTTAAGGAAGTGGTACGTGGCCCAGGTTCCTGGAATAAGGGGAATGTGGTGGAGCAGAGGGGAAATGGACAGGGGCACCTTGGGAAGGACCTGGGATGTTGTATGTTGGAGGCTTAGGGGGAGTAGTTAACAACCCTGCTGCCCCTCTGGTTCCTCCCCAGTGGGGATGTAGACATGAAAGGCCAATGGGGAATCACAGGGTCAGCTTTACCAGTCTTACTAAAGAAGGTAGTGACCTCACAGGTCACATGGCTATGAACAGGTAGTGACCTCACAGGTCACAGGATTTGAACACAGGTAATTAGCTCCAGAGTCCGTGCTTTCAACTTCTCTGCTACACCGTAGCTAAGAGGCGTTGAAGCTTAGTGGCTACAGGACTAGAATCTAGTCCTAGACTGAGTTCAAATCCTCATTTTACCACTTAACAGCAAAAGTTCTTTAGCCTCTCTGGGTCATTCCCCATCTGTACATTGAGTATATCAGTGGTGTCTAACTCATAGGGTTATGGTGAGGATTAAATACATTAGTATTTGTGACGTGCTTAGAACAGTGCCTGGCCCATAGTCGGCACTATGTGAGGGCTTGTTAAATAAATGTGTCGTCTTGCCATGGGCTCCAGCAGAAATGTAGGGAGAAGATAAGTGTTCCTCTTACATATCCATAGAGCTTAATGGCCAAGCTATCCCCCTAGGGGCTGAGTGCAGCAGCTTGTCAGGATCTTTCCATGTCCCCCCAGTACCATCCATCACTTCTGAGCGGTAGTGGATAAGGAAGCCTCTGCCCCCTCCCCCTCCCCTGCAGCACTAACCTCTATGGTCATTACTCACATTAACTCCAAGGCCATACTGCAGCCCAAGCCAAACATTCTCTCCCTCTTGTTTATTCCACTCAGATTGGGTCTAGCCTCGTCACCCTGAAGAGCAAACCATAAAGTACACATGGATTCCAGCTAACAGTATTAGACATGACCTAACTTTGAACAATCCAAACTTCTCTCGTTTGTTAAATTTGCAAAGAAGAATTAAAGTCCAAGGTGAAATCCTCTTTCCTAAAGATATTAAGCCCTAAAAATCATGATCCAAAATCCTTCCCTTTCCAGTTCTTTCCAGCTAGATGGGCCTCACTCATATGCCTGGGAAGATGTGTCAGGCTCAGGGGGCAGAGGCCTGATGCTGGGAGTGCTAGAGGGTTTGCTACTGACGCTTGCCCTGTTGACTACTCTGACCCACTCATTCCTGGAGTCCCTCATTTCAGCAGGTGCTTAGGGGGAAATGCTAAGGACACTCCCCAGCTTCTGACGGGTAAGGACAGTGGAGTGCTAGTAAATGTTTAAGAACTGGCTTTGGGGCCGTTGGGTGGGGATTTAGAGCATTTACCGGTTTCCATGGTGTAAATACTCCCACCATGGCCAATTTCAACTTACCAACTTGACATCACTGGATGCAGAATTGAGAAGTGATGTGTACAAATGGCTACTGAGTAAGGGAATCCTTACCCTAGTGCTGAGCTGAGATCCCGGCTATTCTAAGCATAAATCCTCCCTTCCGAAAAGTGCCTCCTAAAACACGTTTTTTAGTTCTGAACCAGTGTCTTTGGTGAAGAAGGAGAGGCTGACGCCCCCAGAAGTCACAAGACTTCATCGCAGTGACACAGCTAGTGAAGAGCAGAGCCGCGATTCACACCCAGGACCCTGACACCACACCCAGGGATCATTCCCCTGTCAGAGCATCTCTGTCACCCCCACTCCATGCCAGGACCTCACGTGCCTTCATTATCTCTCCCAAACTGTTGTCCTGAAAGCTTGCGATATCAGCAGTCACTTACACCTCACTGGGAATTTCAATCCCTTGGTATTTTTTCCTCCCAGATGTTTTTTGCATTTTTAGGAGTGTGAATGAAAGGCTTTTTTCCTGGCTTAGTGATTTCAGGCTTCAGGAACTAAGTAAGAGAGAGATTTTGGGGGGAACATGCTTCCTGAGATCACTTGGTACTCAACCACTGGTGAACACTGCTTGTGACAGTAACCCGCCCTGTGGGGTAGAAAAGGCCAGTTCATATATCACTGGTCCACCCAGTATTTTCCCTGACCCTCCCCCATCCCCAGAATACCGTTATTCTGTTGTCCTTCATTAATGTCCACATAATAATAGTGTAACTAACCATCCTACGTCATGGTTGAGAGTGCAGATTCTGGAGTCAGATTGCTTAGGTTCAGATCCCTTGGGTGAATTATTTCATTTCTCTGTGCCTTGATCTCCTTGTCTCTAAAATAGTCAGAATTATAGTACCCACCTTCCAAGTCATTGGGAGGCATGTTCCCCATGTTAAATGAGTTGATGAAAAATAATTAGAATAGCACCTACAGCACGTGTAGTAATAAGCGCCATAAGGCAGGTACTATTCTCCACATTTCATAGATGATGAGACACGTGCTTAGAGGAGATGGTGACTTGCCCACGAAGGTGCCATTGAAAGTAGCTGAGTGGGAGCCCTGGGTCTTTGCATCAGGGGCCTTCCATGCTGCCGCAGATGGTACTCAAGTGATCAGCTTGGTTCTTGTCTCGCCTCCCGAGGTACATCATCCTCATGACGCTCCAAGACCGGAACGAGAAGCTCTTCTACCGAGTGCTGACGTCGGATGTGGAGAAATTCATGCCCATCGTGTACACGCCCACCGTGGGGCTGGCCTGTCAGCACTACGGCCTGACCTTCCGCAGGCCCCGGTGAGCGGTCCTGGGACAAGGGCTCAGGGAGGGGCTGTCTCATGGAGGGGAATCAGTCTTCCTGCTGGCCCTGCTTGTTGGGACTCCGGAAGCGCTTTCTGATTGGGGCAGCGGCCCAATGAGGCATTTGTTTTTAAGCAGTTGCTCAGTGAAATGACCCCATGTGCAGAGAAATGAGCTGAGAGAGTATCTAGCAAGGGGATAGTGGAACTTCTTCACCTCGGAATAATAAATGCCCGACATGTTGTTCAGAGTTGGCCTGAGAGGTATTTCACATTGTTTTTCTCTCCTTATCTACCTCCAACTTCCTCCCTCCCTCTGTCCCTCCAAACCCTGCTTTCCTGGTCATCTCCAATGTGCCAACAGCTCTCCTGCCAATTCAGGCCCATGAATAATGGAGTGTTGGATGCCAGAGACTGAATTCTTTTGCTGATTCAGAGAACCGGTATTCCTTCATTTGGGTTTGACTCAGATTCCACTCAAATCGTCATTTTATGAGGCAGAAATTTGGCCCTGCATTTTCTTTCAGAGCCAAAGAGTTTGGGGGCAGTTTTCTAACGAGACCACCTGGTTTTTTTCACGGTGAGTTCAGCATATACATTTTTTAAAAATTAAAAAGGAAAAAATGGGAGGATTTTCAAATCTTCAGCGCAAGGTAATTGTCAACACATAGTTCTAGCACTGATGATTAAAGAGCTCCTGGGTTTATTAAATGTCATGGAACGTTGTTTCGGTCTGTGTTAAAATACTTAAATTTACAACATACTGTGCACAGATGTGTAATTTACGTTTACATAGAATTTATAAATCTGTGTTTATAAATCATGCGCTACGTGGGGAACATGTAATCACGGATCCAGAACATCTTTTGTTAATTTGGAAAGACAGTCTTCCGGTTCTGAAGGCAGCATTTGGGATGAGCACTGCAGGCTGAGCCCAGGGAGTCCCCAGTGTTACCCTTGGCAGAGGGCAGCGTGTCACACCTCGTCTGGGGGAGGGTGTCCGGCTGTTGCAGCAGACTCGTCCTCATTACTCAGAGCAGCCACACTTCTGCCATTCTGAGGCATGGGGTAGGGGTGGTGTGTGGGGAGCGAGGCAGTGCACCAAGGCCCCATAGCAGTTCTGGTCTTTGACCTGCCTCTTTCAACAGGAAAGAGACTCCTGTTCTCTTATTCTCATCCCTAAAACCAACACTGGCAGAGACCTTGGAAGCTGATGGTACATATCTGAAGGATGCAGGACCCTATTTACCTCCCAGTTCCTACTCAGAGATGGTCCTTGCAGGTCCTTCCTCTTGCACAGTGCAGCTCAGCTCATGTCATTTCCCTCCTGTGAGGCTGTCAGCAGCCACCTGGGGCTTAAAGAAACAAGTCAAACACTTTGACAAAACTAAGCCTGGCACAGCCCAGATCGTCCTCAAAAGTCCCATGTTCTGGGTCCCCTGATCTAGTCTCCTTGCCCAAGTATGCCTGGCATTCTCTGCATGCCTTTGCACATGTAGTCTCCTCTGCCTCAGACTCCTGCATTCTCTCCTTTCCTCATTCTCTACCTGTCAAAATGCAAGTTATCCTGCACACACTCCCCTTCCAGGAGTCTCTGTGGAGCCCTCCCTGGTCCACGCCGGCCTGAACTGATCACTCTGCTTTCAGCCTCCCACAGAATCCATTACACATATTTCTATTCCATAGTTTTATTGTTGGTGCTTTATGTTTTTAATTATTTGTGTATCAGCCTCCTCTGCTGGAACATAAATTTCTGGAGGGGGCAGGAAATGCATCAGATCCATTTCTTGAGTAATCGACCCTCAGATGGGAAGGTAGCATTGTGTACTGAGTGAGAAGAAAGAGCCAGGTGTTCGCAGTCAGCCCCATGGTTTAGTCTCCTTGACCCTGGGCAAGTTTCTTAACCTCTCTCAGCCTTAATGTCCACATTTATCAAACGGAGGTAATAGCGCTACCTACCTCAAATAATCATTGTGAGGGTACAGTGTGATAGTGTGGTCAGGTACCTGGCATAAATGTTAGGGTTTGTTTCCTTCAGTAACTGCTGGGAGGAAGGAAGGACTGATAAATGCAGAGTTCTACGATATGTCTGCATTTTAAAATTTTTGCAAAGAAAATTGAGTCGTTGAACATGTAATGAACAAACATGTGTAACTACGGATGCGATTTGGCTCTTCCAGACTCACTGTTTCCTGAAGAGGTCCTTTAATCCTTAAGGCATGGCTCACTGCTGCCACTGGCTTGCAGCTGAGATTGCATGGAAATACACGGCCATCCCACTCCCCTCTCCCACTCCCAGGCTGTGTGGGAGCCCTCCTCCACAGGCGCTATGGACTGGATTGTGAATTCAGCTGTTGGCTTCAGATAAACTAGTATCAGGCTGGTGATGGTAGAGTTTGCCTCCAGGGTCCAGTCCAGAATCCAGGAAACACGCAAGACTGAATTTGAGTTAATGAGCAATTCTGGAGCAGTTACTAGGTGCTGAGCACCATGTTATACACTGTGAAGTTACCCCCAAAGAACAAAATACAGTTCTTGACCTCAAGCAATAATAATGTAAATTGAATACAATAAAAGTTAAAAGGAGATAAGAGATTTAATAAGGACAAAGGATTACAGGAGCACAAGGGAGAGGAATATTTCTTTTCCCTGAGGGCAGCAGGAATGCTTCACCTCGAAGGCTGAATAGGAATTCCATGGGTGGAGAAGGAGGGAGCAGCCATTCCAGGAAAGGGCTTGGTTTTATTGGCTTTGTAGACATCCTGGCAGTCAGCTACCTTGGGTATCTCCCCACCTCCTCTGCCTGGCAAGGAGGGCAATGGGAGGGGACCTAAGCCTTTACATCCATTGGCTTGTAATGGACCTTCCCAAAGTCCTGGAAGGTTAGTTTGTAAACAGTGTCATTCATTTCACAAATGAGGAAACTGGGGTGGCCAAAGGAAAGGAACTGGTCTGAGATCACATTTGGCAAGCAATTTATAAAGTGACAATTCTGACAGTGGGAATCAGGGGAAAGCCACACCAAGAAGATGACGTTTGATCTGGGCCATGAAAGATGAGTGCAAAGAATTGAGACAAAAAGTCTTTGTCTCTCTTAGATAGCCTCATCCACCAGAGGGCAGACAGCAGAAGCAAGAATTACAATCCTGCAGCCTATGGAACAAAAACCACATTCACAGAAAGACAGACAAAATGAAAAGGCAGAGGACTTTGTACCAGATGAAGGAACAAGATAAAATCGCAGAAAAACAACTAAATGAAGTGGAGATAGGCAACCTTCCAGAAAAAGAATTCAGAATAATGATAGTGAAGATGATCCAGGGCCTCGGAAAAAGAATGGAGGCAAAGGTCGAGAAGATACGAGAAATGTTTAACAAAGACCTAGAAGAATTAAAGAACAAACAAAGAGATAAACAATACAATAACTGAAATGAAAAATACACTAGAAGGAATCAATAGCAGAATAACTGAGGCAGAAGAACGGATAAGTGACCCGGAAGACAGAATGGTGGTATTCACTGCTGTGGAACAGAATAAAGCAAAAAGAATGAAAAGAAATGAAGACAGCCTAAGAGACCTCTGAGATAACCTTAAACGCAATAACATTCGCATTATAGGGGTCCCAGAAGGAGAAGAGAGAGAGGAAGGACCCGAGAAAATATTTGAAGAGATTATAGTCGAAAAATTCCCTAACATGGGAGAGGAAATAGCCACCCAAGTCCAGGAAGCACAGAGAGTCCCAGGCAGGATAAACCCAAGGAGAAACACGCCAAGACACGTAGTAATCAAATTGACAAAAATTAAAGACAAAGAAAAATTATTGAAATCAACAAAGGAAAAACGACAAATAACATACAAGGGAACTCCCATAAGGTTAACAGCTGATTTCTCCGCAGAAACTTTACAAGCCAGAAGGGAGTGGCACAATATATTTAAAGTGATGAAAGGGAAGAACCTACAACCAAGATTACTCTACCCAGCAGGATTCTCATTCAGATTCAACGAGAAATCAAAAGCTTTACAGACAAGCAAAAACTAAGAGAATTCAGCACCACCAAACCAGCTCTACAACAAATGCTAAAGGAACTTCTCTAAGTGGGAAACACAAGAGAAGAAAAGGACCTACAAAAACAAACCCAGAAAAGAAAATGATAATTGGAACATACATATTGATAACTACCTTAAACCTCAGTGGATTAAATGCTCCAACCAAAAGACACAGGCTCTCTGAATGGATACAAAAACAAGACCCATATATATGCTGTCTACAAGAGACCCACTTCAGACCTAGGGACACATACAGGCTGAAAGTGAGGGGATGGAAAAAGATATTCCATGCAAATGGAAATCAAAAGAAAACTGGAGTAGCAATACTCATATCAGATAAAATACACTTTAAAATAAAAAATGTTACAAGAGACAAGGAAGGACACTATGTAATGATCAAGGGATCAATCCAAGAAGAAGACATAACAATTATAAATATATATGCACCCAACATAGGAGCACCTCAATACATAAGGCAAATGCTAACAGCTATAAACGAGGAAATCAACAGTAACACAATAATAGTGGGGGACTTTAACACCTCACTTACACCAATGGACAGATCATCCAGACAGAAAATTAATAAGGAAACACAAGATTTAAATGACACAATAGAGCAGAGAGATTTAATTGATATTTATAGGACATTCCATCCAAAAACAGCAGACTACACTTTCTTGTCAAGTGCACACAGAACATTCTCCAGGACTGATCACATCTTGAGTCACAAATCAAGCCTTGGTAAATGTAAGAAAATTGAAATCATATCAAGCATCTTTTCCGACCACAATGCTATGAGATTAGAAACCAATTACAGGGAAAAAACCATAAAAAACACAAACACATGGAGGCTAAACAATACGTTACTAAATAACCAAGAGGTCACTGAAGAAATCAAAGAGGAAATCAAAAACTACCTTGAGATAAATTACAATGAAAACACGATGATCCAAAACCTATGGGATGCAGCAAAAGCGGTTCTAAGAGGGAAGTTTATAGCAATACAAGCCTACCTCAAGAAACAAGAAAAAATCTCAAATAAACAATCAAACCTTACACCTAAAGGAACTAGAGAAAGAAGAACAAACAAACCCAAAGTTAGTAGAAGGAAATAAATCATAAAGATCAGAGCAGAAATAAATGAAATAGAAACAAAGAAAACAATAACAAAGATCAATAAAACTAAAATCTGGTTCTTTGAGAAGATAAACAAAATTGATAAATCTTTAGCCAGACTCATCAAGAATAAGAGGAAGAGGACTCAATCAATAGAATTAGAAATGAAAAAAAGAGAAGTTACAACGGACACCACAGAAATACAAAGCATCATAAGAGACTACTATAAATAACTCTATGCCAATAAAATGGACAACCTGGAAGAAATGGACAAATTAGAAAGGTATAACCTTCCAGGACTGAACCAGGAAGAAATAGAAAATATGACTAGACCAGTCACAAGCACTGAAATTGAAACGGTGATTACAAATCTTCCAACAAACAAAAGTCCAGGACCAGATGGCTTCACAGGTGAATTCTATCAAACATTTAGAGAAGAGCTAACACCCATCCTTCTCAAACTCTTCCAAAAAATTGCAGAGGAAGGAACACTCCCAAACTCATTCTGTGAGGCCACCATCACCCTGATAGCAAAACCAGACAAAGATACTACAAAAAAAGAAAATTACAGATGAGTATCACTGATGGATATAGATGCAAAAATCCTCAACAAAATACTAGCAAACAGAATCCAACAGCACATTAAAAGGATTATACACCATGATCAAGTGGGATTTATCCCAGGGATGCAAGGATTCTTCAATATATGCAAATCAATCAATGTGATACACCATATTAACAAATTGAAGAAGAAAAACCATATGATCATCTCAATAGATGCAGGAAAAGCTTTTGACAAAATTCAATACCCATTTATGATAAAAACTCTCCAGAAAGTGGGCATAGAGGGAACCTACTTCAACATAATAAAGGCCATATACAACAAACCCACAGCAAACATCATTCTCAATGGTGAAAAACTGAAAGCATTTCTTCTAAGATCAGGAACAAGACAAGCATGTCCACTTTCACCACTGTTATTCAACATAGTTTTGGAAGTCCTAGCCATGGCAATCAGAGAAGAAAAAGAAGTAAAAGAAATACAATTTGGAAAAGAAGAAGTAAAACTGTCACTGTTTGCAGATGACATGATGACTGTACATAGAGAATCCTAAGATGCCACCAGAGAACAACTAGAGCTAATCACTGAATCTGGTAAAGTTGCAGGATACAAAATTAATGCACTGAAATCTCTTGCATTCCTATACACTAACAATGAAAGATCAGAAAGAGAAATTAAGGAAACAGTCCCATTCACCATTGCAACAACAAGAATAAAATACCTAGGAATAAACCTAAGGAGGTAAAAGACCTGTACTCAGAAAACTGTAAGACACTGATGAAATAAATCAAAGATGACACGAACAGATGGAGAGACACACCATGTTCTTGGATTGGAAGAATCAATATTGTGAAAATGACTATACTACCCAAAGCAATCTGTAGATTCAATGCAATCCCTATCAAATTGCCAGTGGCATTTTTTACAGAACTAGAACAAAAAATCTTAAAATTTGTATGGACACACAGAAGACCCCGAATAGCCAAAGGAGTCTTGAGGGAAAAAATGGAGCTGGAGGAATCAGACTCCCTGACTTCACACTATACTACAAAGCTACAGTTATCAAGACAGTATGGTACTGGCACAAAAACAGAAATATAGATCAATGGAACAGGATAGAAAGCCCAGAGATAAACCCACGCACCTATGGTCAACTAATCTATGAGAAAGGAGGCAAGGATATACAATGGAGAAAAGACAGTCTCTTCAAAAGTGGTATTGGGAAAACTGGACAGCTACATGTAAAAGAATGAAATTAGAACACTCCCTAACACCATACAGAAAGATAAACTCAAAATGGATTAGAGACCTAAATGTAAGACCAGACACTATAAAACTCTTAGAGGAAAACATAGGAAGAACACTCTTTGACATAAATCACAGCAAGATCTTTTCTGATCCACCTCCTAGAGTAATGGAAATAAAAACAAAAATCAACAAGTGGGACCTAATGAAACTTAAAAGCTTTTGCACAGCAAAGGAAACTACAAACAAGACAAAAAGAGAACCCTCAGAATGGGAGAAAATATTTGCAAACGAATCAATGGACAAAGGATTAATCTCCAAAATATATAAACAGCTCATACAGCTCAATATTAAAAAAACAACCCAATCAAAAAATGGGCTGAAGACCTAAATAGACAGACATTTCTCCAAAAAAGACATAAAGATGGCCAAGAAGCACGTGAAAAGCTGCTCAACATCACTAATTATTAGAGAAATGCAAATCAAAACCACAATGAGGTATCAACTCACACCAGTTAGAATGGGCATCATCAGAAAATCTACAAACAACAAATGCTGGAGAGGGTGTGCAGAAAAGGGAACCCTCTTGCACTGTTGGTGGGAATGTAAATTGATACAACCACTATGGAGAACAGTATGGAGATTCCTTAAAAAACTAAAACTAGAATTACCATATGACCCAGCAATCCCACTACTGGGTATATACCCAGAGAAAACCATAATTCAAAAAGACACATGCACCCCAATGTTCATTGCAGCACTATTTACAATAGCCAGGTCAGGGAAGCAACCTAAATGCCCATCGGCAGATGAATGGATAAAGAAGATGTGGTACATATATACAATGGAATATTACTCAGCCATAAAAAGGAACGAAATTGGGTCATTTGTAGAGACGTGGATGGAGCTAGAGACTGTCATGAAGAGTGAAGTAAGTCAGAAAAAGAAAAATAAATATCGTATATTAATGCATGTGGAACCCAGAAACATGGTACAGATGAACTGGTTTGCAGGGCAGAAAGAGAGACACAGGTGTAGAGAACAAACATATGGACACCAAGGGGGGACAGTGGCGGGGGCAGGGGGATGAATTGGGAGATTGGGATTGACATATATGCACTTATATGCATAAAATAGATAACTAATAAGAACCTGCTGTATAAAGAAGTAAATAAAATAAAATTCAAAAAAAACCGTCTTTGTCTACAGTGACCCAAGCACACCCACCTCCCCGTTGCTCGAATACAAGGCCTCTGGGACCTCATGGAGGGTGGAACAGCAGACTAGAGGGGCTGGGTAGGAGAACTGAACAGTGGTTCTGACCAATACTTAGTCTCCTCCCCACCGCCCAAGGCGGTTGGATTAATGGGGAGCTGTTTCACACTCCCATCCTAGACTCACTGGTGGTTCTCCAGTGGGTCAGCAATGGAGAGGGTCTTGACAGCAGATTGGAGGTCCATGTGGGTGGAAACAGGGCACTGCCAACCACCTGATCCCAGAGAGCCAGGTCGACCCTGAGTGGGTGTAGAGAGGGTGCTGCAGAAGCTGGACACGTAGCATGGAAAACAGATGTGTGATGGTCCCGGCAGGAGACCTGCAGTTGTACTAGAATCAGGAGAAAAGCATCATCATAATAACTGCTCGCTAAAGGCCAGGTGCTATCCTAAGATCTTTATACAGATTACCCGTTTAATTACCACAGACCCACTAAGAGATAGGTACTATTATCATCGTATTTGTAGATGGGAAAACTGAGGCACAAAGAAAACTTGCCCAGAGTTACACAGCTCATAACCAGCAAAGCCAGGACCTAAACCCACGCAGTCTGAACCAGAGTGTGGACAGATAACCTCCACACCATGCTGCTTGCTAGAGTTTGGGGCTGTGCACATTTGGTGGGTACTCGGGATGGGGCGCTCTTGCAGCTCCTGGAATTTGATTGCCCGGGGGTCTGAGGTGAGGGTTGCTATATACTGTTTCCAGAGCCTCTCCTGGGAGGGAATGAACCCCACGATCAGGACCACTGGGTGGGGCTGAGGCAGGCACCGGCAGACTGAACCGTCCTCTTGGATTCGTCCCTCACGCCCCTGGTACAGACTTCACTTCTTCAGATGATTACCCAGTTAAGTTATCTGACACGTGACATTCTGAGCTGTTGCTCCAGGTGTGCACTTGGCTGCTTTCCTGGTGTTGACAGTATACCTGCCTTGCTGCTTAGGGAAGGGAGAGTTTGGGCTCCACCGCAGCCCTGAGCTTCATCTGAGGCCTGGCTGGGAATGGCTTTGTGCATTAAGATCCGAAGGGAGGGCAGCCCCAGGGCCAAGAGGGAGAGAGCCAGGTCCTTCTCAGTTTCTGAAATGATAAACATTCCTGCCAGGTTCTTGGGAACAATGGAGTCCTCTGTGAAAGGGCCTGGCCCCCAACCTAAGCTAATTAGATCTAGCGGAGGCTAAAATTGACCCTTCGACACCCCTGGGGCTCTGCGTCGCCTCACAACCCTGAGGGAGATGCCAGAGTATGTCAAGGACACCTGAATACCCCTGGGCAGATGAGACACAGCAGAAGGTTCTGGGCTCTGTGGAGCCCTCCTCTGCCCCTTCCTGCGTCTCCCCTGACACACCCCCTGCGTGTGCCTCCATGGGCCATGGGTCCTGGCTAGCCTAGCTTGAAGGAATGCACCCAAGGTCATTAGTGTATGACTCAGAAGAGGTGGAAGCCAGATGAGAGGCCAGGCGAGAGGAATACAGTTCAACCACGGAGCAGGTGTGGAGAGGAAGCCAGTATGGTGTGGTTTGCTGTCCAGTGTGAGCGAGTGTTCTCCTTGCAGGAGGCCACCTCCCATGGACCAGACCGGTCCTCACCCTGCACGTCCTCTCGAGCTCCAAGCGCTCTGCACACACATACCTGTACGCCTAACACTTCCCGGCCCCCATGTGGGGTCCCAGCTGTGTGGGTGATGAGGGCTGGGTTGCAGGTAGTGGAAGGAGCACGGCCTTTGAAGCCAGGCAGACGTGACCTTGAATCCCAGTTCAGAAAGATGATTTCTGTTTGAACTGCCACACGTAAAGGGCGCTTGTCCGTGCTCGGCAGCTGTGATCCACCCGACCCGTCTCCGCTAGGATCTGTCGTCTGACACGGTCACCCCACCCAAGAGTCTCCACTGCAGGCCTCGCAATGCCAGCCGCTCTGTTGTTTGCTTCAGACCTGCGTGATCTGTCCTTGTGCTTAACTGGCACATCCACCAGCACGTACTTGTGCAGAATTACGGGGCCATGATGAGTCAGAAAGGTGAGGGTAGGAAGTGGGACTTGGTTTCCCCAGTCGAGGCTCTGTGGCAGATACCTGAGGACAAATTCGCATTTGGACAAAGCCAGCAGCCCCTGGCCCTGCGCCAGGCTCTTGTCTCTCTTATCTGCGGGTAGATGGGCTTCTGTACACAGGCCAGTAACAGGTACACAGGATATTAACAGCTACTGTTTACTGCATCTTACCAGGCTCCTCGAGAGCCCAGGTTGGGTTCTTTGTGTACTTGATCTCTGAGCCCTACCGCACCCCTGCAAGGTGCTTGTTACTTTACCCAGATGAAAACTAAGTTGTCTAAGACATCGCAGCGGACCCAGAGCCAGTCCCCTGTATTTTTCCTGTGTTTATCGTCCAGCTTCTTGTGGCCCTGGTAAACATGACGCCTCACAGACAGACACTTGCATTCTTGAGGGACACACGTGAGGGACACACACACACACCCGGAGGGCAGGATACCATGATGGTCAGAGCACCGGAGCTGGAGTCTAGAAAGAGGGGGTCAGCTCCCCCGGTAACAACCGTGTGGCCTTGAAGCCTGGCTGCTCCCGGCCCTTGAGCCTGGATCACAGGCACTGTGCACCTCGTGGGGATGTTGCGCAGGTCTGATGAGCTAAATGTGTGTGAATGTGCTTTATCAGTTGTAAAGGTCCTCGAAAGCTTGAAGGGGGTTTACTTTTTCATCTCTTCCTCTCCCTCCCCAGCCCCCATAAAAGGATGTGATTAAAGCTCACACTCACCCCCTTGGGGTTTTCTGCCTGCCACTGTCAATGTCTGGCGAGCCCTTGCCTCATTTTTTACACTGGGACCTTTTTATCTTCAACCACCTCTACTATCTCCACACACACACACACACACACGCACACACACACACCCCTCTCTGCCTCTTAAATGCCTACTGAAGCCATTTTCTAGCCACATACAAGACTGATGTTGCCAACACCTTGACCAAAGCCACTCTGGAAAACAAAGACAACTTTATCTCAGCAAAAGTCAGAAGGACGCTGACACCCAGGACACCGTCTTTGATCGCATTGCAATCTGGACTCCAGCCCATCTGTCAGTTCATCAGGAACACACACACACACACACACACACACACACACACACACACACACACACACACACACACACACACACACACACACACACACTCTCTCTCTCTCTCTCTCTCTCTCTCTCTCTCTCTCTCTCTCTCTCCCAGCATAACTGGGAGGCAGGCAGAAAGCAAGGATTAGCCCCAGCAGACCAGCTGTCTCCTCCCCGTCCTCAGGGCACCCAAGTGCTGATTCCTTTGCCAGAGCCCCGCTGCACGTCCAGTTATGCCCAGGTTCCTCTGCCAGGCTCTTCCAGCTGGAGCAGAGCAAGCACAGGGCTGCAGCTGGGTCTGCTTCACTTCCTGTCTTCACTTCCACATCTGGCCCTTTTAGTCCCCCAGCCTTGGTGTTCTGAGCAGAGCACGGGGTTAGGAGTCAGGACCCCTGGGTTCTAGCCCTTGCTACCCTCTTTCTGGCCATGACTCCTTAAGCAAGTCACGTAGCTCCTTAGGCTAAAGCAAAGGTGGTGGCGTTGGGTTGTATGGCTTCTGTGATCTCTTCCAGCTCTAACCATGTAGGATCTAGTAACTCAAAGTCTATAACCTAGTTACAAGTGGGATCTTCAAGTGAGCCATGGTCGCATTATGGAGCTGAGCTGAAGTTTCTCCACCTGTAAAATTAAGAGGTCAAGTTAGAGCAGTAGTTCTCAGTGGCAGCTGTGACTAAAAGCATCTGCAGCGGTTTAAATCAGAATCCCAGAGGTGGGGCCCCGGCAGCTTTAGTTTTCAGGAGCTCCCCAGGGATGCTCTTGGGCAACTGCTGAGCAGGGTGATCTCCGAAGCTCCTTCCAGCTTGGATCTTCTCTGACTTGTCAGGAGTCGGTAACCTGCAGCCCATATCTTCCAGGCCACCCCAGGCTGGCAGTGTACTGACGGTTAGGGTCATGATAATGTAACAGAAACTTTATCTCCAGCTCAGCCCTCAGCAACCAAACTGTTGAACCTCACTGCCAAGTTCCCGCATGTCTCATTTACGCGGGTAGTGGGGGGGGGTAGTCTCATATGTGTTTCCACGCCCCCCCCCAATTTCCTCCTGAAGCCTCTATCACTGCACAGAAGGCACCCGTCTCCCAAGCTGCAATTCATCCTATGTCAGTAGTTCATCAGACAGGAAAAAGCATCAGACCAAAGGTGACTGATCATTTGGAGGAGGGCGTGATTCAGGGTACCCTGGCTCAAAAGAGGAAATGGGCCAATTGGAGTCCTTTCCAGGAATTTGAACTGACAGACGGGAAAAGGTATATGGAGAGAATTTTCCAGTTAGGAAGGGAAATTAGGGCAGAAAGGTTGCTATGGTTTAGATTTTAGAGTTGGGTCGTGGTAGGCCAAAGGCAAGTGCCAGCTGTGATGGAGCAGAAGAGAGAAGAATAGGGAGTAAAGGGTCAGATCTGTGGAGAGAGAATAGGGCAGATGGGAAAGAAAGAGGGAAAAGCAGGCAGAGCGAGTGACGGTCCCCAGAGCTGCCTCAGTTCATGATCATTTTCCACTCCAGTCCCTGTTCACAAATTTACAACGAACTCTGTTTCTCCAGAGGGAACTTACGTGAGCCTCTGCTTTAGGTCACTGGAAGAGCCAGGCTGAAAAAGAGCTGTGAGATTAGATGGTTCTGATTAGTGCCCCAATCCCCTTGTTAGCTGGGTGGATGGAGCTAACAGATGAAAGTAGGGTGTCTCAAACTTTAGGGTGCACTAAAATAACCTGGAAGGCTTGTGAAAACAGACTCAGAGAGTTGACTGAGCCACCAAGTTCCAGGCGCTACGAGTGCCTGCTGGTGCAGGGACCACACTTTGAAAACCACTGAATTGAAGGCTGGTGAAAAGTCATTCACGCACGGTGGCTGTAAATTTGCCTCTAAGGTTCCTGGCATTTAAGGCAGATAAATGCAAAAGGAGATGAAAACACATGGCTTTCAGTTTCCGACAAGAAAAAGCTTGCAGGCTTATCTGCAGAAGTGTCATTTTGCTGAGAGTTCTGACTCACATGTGGGCATCTTCCCAGACAGACCAGCTGGGCAGGCCAGGGTCTGTCATGGATTGATTGGTGCCAGTGATTGGGAATTGATGCTGGAATGGATCTGAGGAAGGTGGCATGGGAGTCCTTCCAGAGCGTGAGGTTGTTCAGCTGTCATTTGACGTGAATGTCATGTGGTGTAAGTTAAATTGTATCTGGATCCCACATCGCAGAAACACTTTGAGACAGAGAGATGGAGGAGAGAAGGACCTGTTGTTTTTTTTTTTCTAATTTTTATTTTTTTTTTAGTAAAGACTTTATTTTTTTAGGAACAGTTTTAGGTTCACAGCAAAATTGAAGGGAAGGTACAGAGACTTCTCATAGACCCCCTGCTCCCACACGTGCACAGCCTCCCCATAAACAACATCCCTCACCAGAGTGCTACATCTGTCGCAACTGATGAACCTACAGTGACACATCATTATCACCCAGAGTCCATAGTTTACGTGAGGCTTCATTCTTGGTGCTGTATATTCTATGGGTTTGGACAAATGTATAATATGGTATCATACAGAGTATATTCACTGCCCTAAAAACCCTGTGTTCTGCCTATTCATCTCTCCCTCCCCTACTCCACTCCTGGAAACCACTGAGGGTCGTTTATTTTTGTGTCTGAATTACATGGGTTTCAATCACTGAGGGAAGTGGCGTCTTTTTTAGAGGAAGTTTAAAGATTTACAGACGAAAAAGTGAGTTTGTACTTCATTGCATGTGACCTGCCTTTAGCATCCAGGAGCCGCTTGCTGTGTGGGGAGGATAGAGAACCCTCACCCGCAACCGGCACCCATGAGTCTGGGCGTAGGGGGCTCAGAGTGAAGGTAGAAAAGGTTGAGCGGCCTCACACAGATGCAAAGATTTTATTTTTCTGTTCAAGCTGGAAGCAGATGAGCTTTATTAACTAGAACAGGATGTTCTGAGTTTGACTTCCTTTAGCCGAAGGCAGATTTCCCTGGCAGTTTAAACAAACTGATTTTTGTTTCTTTTTTATCTGACTCTGTACTTTTCCTCCTTTGTCTCTGGCAATCCCAACCATGGTGATCAAAAGAATAGGTGTGGGAGAATTTCCTTACTGAGAAGGAAATCCGTACATACAGTCAGGAGTTGAGTAGACCTTTCCGTAAATATCCTTGATCTCTCATTAACCTGTAAAATGCACGAAAGCTTGTGTTTGCTCACAGAAACAGACTCAGGGACTGGGACTTGGGAAGGAGAGGTTTTGTGTGAATGGGACGAGAAGGAACAGATCAGGAAGAGTGTGTCTGGGATGCAGAGGAAACTGAGGCACCAAGATTTAAATAACCTGAAAACAGTTACATACCTAGTACACAGTCAAGCTGCGATTCGAACCCAGGCTCCAGAGCACACACCCTTGGCTACTGCCCATCATCATGTCCTTCTGAGCCTCTTCTCCCTGGTGATGGAGCTTCTCCAGGACAGAGGACTCACCACCCCCCTGTGCACAGCATGTGTGAGAAGATCACTCCGTCAAGTGGGTGGGGAAGGTAAGGCCAATGTGAGGCCAAGTGAGGACTTTGGAGTCGCTCATCGGGGATCACAGTACACTTCTGAGAGGGGGGCTAAACTGAAAGCATTTTCCAAGGAGGATAGTTCTCGGAGGGCTCAAGAGGAGCGTCCACAGAGCACTGCTGTGTTAGCTGAAGGACAATGAGACAAGAGCCTGACAGAGTCTGAGATGCCGAAATGAAGGGTGAAAATGCAGGACGTTGAGAAAGAGAAGCCTGCGGGATGTGAAGACTAGTTGGATGTGAAGGTGAAAGGGAGAAGAAGAAACGTCAGATGTGAACTGCATTGCAGTGCAGTGACAGGCATGGAAAGTTGAGCTTGGGCTCCAGAACTGGAACAGTGAGCTGGATCAGAACAACAGCTGCCACTGCCTTCTGTTGAGGGGTCAGGACCACGATAGTCACGTGACCTTTATTCTTTGAGTCTCACAACAGCCCTGAGAAATCAGAATACGTTACTGTCCCCATGTCACAGAAGAGAGGTTCAGAGGTGATGGGACACTTGCCTGGAGCCAAAGGGCTAGTAAGTGGCAGGATTCAAACCCGAGTCTATTCTGTTCCAGGGCCTCTCCCTCCTTCCACATTGGAACTCCCTCTAGTCCTGCATTGCTCAGCATTTCTGAGTCATGTGTCCCACACATATGTCCTCCTCAAAATGACAGCTACGGGACTTCCCTGGTGGTGCAGTGGTTAAGAATCCACCTGCCAATGCAGGGGACACGGGTTCGAGCCCTGGTCCAGGAAGATCCCACAAGCAGCGGAGCAACTAAGCCCGTGCACCACAACTACTGAGCCCGTGAGCCACAACTACTGAGCCCGCGAGCCACAACTACTGAGCCCACGTGCCACAACTACTGAAGCCTGCGGGCCTAGAGCCCACGCTCCGCAAAGAGAGAAGCCACCGCAGTGAGAAGCCCGCACACCACAATGAAGAGTAGCCCCCGCTCGCCGCAACTAGAGAAAGCCCACGCTCAGCAACAAAGACCCAATGCAGCCAAAAATAAATAAGTAAATTTATAAAAGAAAAAAAATGACAGCTAAGCAAACACGTTCCTTAGACCTAATGAAATTAGCCACAGGGATCTGCAGGAGCCCGCGTGCATCAGCCTCGGCTAGAGTCCCCTGCGGGGAGACAGGGGCCGTGGGGCTGTGTCAGGGTGCCCGGTTAGGGAGCCACGGGAAGAGAGCCAGGGTTTGCACCTTGGCAGGATCTTGATACCCGCACAGGCAGAGCCCTTCAGGCACATAGCAAGGACACACCAAGCACTTCATCCATCCTGCTCCCATGATACGTCCTTGAGTTGGTATCAGGTTATTCGATGGGTCCACATTTAAGCACACCCCCTGCACAGCCAACACAGATGCTACCTGTGTGCCCCCGGCAGCTCCCTCCCAGACAACTCCCCGCTCCACGTTCCAAGACAGGCTGAGACGTTTGCCTGCTAAGAGGACTTTGAGAAGAGTCACATCTCTCCAGGAAGTCTTAGGTGAGGCCTTGTCTGTAAAGAGATGGAATAGATTCCCTCTTAAGAGACCCTTGAACTCAGCATTTCTGTCGGTTTGCCTCTCTTTGCATCCTACAGTGACAGGATCATGGAGCTCAAACCAAGGCCAAGAGGGGACATGACACCCTCCGCACCGGGGGTACAAATCAGTGGAAACAGTAGGACTAGAACTCAGGTCTCCTGACTCCTTATTCCCTTACTGCTGTGCAGAGAGATAGGTGGGTGTTCCCCCGCCATTTGAATCAAGCTTAATTCGTAATTATTATTTACATTTATATAACACTTTGAAGTTTGAAGGTGAATTCAAATACAATCCTGCCAACTGCTCTGTGAAACACAGGGCAGCCCCTTTCACGTGACGAAATGGGGGATCCAGAGGTTGACTCCCTCAGGCTCTCTACAAATAGTGAGAGAGAGAACTGCACCTAGAGTTGGCAGCTTTCTGTTTGCCATTCAGGACTCTTTCCACTACTGGACTGGCTATAAGCTTCCGACTGGCAGGAACCATATTTGTTTAGCTCACCGTTGGATACCCAGCACCCAGCACAGAGCCTGGATACACTCCTTGTTAGATGGAAGGAAGAATGGATGGAAGGATCAATGGATAGAAGAATAGGATCGATGGATAGAAGAAACTTAGAGTCTTATTTTCCTGATGACTTCTAATAGATCTTGGAGGAGTGAGCTTCTATTATTAATGGCTCCTTAAAAACAAAGAGCTTTAACTCTGTAATTTTGTTTAAAATTCATTATGTCCTAATTTTTTTTAATGTTAGTGTAAATTACATTTGGTTCCTTTAAGAATCTTCAGCAGGAAGACTTGCCCAGGACTTGGGACATAGTAGGCATTCGATAACTGTTTCTGGAATTTAACTGAATTTAAAAGCGAGGCTGGAGAGGTAAAAGTAATTGCAGAGTCTCTATGTTACTGGTATGATTAAAGAACAGACTATCTATTACTTGCAAAATAACTTTATCTCCAAATCCAGGCCTATCAATTGGGAAGAAACCAACAGCGAGAATGGAATGAGATCATGACCTGCATTTCCAGAATCTTTGGTTCCAAAGGATTAATAACGATGTCCAATCCTCACCACAAATAGGTGCAATAGATTGCCCTTGCCTGCCGGTGCAGGATGGACCCCGCGTGAGCCAGCGGTGCTTCTTGTGTGCAGCCAAGTGGAGGGACGTGGATGTGAGGTTGTCGTGGTAACTTTTTCACTGATCGGAAGAATAGATGAAGCTGGAGTGAACCTCCTTGGCTCATATGGGGGTGGGAGTGGGGTAACCAGTAGTAAGGAGCAGAGAAACTTCTCTCTCTCTCTCTCTCTAGACAAAGACGGTGCAGGAAATTTGAATTCAAGTAATAGTAAAGCAAAATCAGGTAAAGTGCTGGCTAGAATTAGGGTAGATAGGTAATAAAATGATTTTGATGATCAAACCAGAAACGGGGGTGTTTGAGAGTAAACCTCTACCCAGGCCAGTGGTTTGAAACTTTCATAAGAGTCCACTTTAAAAAATTACAGACTCTAGCTCCCTTTCCCAAGATTCTGTTTCATTGTGTCAGGAGTGGGGCACAAGAATCTCTGTTTTAAAACTACCCAAACTTGGGGCTTCCCTGGTGGCGCAGTGGTTGAGAGTCTGCCTGCCGATGCAGGGGACACAGGTTCGTGCCCTGGTCCGGGAAGATCCCACATGCCGCGGAGCGGCTGGGCCCGTGAGCCATGGCCGCTGAACCTGCGCGTCCAGAGCCTGTGCTCCACAACGGGAGAGGCCACAGCAGTGAGAGGCCCGCGTACCGCAAAAAAAAAAAAAACAAAAAAACTACCCAAACTCATTATCCTACAGGAAATTTATGGACTATATTGGTAGCACATGGACCATAATTTCATAAACTCTCCTCTGGGTAAGCAGAGCATCAGAAATCAAACTCAAGCCTGAGCTGACAGCTGTTCTCATCTGATGGGAAAACTTAGGGGAAAATAAAAGCTGTTTTCTACTTAGTCCTAGTTTTAAAACAAAGCAAAAACCAGAGTTTAATTATTCCATGACTGATAACAGTTGAGTTTCTAAAATAAGCTACTTTAGTTTATACACTATACTTTCTTTTAAACTTACATTCTACCAAATGCTTCCCTCATTGACAGAAACCAGCAGATGTTCGCTTTGCCTGATGGCCTTTCACCATCTTACCCAATGACAAATTCCCACGTACCCATTAAAATCATCCCAAATGTCTTCATCTCTTGCCACCTCCTTAGTCTCTGTACCCACACTCTTGCTTGCAGAGTATTTTGATCCTTCTTCTATGTCTGTCCACAGTGGCCTCTGCTAATACTCTACTAGTGAACTTACTACATTGTTATCCAGTAGTTATTTACAGATCTGCTCCATCACTCTCTCCTCTATCTGACGGAGCTTATCAGACAGTGTGTCTCATTCATCTTTGTAACTTTGCCCTTTCCCTTTCTTTAACTCCTAGTATGGCAGTTCCCATATACTAGAATGAATGAATGAATGAATATATGTTCCATAAGGGCAGAGATCTTTGTCTGTTTTGTTAACTGACGTGAATATTCCAAATGCCTAGAACAGGTCTTGTCACAAAGAGGGGTCTAATAAGTAATTGTTGAAATAATTCATGAATAGAAAAGAAAGCCAATAGAAAAGAAAGACTGGACCTGCTGTGTTTCTCAGCATAATAGTAAAAATTTTTCATAGTGGCACAGTCTCATGAACAGGTCATGATTGAGCTCCCCATTTGATATTTCTGGCATCTAATAGTTTGGGGTTTAGCTGTATAGACCCAAGGTATTCTAATAGAGAAACAGAAGTAATATTGCAAGCATATAGCTCATACCTACATAATCGGATCAAGTCAACTTTTTTCAGCCTTCCTCATCACATTCTGCTACTAGTGGTAAGCCTCGGATACCAATGATTCTCTAGGAGACTTTACATGGAGTAATAGTAAAAATAGCTTCTGTTTATTGAGCACTTACTAAATGTGCCAGGCATTGTACTAACTGCTTTCCATATATTATCTCTTTTCATCGTTTTCAGGCAACTTGATTAGAAATGTTTTATTGTCCCTATTTAACAGATGAAGAAACTGGGGCTCAGATGTAATTTGCCAAGGTCACTCAGCTACTAACCAGAAGACATGAGATTTGAGCCTAAGTCTGTCTGAGCTTCTGCTCTTGAGCTTCACAGTAACTCTAGTGTTTTGAATTCAGTGGGTCCCGTTGGAACACACGTCGTTTCCCAGTCATTTCAGAGCAAATACTTTCTTGGCCTTCACCTTCCTGATCTTGAGTTTTCTGAGACGTCTTCCTTTCAAGAGATTTATAGTTTGGAGACGAAACTCAGTCAAAATGACAAATTACATCCAATGCCCCACACCCACCTCACCCCAGCTTAATTATACCTGATGAGTAGCCCTTTCATACATTTGGTTCCAGGCACTTAGCTGTCTCTTGCATTTGCTTCCAGTGATCAGGGTCCCTGAGGTTTGCACATATGTTTTCCCAGTGAACTTTTGTCCTCTCTGAAAACTGCATTCTGTTCTCTTTTATTAAATTCCAGCTTTCATGACTAATATACGGTGATAGCTCCAGAAATGTTTATACGATAAATTAAAGTGGGCAGAATCTTCCGCTTACAAATTGCTTCAAGACAGGGCTCAGATATCTACCCATAGAATTGTCTTATAAATGCTAGCATAAAATTGATCCGAGCTTCTACAACTTCAGCTTGCCCTTGGCCTAGGGGCTGTTGTTTCAGTGGGTCTCGCCAGGGTCCTGCGCTCCTAGCCTGTTTCTATGACTCAGTTGGAAAAAGTATGTGGGACTACTTCTCAAACCTGCTTCAGAAAAACAGGATGTTTCTCTCTCCCGATCTTGCACATACCTGTAAACAAACGACTCGTTGGCAGGGCCTCTGAGTCAGAGGTATAGCATTTTCAGTCTCTCAGGTTTGACGATTATTTGCTTGGATAAATCAGAAGTTCATGTTAGAACAGAGCCACGTTCCAAAAACGTATTGCCCAGAGACCCAGATTAACTAGAGACCTTCTAGACGGCAGGAAGGTGTGTGTTTGTTCTAGACGGCAGGAAGGTGTGTGTTTGTTTTATAAAGTGGAGGCATGTGTGGGTCTGTGCCATGTTCACAGCCATAAAAGAAAGTGAAGAGTGTTAAGTGTGGCTTCTCAGGGAAAACGGGGCCTGAAGCCTCTGTGATTATTATTGTTGGAGGAGGAAATATTTCAGTAGAAAAAGAAACTCCTTTGTACCATCTCTGCCTGAGTTTTCTCGGCATGTTTTAATATTTTCAAGTAGCAGCTGAAACCACACTAACCTTCCTTGTTCTAATTGGAAGCATCTGTGAGTTGCAAAATTAGAATTTTCAGATTCTTAAGTGATTTGTTATTTGGACAGGGGTGTCAGTTTCGGCGGAAATTTTCATCTATGCGGCCTTTTTTTTTTCCTCCCAATTATAAATTGTTCAGTCAGCTAATGATGTGATGGTAACCAGGGCACTCTTCATCAGCTTTCCATGTACGGACGCTTTCTTAAAAATGAAAACCACACTTTCTTCTACAGTGGTTTGTACACCTTATCAGGCTCCTTCTTATTCGAGGAGAACAGAAGGAAAAATTCCCCCAACCCTTGGAATTCGACTGGAACAATTTTCTCCTGCCAAAAGGCATCTCATAATCAAAAACACTAGAGCAACAAGTGATATTTGCAAATTCCAGGAAGAAAAAAAATAGTTGAAACAATTAGAAACCTATTCCAGGTTTTCTCTATGTTAGTAGGAGCCTGTCTTCTGAAGGACTTTAGTGTTTTACAGGTTATCTCCCGAAACTTCAACAAGAGAGACTTGAAGGTTCGGTGGCTTCTTACAGGCTTGCCTGTACTTACCACTTACATTACTTCCTGTCTCAGTGCTGCTACCTCATGGAGCCTCAGTTCTCCCGGGTGTAAATGAGAATTTCCTAGCTTCCTAGACTCATGGTGATGAGTAAATGGTGTAGCATTTGTAACATGCTCCCAGCGGGAGCTGTCTTACTCCATTCTGGCTGCTATAACAAAATACCACAGACTGGGTGGCTCATAAACAACGGAAATTTATTTCTCCAGTTCTGGAAGCTGGAAGTCCGAGATCAGGGCAGTTGGCATGGTGGGATGAGGGCTCAGTTTTGGTGGCAGACTTGTCCTCGTACCGTCACATGGCAGAAGGGGTTAGGGAACTCTCCAGGGCCTCTTTTATAAGGGCACTAATCCCATTCATGAGGGCTCCACCCAAATGCCCCTCCCAAAGACCCCACCTCCTAATACCATCACATTGGACATTAGGATTTCAACATAAGAATTTTGGAGGGACACATTCAGACCATAGCAGGAGCTAAACAAACGCTGGCTTCTTCTCTTTCTCTCTTTCCTACATTTTACTTGTCGCAACTGAGGTAAAAATGACATGACTTACTTGAGGCCAAAGATCAGGCCCTCATGGAGCCAAGACAAGCCTGAAATTTACAGGTCTAGAAACTTCAAGGCTCCATCCTCTGTCTGGGTTCAACACCAGCTCTACAGAATTTGGCACAGGGTACGTTGTAGACTGTTCCAAAAAGTCATAGAGAGCAAAAGACTGTGGGTGCTACAAGCCACTTCACAGATACTTTACGTGCGAGTAGGATTAAAATTAATGACTACACAGGGGAAGGGTTCAAAATGATGCCGCCAAAAAGATGACCCTGTCCTTCCATACTAGGCTCCCCATAAACGTTTGCAGTATTAAATTTAATAGGCTGGACCTGCAGATCAGTAAGTTTTTGAGAGTGAAAAAGAAAAACAAATAATACTTATCTCAAGACACAGGCAAACCAGAATATGTAGTCGCCCTACCTGGGAACCACAGCATGAATTTCTGTGTCTCTTGGAGGGAAACCGCCATTCATTCCTTTGAGAAATACATCTTATGTTCCAACTTAAGATTTTTCAAGAGGCCACTTGTGACCAACATTGTGTTATTTTACTTAACGCTCATACCAGCTTAGTGAGATGGATTTAATTATTAAATTAACTATTAATTAGCGCCCCACTTTAGTAATGAGCAACTGACACTCAGTGAGGTTAGTAATTTGTTAAGGTTGCACAGCATATACGGGTAAGATTTGGGATTTGAGCCCAGGTCTGCCTAGCTGTAAATTCATGCTCTTGCAGCTGTTCTAGGTCTAGTCTGCAGGTCTTGCTAGATTATGTCACAGGATCATAGATTTTTAGAGGTTATCCGATCTACCTTCTACATTTTTCAGATGGGGAAACAAGCTCAGAGAGGTCTGATAGCTTTTGCAAACTCACGTAGCTGGCTATAGTAGCAGAAATTTTCTAGTGCCCTTTTCCGAACCACTCCATTCCCACACAGGGAAGGAGAGAAAGGAATCTATTCAGAGATTCCCTTCTGAAGTGGACACGATGTTTATAGGGCTGTACTGGGGACCCATGGAACTCATTGGAGGTGGAGCTGCTCTTAAGATGCTTCAGGTCTTCTTGGGGAAAACTGTCCAACAGCAGCAAAAGGAGGGAGGGTGAGAGGGAAGGGCCAGAGTGCCCTAGAGTGGAGGCTCCAGGCCCAGCTCTGCTGCTCTTTCACTGTGATGTAGCCACCCTGGTGCTCCTTGTTCCATGGTTCTCCCCATCCTCCAATCATGTCTCCATTATACCCCATTATATTCCTTGTTTCCCATGTGCCCAGCACAGTGCTGGATGCCTAAAGCAGGATGCAAGAAGCCCGAGCAGGGGACAAGGCGGTCAGTACTCTCAAGGAAGCTCCGCCCACTCCGAGGCCCCGCTGCGGGAGTCACGTGGGCGGAACCACCGTCCTCACCTTTACGTCTCACTCCAAAGACAGGCACGCTCCACCTCAGTGTCATCTGGGAGGGTCGGAAGGAAAGGGGGCCTCCTCGGGGTGGGAGGGGCCACGTGCCCACCTAAGAGGAGACAGAATGGGAAACAGGAGGGGCCGTCCGAGGTCCAGGAAATTAGCTATGGTTCAGTGGGTTAAAAATAATCAAAATGTCGCTCAAGATAGAAACTAAAACCAAAGAAGGATGGTGAGTGACCTACCACTAACAGGTGCCCGCCCCGCTTTATTCACATCCCCCCGAGGACATTTCACAGGACCAGGGGAGAACGTGATTCCTAATTTCTCCCAGGCACGATGGCTACCTCGCTGTATCCTCAGGCTCTGCCTTACCAGGTGCTGGGCAGCCAGGCCCTGGGACTTCTCAGACCTACTTTCTCCTGCTGTGCTGTTGAGTCCGGGAGGCTGTTGCTGGGTTTTAAAAATAGCCTCTTGCCTGTTTTCAGAGGACAGGTTCCCTGGCTGCCAAAAATGTGCAGAATGCTGGTTCCGTGGCAACAGCGAGTCTTTGTTCCAAAGTTGAAAGTTCACGTCCCTCCTCCTGAGCCCGGCCTCGGTGGTTTGCCTGATGTCGCTGACCCTGTTTTAATTAAGTCCTCCTTTTTTGTTCGACTCGGTGCCAAGAAGCTTGAATGAATCTTGTGTTGTTGAGTGGGTTTTGTTGGGGTTTTTTTCTCACTTCTTTTCTGGAAACTTCTAAGGGTCCCTCCTCTGCAGGCGGAGATAAGGGTTAAGAGTCTTTTTCTCAAGAAATAACATTCTCCTAAGTGAACGTTATCTTTGTTTTTCTTTCTCTCTCGTGTAACTGAATTCTAAAATTCAAGGGGGTTTTCTGGCTCCTGATGGAAACTGGAGATAGTGTGTAATTTACAGGCCTCTGTGGGAGGGAGGACACTTCACCAGGGCTTGCCCTTCTGAAATTCCAACAGACTGAGTTTTAAGACAGGTTCAGGGAAGGAATCGTGATCACCACTGCTCATGGCCACTGCACACAAATTGGATGTTGGTGTACTAGCTTCCTAGTGTTGCTGTAACAAAATACCGCAAACAGGGTGGCTTAGAACAGCAGAAGTTTATTGTCTTACAGGTCTGGAGGCTGCAAGTCTGAAATCCAGGTGTTGACAGAGTTGAGGTCTCTCTGACATCTGTAGGGGAGAAGCCTTCCTCGCCTCTTGTAGCTCCTGTTGTTTGGCAGTGGTCCTTGACGCTCCTTGCCATATAGACGCCTCACTGCAGTCTCTGCCTCCATCACCTCGTGGCCATCTCTCCCTGTGACTCCCTCTGTCTTCACCTCTTCTCATAAAGACACTGGTCATTTTTGATGAAAGCCCTCCCTGATGGCCTCACCTTAATGACATCTGCAAAGACCCTATTTCCAAAGAAGGTCACAGGTAGCAGGGGTTAAGATTTCGCTGTATCTTTTGAGGGGGACACAATTCAATTCAGAGTTGTTTCATTTTCTTGGCTTGGAATTTTCTGTCACCCAGAAAATATTTGGATATGTTACTGCTCTGTAGCATAAGTAACCAATATCTGCTACCACTTACGGAGCATTTACCACACGCCAAGCACTATGCCAGGTACATGATCTGTTATTTCATTGAATCCTCACAGAAGCACGTTGACGTAGGTGTTATTATATGCCCAGTTTATAACTGAAAAGATAAAGGCTCAGCTGTGTCTCATTTCAGCACCCACGTTCTGCACCACTGAGCATACCCAACACGTATGTTGCTTCTAGAGCGCCTGTTGTGTGCTTGGAGCTATGCTGGGCCCCAGGGTTACAGCAGTGAACAAGACAGATGTCGTCCTGCCCTCCTAGGACATAGAGTCTAGTAGGAGGACCTATGCATTAAAGATATACTTTTCTAAGTAACAGTCACTAACCCGCAGTGCTATAGCACCGTCTCCCATCAGGAATTCTTTTCCTCTGCTGTCATTGCCTGAGGTCTGTTGTAGGAACAGTGACTACTGAGATGAAGCGTAGTGAGAAGAGCTTCCAAGAAGGAAGACTCTCACCTCTGCTTTAACCAGAGCGCCAATGTCTCGTTTAACATAATGGGCATCTCTGAAAGGTTTTGTGGAACAGAGGTTACCGTGCTACGTGATGCTATGGAACAAACATCCCTTAAAGCTTATTCTGTGCTTCTGCCTCGTGTCCTGTGGGTCAGCCGGGGGCTGTGCTCAGCGTCTTCCTCACTCCAGAGCCAGGTCCTGAGGTAGCCTCGTCTGGAACAGTACAGATGGCGGCGGCAAAGGGAAAAGAGAAGATGGTGAATCACATACTGGCTTTTAAACGCTTCCAGCCCAATGTGTCAGGTCAGCCCTGTTGCAGGATGAACGGCCTGTAACAAATACGTCTTTTAGGCCAAATGAGTTACGTATGTGAAAGAATAAAGTAGGTGTTTAGTTTTTGTTAAGCATGAATCCATTCCCTTTCCTGGCCACACATTTACCCCAAAACTCCATGTGAGAGGGGGCTGCCCCCTTCTCTGGTCCCTCCTTCTCAGGCCCTGATGTCCAAGCATCAGCTGAGAAGGAACCTGGGTTCTGTTTCTAGAAACCAAAATAGGAAAGTTCAAATCTATGAAAGCCATAAATCAGGGGACAGTGATTTATGCTCCTGAACAATTTTCTGCAGCTTCCCTTTAAACAGCAACCTCCCGAGTACACATATGGTATTATTTTAGGTATATTTTAGTAACTCACAACTTTTCAGGAATGTTCTGTGAAGCAGGGAATACATTCATTTAAGCCCTGATTCCATAGGTTGGCAGCTTATCATATTGACTATATATATTTTTTCTTCCCTCAAGTTCCAAAATTGCTTCCCTGAAGTAAACAGGAAAAACTTGGGGGAAGGTATCAGTAGCTACAGTTATTTCTGTTTTTTTGTGTTTTGTTTTTTCCTGTTCCAGTTAACGGCTATTAACAATGAGAGATTCCCACGACAGCCTCTCACCCAGAGGCCCATCTTCACAGCACCAGGAGCGCCAAGGGCGTTCCGTTCTAATTACTCAGAGGAGTCGTTAGCCCGGATGAATGCTCAGGTTCTGTTAGCTCACTGCAGGATGCTCAGTGCCTCGGGATCCCCGGGGCAGCCTGTAATTCAGTCAGAAGCTGGAAATGCTTCCACGTCAGTGCGAAGCCGGGCCCAGCACTTCCTGGAGCTTCCCACCTTCCTGCTTCCTTTTGTGTCTCAGGACGGGGTGGGAGAACATGACACCAGCTGTTAGAGCCAATGTCTCACAGAGCAGCTTTCATTTTGGGGGTGGGGGGAAGGGTCTGACTCCTTCTCATGGAGAAAAGATTAAAACAGACCCAACTGTGGAATACAGAGAGCTCCTCGGCACCCTAATTACTACCCCATTCACCCAGAAAGGGCCGTCAGGAAACCAGAGAGACTGGTACCCTTAACACCCCCTCTCAGACTTACCATATTGGTCAAGGTCGGATAGATATGAAGAGTCACCTGTCTCCAGGGCTTTACAGTGTGCAGAGTGTGTGTGAACTTGCCTTGCTTCATCCTCACAGCCACTCCGTAATGGAGAAGCCATTGTGCCCATTTTACTGGAGAGAAAGCTAAGACACCGAGAATTGAAGAGACGTGTTCCAAATCCCACACCTAAAGGAGCCACATTTCCATGCTCCAAGAGACGTGTGTTTAAATCTCACCTCTACCTTCACGCCTCTTCCGTCTTAATCTCATCTATAGAATGGGGATGATGCCTGTCTGAGAGTGTTGCATGGGAATTAAGATAGTGTGCATAAAGGCACAAACAGGGTTCCTGAAATATTCAAAAGCCCAATGGATAGATGGATGGATGGATGGATGGATGAGTGAGTGAGTGGGTGAGTGAATATTGCCCTTTTGTGACTTGTATTCCCTTTCAGGCTGCCCTTGATCTCACCCTATTGAATACTAGCTCTTGCAGGGAATGTGGAAAACTGCTAGTTCCAACTGTGCATCACCAAAGAACTCTATTTTGCCCTCACTCAGTGACCTTCATACTGCAAGATTTTCTACCAAACTTTGACTGTCTTCCTGTTTCACCAAAAGCACATATAACTGTAAATCCTAGTTCCTGGCAAACGTGCACATTAACTTGGTATAAGTCTTGGTATAAAATACAAATTAATGATTAGCTACTAGTGTTTACTGAGCACTTACTATAAGCCAGGTTCCTCACTGGACATTTTGCTAGCATTTGGACCCAGGCGGTCTGACTGCCAGGCCTGCACTCCTAACCATGAACTGCACTAACTCAGCAACGCTAAGAGCTGCCATTTGTTGGGCACTAACTACATGCCAGCAGGCACCACGGTGAACTCTTTAAATATGCATTGTCTTAGTTGATCCTTATAGCGAAGGCATGAAGCAACTGGTGTCAAGTTCTCCATTTTACAGATGAGGAGCTGAAGCTTGAGGAAGGGGTAACCTGTCCACAGCCACACAGCTAGCGAGGAGCTAAGGCAGGATTTGAACCCAGTGCTGTGGCTGCAAAGCACGTACATTTAACCCCCAGTCTATGCTACCTTCCCTCTGCCACTCCTCTAAGACTTCACTTGAGTCACTTTCAGTGATCTGTTTTATTGGAAGTAGTCCCTGAAAATCCCCACGCCAGCCTCAGGGACTCCTGTGGGCCTGAGGTCTCTGGTGAGACTAAGCAGGTGTGGGTAGCTGTGCCTCCTATGGCACCTAGATATTCTTCCTGAAGCCGCTAAGAAGGAATGCAGAGGAATGAGTGTCTGCATTTCTCACTTGAGAAATGAGAAAGTGAGATAAGAACCAACCATGGCAGCAGAGGTAAGAACCAACCCCATCACCATGTATTGCTGGAGAAAATAGTGCCCCACTCTTCGAGTGAAAGTGGTTTAACCTGAAAGTAGATTGCTGAGGACATCTAAGAAGTTTTCTTCCCTGGAAGTATCTTCTTCTTGAGCTGGTCTAGATACAGTTCCACCAGGAAATTTGGCAAGCAAACCCCTAGAATCGTACTAGAACCTGCAGTCCATTTGTTTATCATCATAATCCCTCACTCTGCACATTTTACTTCCTCACCAACATGCATCAGAGAAAAATATTTCATTAGTGGCCCCAGTGTGCATCTCTGGTACATTTCAGTCCATATCCCTAGCTGTCTGTTGGGAACTAGATCCATGGAGAGAACAGGCAATCTGGGTCAGTAGAGAGAGCCCTGGACTCAGGACCTTGGTTCAAGCAGGTTCTGGTGCTTATGAGCTGTGTGACCTCAAACAAGTCACTTCACCTCTCTGGACTTCAGTGCCCTCGTTTATAAAGTGAGGTCTTTGGACTAGATATCTCAGAATCCTCATCCAGGATTGGGATGATTTGTAGCTGCAAGTTATGTGATAGATGGAAGTGCACTTTGAGAAGTGATTAAAAGCTGTTAATACATTTCAGAAGGTTTTATTTTTGTAGTGTGATCTCTTCCTAGAATAAAATTATATATGCAAAAAAGAAAGGAGTCTTTTGAAATTTTAATAGCTCAAATTTAACTGTAAAAATATTCCTTTGAAGTGTCGCTCTGCCCTCTTCTTATCTTCAACAAAGAGAGCCTATTTTAATGTACCAGATTATGTCCACAATCACACTTTTCCTGTGTTTAGAATTAACTGCATCAGAGCTTTACTAAGGTCTAAAATGGTGCCTGTGTCTTACCCCTTAACATGTGAGCTTTTTGCTGAATATCATTACTAAGCCTCTATCTGGTAAAGGCAAAGTTGAGAACAGGAGTTGTTTGGCAGAGGTACATTTCCAAAACAGGTCAGGGTCAAGAGCTACTAAAGGCCAGGAGTGCGTCATTGGGATTAATTAATGTGGGTAAATGACTTCCCCAAGGTCACAAGATGAGTCATCAGTGAGCCTTGGGCTGAGACCTGGTTTTTCCATCTGGAAAGAACTGGCCTCTTTGTTAGCATTGTTGTTCCATGTGACTAGCTCTGGATGACCTGGGGGGAAGCTGCTTATGAATATGAGAGCTGCAGCTGTGGAAAAATAGAAGCTGGTGAAGAGTCACAGCCCTAACAAGACCTCCTCAGGCCACAGCTCAGAGCAGCAGCTGGTTTGGAGGTACAGGGGGTGGTTCCTTGAAAGTGTCCAGATGTATAGGCTCACCTGGGCCCACTTACCCTTCTACCGACACCAAGACAACAGGTACCACCATTTAAACTTCAGGATGGCTTGAAGCATCCTGAACTTCAGTCCTTGGAGTTCATTATTATCAACACAGTGTGATTTTTCCAAACTCAAACTGCCTGGAGATGATCCTTAGCGACAAGTTCCCCAAAGCCAATCCGATACTTGGTTTTGTCTTGATCGATACAACTGAGTGCCCCATGATCATTTCAGAATGGCACAACAAACCCCTGGAACTTTTTCTCAAACCTAATGAATAAGTTAATTCAAAGACCCACATCGCCCCCAACCAACATGCTGGAAAGAGCCCTGCAACTCCCAAGTCTTAGGCTCTGGGGTTTTCCTCCTCACTGGCCTGTCCACTGCCTTCCTACGTGCATTTCCCCACGCTAAGCCACAGGCACAGCCCAGCACCACCCAGCTCAGCACACTGATCCCTTGAGCATGATACGGCATAACACACATTAAAGTGTCCTTCACTCCAACTTTATTCAGCACCTTTCATCTTCATCCCTCAACCTTCAGCCATCCTCATAGTTCACTTACTCACTTCTCCACTTATTCAGAACTTAGGTATGAGCATGCATTATGGACTGTGTCTGGGCATACAGTGGTCAACAACAACAGAATAAATGCTCACCTTGCCCTGATGAAGCTTACAGACTAATGGGGGAAAGATATTAACCAAATAGCCACACAAATAACTGGAATAGCTTTGTGTATGTAGGTATGGGGTACTTTGAGAATATATAACAAGGAGCCCCAGCTTTGACTTGGAAGTCCTCAGAAGAATAAGTAGAAATTAACTAAACATAGAGTGAAGAGAGGCAGGGGGTACCAGGCAGAGGGAACTATATGTGAACTTGCCCTAGAGTAAGAAAATCATGGCACATGGAGGAATGGAAAGAGGAAGGCCAGTGCAGCCAATGACTGGAGAATGAAATAAGGATGAAGAGGTTGACAAATGCCAGGCCACACTGGGCTTTGCCGGTAGACCATGCTAAGGACTTGGGTCTTCATTCCAAGAACCATGGAAAGACATGAAGGATATTTATCACAAGGGATAACACAGTAAGGTTTTGGAGTTCCCTGGTGGTCCAGTGGTTGCGACTCAGCACTTTCACTGCTGTAGCGTGGGTTCAATCCCTGGTCAGGGAACTAAGATCCCACAAGCCACGGCCAAAAAAATCACTCGGTAAGGCTTTGATTTCAAGAACATCACTCTTTCTACTGTGTAGAAAATAGATTAGATAGAGACAAGAGAGGATGTTACAAAGTTATTTTGGTGCTTTAAGGAAGAGCTATTGGGAGCCTGGATGAGGTAGGTGGTGTCTTGGATGAAATAAAGTGTATGAACCAGGAGCTAATTACAGAGGAGAAAGGAAGGACTTGGCAAGGGGTTGTATAAAAGGGGAGAGGACGGTGTCAAGGATGCTTCCAGGGGTCTGAGGTTGTTAAACTAGATGTATGGGGGTAATAGTCACTGAGAAAGGGAGCAAGAGAAAAGAATCAGGTCTGTCTTGGATTTTCGTTTTGTCTTGTCTTTGAGTCATAGTGATGCAAGTTTAGATCGTAAATTTGGTTCTGGACAGGTTAAGTTTGAGGTGCCTTTGAGACACACAAGTGGAGATGTCAAGCAAGCAGTTAAATATAAGGATCTAGAACCATGGCTCTAAAGCCAGGGTCACATTTGCTCCCCAGGAGACATTTACCAACGTCTGGAGACTTTTGGTTGTCACAACAGGGCGTGGGGTGCAACCGGCATCTAGTGGGTAGGGACCAGGATGCTGCCAAACATTCTGCAGCACCCAGGACATCCCCACCCCCTTGCAGCAAAGGGTTATCCAACCCAAAATGTCAACAGTGCCCCAGGTGAGAATCTCGGGTCTACAGATATTTGAGAGTCATTGGCCAAAAGCCTTGGGCACCGATGAGATTATATAGAGAAAGAATAAGAGTAAGGAGGAGAACGGGGTAGTGCAAGTTTTTGAGGAACTGTACCACCTGATAGGGGGATGAGCCAGCATAAGGGACTAAGAAGAAACGGCCTGAGAGGCAGAAGAAGACTCACAGAGAGTGGAGTCGCCTGGGCTTCCCTGGTGGCGCAGTGGTTGAGGGTCCGCCTGCTGATGCAGGGGACACGGGTTCGTGCCCCGGTCTGGGAAGATCCCATATGCCGTGGAGCGGCTGGGCCTGTGGGGCATGGCCGCTGGGCCTGCGCATCTGGAGCCTGTGCTCCACAGGGGGAGAGGCCACAGCGATGAGAGGCCCGCGTACCGCAAAAAAAACCCAAAGAAAACAAACAAAAAAAAAGAGAGTGGAGTCGCAGAAGCCAGAGGTTGGGTGGGGAGTGGTTTAAAGTGTCAGATGCTGCTGAGAAGCCAAAGGACATGGGGACTAGAAAGCTGCTGCCATTTAGGGACGTGGACGTCATCGGTGGCCTTGGCAAGAGCAGTGTTGGCAGCACGATATTAAGAAAGACATGTTTCGGGGAAGATGAAAAAATGGAGGTGGCCAGTGTAGACAATACTCTCAAGATATTTGGCTATGGAAGGAAGGAGAGAGAGAGAACAGTCTCGACAAGGAGCGTGAAAGTCAAGAGTAGTTTGGGCTTTGGTGGTATTTTTCTTGTTTTGTTTACACTTTTTATCATGGAAAATGTCTGACATGTATAAAGTAAGCAGACTATTATAATGGACCTCTCTGTACCCTACATTCTGTGAATTCTAGATTATTTTGTTCCTCAGAAGAGTAAGTTTTGTTCTAGGAAGGACTTAACTTGGCCAGACTCAAATTCCAAACTCTGTCCCTACGGGTCTGCAGCAATGGAAATCTCTGCTGGGTTCTTTCAGCGTTCAGCTGCAGCTTTTTTTTTCTTTTTTCTTTTTTTGCCAGGCCCTTGGGTATGCATACCTGAGTGGTCAGCCAGTGATTTGGGCAGGTTTTACACACAGACTTGGAAGTTCATCCTCTCTGCATCTCCTTCCCTTCCAGAATTTTCCCCTTCACTTCCTGACTGCTCTTCCAGCTCCAGCTCACTTCTCTGACACCTCAAGCTAGTAAGACTTTGGCTTTCTGCGGCCCCAAGTTGCTTGCAGATTAGACCGCTCTCAGGAAAAAGCTGCAAATTTGCAGATCTCAAAGGATCTAATTCCTCCTTTCGAAGGTAGATTCCCGTCCGGTGTCTGCCTGTTTTTGGCCAACTTCCATTGCCTTAATTTAAAATAATTTTGTAACGTAACAATAACAATAAATTGTTTAACAGTTAACCATCTCATCATTGTTATCTGCAGAAATGTTATTCTGTCCAAGTGACTCTGTCACTACCAGAAGCCGGAAGCTTTTAAGATGATGGACTTGGGCATATTTTAGAGCTAATGGAAAATCTAGTAGAGTGAGAGATTGAGAAAGACAGAGAGCGGGAGGAGGGATCATCAACGGTGTGAGGCTCTGTAATTTTCACTGGAACAAGAGGAATGAGGAGGTTGGCTGTAGATGCAGAAGTTTGTAGATTCATTGGTGGGAAACTGACAGAGATGCTTCCTGTGACATCAGAGACAAGGTCACTAGGGCAGTGCGGGGGGGAAGGGTGAGGCAGTTGGAGGTTTGAGAACAGAGGATTTTGAAACAGTCTTTGCAAAGAGTGAATTTTGACCAGAGAAACTCTGTAGGCACAGAGGCTGGTCAGTACTGAGAGTCTGTGTGGGCTGACAGGGATGAGTGGATGGGGGCACTGATCAGTCTGCCCTGTAGTAGGATTGTTTCCATCTGCCTTCGGCTGCCTGGGTGGAGATGCACAGGGAGCAGAAAGTGGGTTTCCTCAAGGGCTGAGAGTTTTACAAACCTGGTGAGACCAAAGAGCGGGGCCATGGGTGTTTACAGTATTGACGAGGGCATGACTTAAGTAATGGGTCACAAAATTCAGTAACTGTTAATAACTGTTAACTGCTAATAAACTGTTGAGTAAGATATGTCTCATCCTCCTACCCTTACAAATATACCTTCATGATGGTCTGGAAGGCCAAGTTTGAATTTAGAATTCTCAGACTCTAAAACTGGCTCAAGGCTGGCAGCGCCCCTCTCTTCCTATCCCCAGCTCCATCCCCCACTGCAAGAGGCCATGTGTATGAGTGTCTGGACATCACAACCCACACATCCAAGTACCAGTCATAGCGCCAGGCTTAGGGATCCACCCACTGCAGTGTAGTCTGTACTTGGAAGGAGGGACCCAGAGAAAAGGCTCACAGAGTCCCTTAAAGCAGCCTTCAGACCACTCAGTCAGAGAATTCTGGGGTCCTGTGTGCCTAATCTAGAGAGGGGAAGGAAGGTACAGGCTCTGTGAACACAGGCTCCGGGTGGGTACATCCCTCGGCCCCATGGACCTCCTTGCCCTCTGGAGGGGAAGAGTTGGAGGAAAACCAGAGCAGGGCTCTCTAACATTGCTGGGGCTTTGGGCAGGGATCCCTTTTGCCCAGGTCTATGGCTAAAATTAACTGATGCAATGATACACAGTACTTGTAGTCTTTGCTCTGTTCCTAGTCTGACTGGTTTCTCTGTGTGTATGTGTTTTTCTTTTCCCAGTGGGCTGTTTATCACCATTCATGACAAGGGCCATCTTGCAACAATGCTGAACTCTTGGCCAGAAGATAATATTAAGGTATGGCCCTGTTTTCTTTGATATTGCTCTATTGTTGCTCCTTTCAGCCTGGACTAGAGTCATTCTCAGCTATGAAATGGGCCATTACAACACTGAAGGCAAGACACTGCATCCCTTCCCCAGGCCCAGACCATAGACCAGTTACAGCCGAGCACAAATGCACCACAGAGTAAAGACTTGTATTAACCAGGCATCCGTGTGAAAATGTCTAGTAGTAGTAGTAGTAGTGCATGTATTGAGTACCTGCTGAATACACACACTGCCAGTTTCCATGGTGGATTCAGGGAAAAATCCAACATAGACCCTCTTCTCAAGTGGCTGACTTTTCATGAGGAAAATAAGACAGAGACACAAAAGATTAACAGGTGGAAACTGATCAGAGATAAACAAGGCACACTGAAGAGCTGGGGGTGTTCAAGGAGGCCAAGATTACTTTTAGCCTGAAGGGGATCTGGGAAGACTTAGTGGAAGAGGTGACATTGGAGCAAGGCCTTGAGTTGAGAGGTAGAGTTTGGACGGTCTGGCGTTGGAGGGACTAAGATAGAGGGCAGGGACATTCTGCACCAAGAGAAAAGGTTTATGATGAGCGATGTCTTCACACCTGGCCGTACACTGCAGTGTATGTGTTGGGCGGGGGGGAAGGGACGCATATGCAGAGTGGCAGAAATGAACCTGGCACTGTTTCCTGGAGCATCAATTTTGCTTGAAACATTTAAGGAAACTTTTTTATATGTAACAAACAGGATATAATATAGAATGCAAAATTGGTGAAGCTTTGTAGAAACGTGTTAGCCTCTGGCTGTGTCCCCAGATCTCCTCCTGTCATGGGGACTTCTATGGAAGAGTTTCAGGGACTCCGGATTCTAAGATCATTGTCACTTCTGCAAACAAACGGGTGAAGCAAAATTACAGAACATCTTCTGGCTGCTTGGTGAGGGCATTTCTGGCACTCGAGCGGGGGAGTGGTTGGACCTGACCAAGCCCAGTCTATGTACCTCTCGGGGCAATGCTGGAAGGCTGAGATTGTTTGCTCTCAGGCCCTCCCTCTCTCCGTCCCTGCCAGTTCCCTGGGCCACCTCTATCCACCAGGCATTGAGTACAACTTCTCTCTACCAACCTCTCCTTGTGTCCCACCCGCTTCTGTCCCTCTCGGGGGTGTGGCGACATTCAGAACCAGAGCCAGTAGGGCAAGACCTTGGCTCTCGGCAGCCAGGCCTGAGCCACAGCTGAGGCCCTTGGACTCCAGTCCTGGCCTCAGTGAAGAGCTCAATTCGTACATCTCTGTCTGGGTGTGATGTGCCCTGTGCTCTTCTTCCTGCCTATCTGCTTAGACTCTGGTTACATGCAAGCCTTGGCCCTGCAAGTTTTGGTCCCAGTCCCAGAAGAAGCAAGTTTCCAAGGTGTGTCTAGGATGAATCTATAATAAAATCTTGAGCACATTACAGGAAACCAGCTCACTCGATGGGAAGTTAACTCCAGCCTTCCCATGCTCTGAGGTCCTACAGACTAATCTTTCCTCCTTCCTGGATGGTTCAGCCGTGGTGAAACTTGTCCGCAGTAGGCACTCAGTAGATGCTTGCTGAGTTGAATGAACCCAGTAGGTGGACACAATGAACATCTTCCAGGTTATCAGGCCCTGTGCCAGGAGCAGGGAGATGGGGTCTGCACTAACATCTATGGTGCCTCCGTGCAAGCTATGAGGAATTAAAAAATAAGATGAAAAGACACCCCCTTTTAACCAGTAAGAGAAAAGCACTGCTTCCTCCAGGCTGGCACCTGGAGCATTGGGCTGGATTTCAGGTCCCCATCACTCCTCTTGTCAGGGCGTAACTTTACAAAACTGCACCCAGGACTCTGCTTTGAGGAGTGTAGACCCCGACCCCACATTGCTTCACTCTGACTGGGAAATCAAGATACGAATTCAAAATAGAACCTTGGCTGCGAAGTATCCGTGGGCTTCAGCCAACATATTCTGAGAAGCTTCTAAGTTCTAAGTGTCTCCAGAGAGATGGAGATGCACCTGTTGTGATTTTAGAGAAAGAGAAATGAGGGCTTTGGGGTCACCCTGGGAGAGGTGGAACTCGGCAGGCCTCAAACAAGGAGAAGTAGCCAGAGCCTCCAGGAAAAGCATAAGTTTCATGAGTAGATATCTGGGCCAGTGCATCTAATTCAGTTGCATTCAACAGCCATTTAGTAACATCTGTTCTATAGGAGTTCTCTGGGGGGCTCAGGGATAAAGAAGGTGCACAGGCCCAACCTCAAGGAGCTTGCAGGCTAGTTAGAGAGACCGACCTGGAAACAATTACAGTAGACTGTCTGTGCTGCTGAAGACAGGAGCCTGAGGATGAGGAGCAAACAGGGTGACTTGTTGGCCACTCACCCTGCAGTACCCCAGAGTGGACGGGTGAATGCCTGGGGCCACCTCTCCCCCTCCACCCTATACTCCTGTTTCACTTTGGAGGAGGCCAGAGGTCAGTCTCAGAAACTATGTAGAAGAGTCAGCTCTGGCTTTGCAACCAGGCAGACCTGAGTTCTGGTCTTGAATCTTCCATTTACCTGCTGTGTGTGCGGATAACCTCTCTGATCTCACAACAGGAAATTGTGAGGATTAACTATGATAAAGTCTGTACAACACTGAAGGGCACGTGAATGGACACTGTCATTGCTGGAGGTGGACAAGGCGGCTGTAGCACACACAGCAGTGCAGGGAAGAGGCTGCAGACGCCCAAGGGTGGCCGAGGACGGGGTCCCCTTACCAGAGAACCACAGACCACAAAAGGGCAGCCAGTCAATTTGGTCCCTAGAGATGTTTGATTTAAAGTGACTTTTGAAAAGCAAATTCTTTCATTAGGGAAAGGCTTCCCTGAGCTAACTCCCTCCTAAATCCCTACAGCAGAGTCTGGCTTCACCCCAAATTTCAGAAACATGTAGCCTCGGTGTGAACTCTAGACCCAGTCCCTTTTCTATAATCTTCATAGACCCCAAGTTCATCTGACCCCAAAGTGCCTTAGTCAAAGGGGAATTAATGGGACATTTGGCCAAAAATTCTGAATGGAGATCTTCCAGGCACAGAACATTCTGGAACCCACCGTGTTTTATATCCTCTTCTCACAGTGGCTGGGGTCAAAGCAAAGCTGGAGGGAAAACTGTCTAAGGAGACCTGGACCCAAAAAAGGCCAAGAGTTTTTAATTCTGAATCTGTGTTGTGAACAGTGTTTACTGGCGTCCTGTTTAGATTCCTTGTGGCACCTTGGCTGGTCTTATTAGCAATAAAGTCCATTTTTAAAAAATGAAACAAATTTTAGCAGCTGAAAAGGAATTCTTTGAAAAAACTCACCTTAATGATTTTAGTATTACTTTTTCATGTTATTATATTAATTTTATATGCTGTAGCTCAAGTGAGAGCAGCTGTCCCATTTAAAATTTGATCATCTTATCTGCAAATACAATTTTTAAAAACATTGAGAGTCATATAATTGGTAGAAGGATTTTTTGTTAAATTCCCTGGGTGTTTGTGGGGGGTGTTTTCTTAAATTGTCTTAGAGGGGAAGTACGTTCTTTTATTCATCTTTGGATCAACAGAACCTATTTAGCATAGCGACTGATATACAAAAGATAATAAATAAAAGTTTGTTGAATAAAAAAATAAAGTGACTTTTGAAAAATTTGAATTCGTGGACAACATTTTAAAATTAAGAGACTTCATTTGAAAAAACAAATTTTTTTAAACCCTGGATTTCTGACTTCTCTAGAAAAACTGGGAGCTCTGAATACGGGGCGCATAGTTTGGCATGTGTACAAGTCAAATAGGACTGATCACGTTGCCCCTAGTCTCTACCCTGCCCCATCACCGGCCTTTTTCAGGACGGTCCTTCTCTCTCACTCCAGGGCTGCCCTTTCAAAGGTTCAGCATGTTCTAAGCCACAGTTTTTCTTGTTTATTGGTGTGTTTTCTCCAGTTACCTTTAAAAGAGGAGATGAAGAACTCCTTCCCTACGTAGGGAATCTCTGCTCATTAACCCTTTCATGGTACTCTGGTGCTAATGGAGACTCCCCTTCAGTATTTCACTTGATTTTCACACTGTGACCAGAGTGGGGTAAGGAGTGCTTCTGAAACCCCCCAGGTGGGTCTTGGAGAAGCGGTAGGGTAGGGGCGTGACTTTTCTCAGATGAGCAAGCTGGTGTTAAGTGGTACCCACAGTCGTCCACAAGTAACTGATGATGCCACCCAGGGCCCTGCTGCTGAGCCATCGCTTCCCCAGCTTCTGAATAGGGCAGGCAGGCAGAGTTTTGCAAGGCACAGGTATCTCTGGACCTTGATGTTGTTGGCTGGAGGGGAGGGGTAGTTCAGAGAAGCTTCTGAAACAACTCAGAAGATAAAAGCTGAGTTTCTGTGGCTTCCCAGCCAGAAAGCGGAACTGCAGACTGAGATGTAATAGGAGTAGGCTGTGAGGGAAGTGAGGCCAAAGCTCAGGTCTTGGGGACCATGAGGTTTTGGGGGCCCCTCTTGCTCAGGGAGGACAGGCCAGCCTGGCCCACCCAGAGCTTTCCAGCATAAATCACAAAGGGGAGTGAGAACTGCTTTTCTGACTCTTTCCCACAGAGACCATTTCCCGGAGTCAGGAGGAATGGTCAGCTCAGAAAAGCCCTCCTCCCCAAGAGCTTTCCCAAGGTCCTAAATCTCTCCTTCATCCCAGTCCCAGCAGCTTTGGGAAGGAGTTGCTGGGAGGTGGCCGAATACGGGAGCCAAAGGAGCATCCCCTGCCTCTGGGCACCAGCCACTTGGGCCTTTAAACTTGGACCAGATGTTAGTGCTAAGTGCCTGCCTGTCATGCACACGCCCACTATAGGTTAAACCCCACTCGGGGTCAGCAGTTGGATTTCCTGGGAAACATTCTCTGAGATGGAGATTGGCATATCAGGCAGTGCTCTTGGGATCAACACATCTAGGAGGAAAGGAAGCAGGACAGGGAAAAGGGAGAGAGGTTGGGCTACGTGGGAGCCATTGGAAGACCCAGCTGGGCGCGCTAGGAGGCTCATGAGCGGGGATGGTCCTTCAGAGTCATCCTGAGCTGGGCCAAGGGATCTGGGCCTTGGTAGCCCTGCATCCATCATTCATTGGTTGTGGGCTGCTGCCCTGGGAACGGGATGTGACTTTGGTCAAGGTGGCTCTCTTCAGTTGAGGAAGGTCTCAGAATAGGCTCATAGCTGAGGGTACCACTGGGGGAATAATCCCTTCGTTCCTAAAAGGGGAATCTGGGCGGCACACCAGAGGCACACCTCACCAGCATTCTGCTAAGTGCTCCACACAGACTAACTCACTGACTTCTCCCAGTGACCCTCCAAGAGGCAGGGGTTGTTCTCATCCCCATTATATAGACAAAGAAGCTGAGAGGTTAGCTCAGCTTTGCTCATGAGGGATGGAACCAAGATTTGAGACCACGGACTGTGCATTATTTATGTTGTGGAGAGAGAAAAAAGGAGGAGGAAAGGGAAAGATAAGCGGGAAGGAAGGCACAGCAGGAGGAAGGGGAGGGCCTCACACACAGTGCTATGGGCAGCCCATGCCCAGAGCTCCAAGTCCAGGGAAACCAGAGCCAGAGCAAGCAAGGAGGCGTGATCCTCCGATCAGTCCTGGGTCAGCCCCATTGGGTCCACCCAGGCTGAGGGAGGTGGCAGTAAGTCAGAAGCTAGGCAGGCAGAGAAAGAATGGGCCGCACCATCCCTCAGTCGTCTGAATCTCCTCCTCGCCATCTGAAATACTACAGAGGGGTTATGAGTTGTAAAAGCCATCCTAACAAGGAAACTGTGAGCCAGTCCACTGGTAGCTATTGCTGGGCTCTAAAACCCCAGGGTGCTGCTCAAGTTTGCCCTCAGCCTTTTGACCCCGACTTCTCCAGTGACCCACAGCTCTAGCTCCACTGACGTCACGAAAAACAGGATGCAGCATCTTCTCTCTGAACTTGCTCATCTACTCCAGTTCTGAATTCAGTCCCATGGAGAAGAGCCTTTGCTCTCTGTGTTGGATCTATGACATTGTCCATCAGTTACTGAGTTCATATCACATTGCAGGCCCCAGGCTAAGCGCTGAAGAATCAAAGAGGACAAGACCCTTTACTTGCCCTTAAAGAGTTGCTGTGAAAGACAAGGAAATATATATAACTATAATACAAGGAAGAAAGGGATAGGTGCTGTGGGAGAGGAAAATGCTATAGGAATGCAGAGTTGGGAGTGATAACTTCCAGAAGGGAAGCTTCATGGACGGAAGTGCCTCTTGAATCGTTCCTTGAAACATGCAAGGAAGGTAGGGTTTGGATCAAGGAGGTATAGGGGTTGAGGTGTAAAATGGCGTGTAGTCAAGAAAACACACACTTTATAAAGATTAACAGCGTTTCAGTTTGGATGGAGTGGGTAAAGGGGAAATTCAAAGAGCAGATCGGGCGTAGACCACGGAAGGCCTCAAATGTCAGTCGAGGATGTCTGAGCTTTACTTTATAGGCATCAGGAGCCATCGGAGGTTTGGAAGCAAGAACGTGACAAATCTGGGTGCGCTTTGGAAAAATGCAATGGAGTAGGTAGAATCCAAGAATAGAAAGACCAATCAGGGAACCACTAAAGTGGTCAAGTGAGACGCAGATGGGCTGGTCTAAGGTTAGCAATAGGGATGAAGATCATGAAACAGGTGAGAAAAATGGAAGCAGGTCAAATCAGCAGAACTTGGTGACCAATTGACTGTGGTTGACTGATGACAGAAGAAGTCAAAGTAGATTGGGCAGTTTTGAGCCTGGGAGATAGGAGGTAACAGAGTGAGGGAGGACAGCAGAAGTGGAAAGTTGAGAAGGAGAGAAAGGGAAAAGCAGATTCATTTGGGAAAGGACTTGGAGGATTGGAGAGGACTATTGGACATCCAAGTGGCAATCTGGCAGATGGTGAGCTGTAAGTGTTTGCTTAGAGGTGACAGTATTTGCCATTGGAATGAACGACAATGTCAAGGTTAGAATGCGGTTGAGTTTCTCATGGCCAGACTTTCTTAAAAGCTGCCAAGGTCTCCCCTTGGTTTCCTTTTCATTCACTCATTTAACAGATATAATTGTTGCATGGCCTTTCTATGGTGAAGCTGAACTAAAGCCAGACGAAACAATTAAAAATTCTACTATGTAATCTTTGCCCCCAATACTAACCATCAATATAATCATACAAGCAGTGACCATTTGCCAATCACTTACAAGGCACCAGGCGCCTGGTTAAAATGAGACACTTATTATTTCATTTCATCTTTACAACAAGCTGACGAGTTAGACATTATTATTATTCCCATTTTATGGAAAATTAAAACTCAGAAAAGTTATCTGATGACCCAAGATTACATATTGGTGGGTTATCAAGGAACCTAGATCCGAATACTGGTTATCAGACGCCAAAACCCCTGCCATTAACCTTTAGGCTATTTGGTGAGATTAAATGGACATTTTTTAAAATGTTAAATAAGACCCCAAATGCTGTCACCATCAGATTTTTAAATCGCACCTATGCAGGGCTTGGCAAGCAGTAGGTACTTAATAAATGTCTGCAGAAGGCAGGCAGGCAGACAGGAAGGTTGAGCAGGCCGGGTGCGTGGTAGATACAGCAAGCGCCAGGAGAAATCACATTGGGTTGTAACGGGCAGGATTTGCACTGCTGGAGAAAGAGCAGAAAGTGACAGGAATATAGAGGCTGAGAGGCTAGAGATTATTGGTGAATTCAGAGTGTGTCTGACGGGAGTGAGGCCAGTTCTGCTAGAGGGGGCAATTGTGTGCAGAGTTTCAGAAGGCATGTTGGGTTCCTGTCATGAAAGAGATAAGCCTTTTGGACTCTATTTTATGGACAGTTAGAAGTAACTAAAGGCCTTTGAGCCTGGTTGTGAAGCCGTTGCAATAATCCAGCCATTTAGCACTGCAGGATGGAGAGTGGATGACAGATGGAGGTGAGACATTCCCTCGGAGGAGTCAGGCGTGTAGTCAAGCACCTTTGGACATCCCCAGGCTGGGAGGGTGGCCCTGCAGAGCCCCGCTACCATCTTTTTTTTTGGCCATACTGCGAGGCAGGCGGGATCTTAGTTCCCCAGCCAGGAGTCGAACCCATGCCCCCTGCATTGGGAGCGTGGAGTCTTAACCTCCAAGGTGCCAGGGAAGTCCCCCCGCTACCATCTTGAAAGACCCCAGAGTTATAAGGAGAACACCCTGGAGTCGTAGCTGATTTCCTCTGTTGAACTCCGTGTCACTCACTGCCCCTCAGCAGAGAGAAATCTAAGAGAATGGGAACCAGAATAGGGAGGCTTTGATTAGGAGAGATGATAGAGAAATGCTCAGAGTTTGGGCACTCAGGTGTAGCGTGAAGGCACAGGCTTCACTGGGGAAGCTGCCAGCAGGGGGTCAGAGGCTGCGGAGAGGGTGGCACCAAGGTGGGACGGGACTTTGCCAAGAGCACAGGTGCTTTTTCCCAGCCCAGCCGGGTTGTAGAAAGAGCCCTGAACCAGGTACCTGAAGCCTGATTAGAATCTCGACTTGCCACATACACAAGCAAGGTGCCCCTGGTAAGTCATCTGATATTTCTAAGATAACTGATGTGGAAACATCCAGCACAGTGCCTGGCGGTTGGCTGATACTTAACAAATATGTACAGAGCATGAAGGTCCAGGAGCTTCAGTTTGCTCACCTGTGAAACACAGATAACTATCCCAGACGGGCCTCCCTGCCAGGGCGGGGGAGGAGCAAGTGAGATGCAGGACGGAGACACTCGCCCTGGAGGCAGGAGACCAATCTAAGGGGGACAGCACGACCTTCATGGGGCCGCTGCGCTCTCCAGAGCCCCCTTTCCAGCAGTGGAGGTGTGGCCTTACGAGTCTCTACACCTGTTTCTACCAAAAGGCAGCACAGCCCTGTGTGCTCTCACCCTGGGAGAGAGAAGATTCCACGGAGCCTGTTGGTGCTGGACCATAAACCCTCCCCAGAGGAGTGGGTCTTCATCTCTTTATCGCCAGTGCCCAGCTCACCACTGTACCTGCGTGGAGTAAACTGACCTCTGCGGTGCCCACGGCACCACGCTTGGGGCCAACCAGGACAGCCACAGCTCAGAGCTGGTCCTAAGTCCTGACCCAAAGCTGGTTCCAGTGGAGGGCTGGGTGGCCCCATAAACTCCACTCATTTAGAGATGGAGGGAACCAGTGCTGGAGAGCCAGTTGAGGTGACCTGTAAACAGCTTCACCGTCACCCTGGTGGGTTCTTCTTGGATTGACATTCAGGGCGCCTTGTAGTCTGACTTTCCATTCTCTCCTTTCGTGGGACCTGAACCCACACACACAGCCTACATTCCCCCCACTTCTACCCTGAACCTTAATTTCCTTTTGCATCAAATACTTTTCTCCCCAGCTGTACCCCTAATGGATAATCTCCACCTGTCCAAGATGTGGCACGTGTGTCCCCTCACCTAAGAAAGGTTATCCTTACAGGAAGTACCTCTCCCTTCTCTCAGTCTCTGCTGCCCTTGAGCTGCCCTCACACCTTCCCCCCAGAGTCAGTATAACTATACATGTTCCATCTCTCTTTTGCCCATTAGTCCTTTAGAGGGCTGGGTCCACGCATTCTTGTTTTTATAGATGAGCAAACTGAACCTCCTTCCCCCAGGATTTGGCACACTGTCTTTTGCAAAGCAGGTGTTTCATAAAGATGTATTAAATGAATGAATGAGGGAATGAATAGCCATCATTATCATATGATTATTTCTGTCATCACTATCAGCTCCATCAGCATCTGTTAATTCACAGTAGGTAAGCCTGGAACCAGTACTATGTCTAGTACCTACTATGCCTTCTGTGATTTTTTGCCAAAACACAAAGATAATCCCAGTACAGCTTGAGAGCCCTCCTGGTTTCCCGTGGAATAGTGACCCTAGCAGACGTCACAAGGAGCTCTGCTTTTTGCAGATTGGATTTATTATACCCCGGAACAGGGCGGAGAGCACATATATGGGTCTCTAAACCCTGGGGCTGTAGTAGCAGCATCAACACTTGTTTTATTATCTCCTTTCATTCTGCCTTCCCTCCCTGTCCCCAGCCCCAGAGCTCAAGCTGAGAGAGTCTGCTTAATTTCTTTGAGGGAGAATGACTCCGTGTGGGTTCCCTCCAGCTGTTCCTGCAGGAACAGAACCTCGGAATGCAGGCCGGTGTCTTTCCATCATCTCACCTCGGCGGGGTTTCTCTCCAGCCCTGCCAGAAAGGGGAGGGGATGGGGGAAGGGCCCGCCACCTGCAGTTGAAAGCATCCTTTGGCCTTGTCCCAGACAAGCTGTTTCATCCCGCAGCAGAGGCGGTGGGCGTCCAGTCGACAGGCCTGACGTGCTGTACAAACAAGCACTTTGTCACAGGAGGTGCTGTCCCTGATTGACGGCGTCCTGCTTTGTCTTTCAGGCTGTGGTGGTGACTGATGGGGAGCGCATCCTGGGCCTGGGAGACCTGGGCTGCTACGGCATGGGCATCCCCGTGGGCAAGCTGGCCCTGTACACGGCGTGCGGAGGCGTCAACCCGCAGCAGTGCCTCCCTGTCCTGCTGGATGTGGGCACCAACAACGAGGTAACGCGCTGCCTGGGCCGGGAGCCAGAGGGTGGCAGCTGGGATGGCGTGGGGAGCACCTCTGTGTGGTGGTTCTGTTTACAAAGCATCAGGCCATTTCATTCTGGGGTCCCCGCTGCCAGGACACCTCCCCTACATGGCTGTGATGCCAGGACCTCTCTCCTCCCTGGTTGCCCATCCCACTCTCCCAGTCCCATCCTCTCCCCCCAGCCACTGCTGGGTCTTCTTGCTCCCCTACCTCCTGCCAAGGTACCCCCTGGGCGGGCTTTCTGTGCTTCCTTGTCCCGTGTCCCTAGGCAGCTTCCATTGCCCTCATGGCCTCTCTCTGATCCATTAGTGAAGAAAGACGCTGAGGCGAGAGTGCCTGCTGGGCTGTGTTTTTTCAGCATTTTAGAGGCCAGCTACCCCCATAAAAGGCTTAAAACTCAAAGCACCAGGACCAAGGGCTGAAATGTCTGGATCAGGCAGATGAGGAATCCTGCAAACCCAGGGAGAGAAACTGACCCGAGCTGTGGCTGAGAGCCACCTGCAGGCTTCCAGGAGGTTTAGGATTTAAGGAGCTCAAACCCCAGCCAAGAGTTTGCTCTGGGTACCACCACTCTGGGTCACGGTGTTTGTGCATGTCTGCAGTTCTCAGCTCTGTGTCTCTGTATCATGAACATAAAAGAATTTCTTCTTGGTGATATTTATCTCTGGGTTTAAAATCAGTGCATGTCCATCTGAGAAAAACGTTTTCTCATGTTCATTGAAAAAACTCCAGAGAAGTATTAAAAATAAAATATTAGTCACAGAGCCAGTAATAATCATTGTTTACAATTTGGGATATTTCTTTCCAGCCTTATCCCTCTGAAACGTTTATTAAAAACAAAATTAAGTTTATATTGCATATACAGTTTTGTATCCTGCCTTTTTAGGTGTAATGTATGTCATGAGTTTTCTCCCAGATCACTAGCCATTATTCCACAAGGTCATTTTCATAGCTGCCTGGCGTATCACAATTCACATAAGAAACCCTCCACTCTTGGACATTTAGGTTGTTTCTAGTCTTCTTGCAAATATAATTGTGCTGTGATACCCATTTTTGCAGATCAGTCTTTCCATCTCTGGTGATTTCCCAAGGATAAATTCCTAGAAAAGGAAATATTGAAGCAAAGGGAATGGTCCTTTTTTAGATTCTCGATTCATAGTGTCAAAAAGCTTATACTTATTTGCATTCTGAGTTGATCTTTCTCTAGAAAACTTGTTGTGACTCTGCATGGCCTCCTTCCTCCCTGGATGCCACACAACATCCTCATTTCTAAACAAGAACAAGCACTGTGGCCTCTAATGAGAAGTGATGCTTATTCAGGCTTCATCCACAGATACGGTCAAATGAAGGAGCAGCAGACAGACCTGGCTTCAGAGCTGAGAACTCACGGGGGTGGGAGGGGGAGGAGGGAGGACAAGAAGAGCACGCGAAGTGCTTGCCCGGCAAGCAGGGACCCTGGTCCCAGTACCCCTGACAGCCGGGTGAGTCCCTGTACCTGTCTAGATACCATCCCCTTCTGGTACAATTAGGGCCTGGACCAGAAAGTTACTAGGTATTCTCCCACCGCTAAATCTCTTCTCTATATGCCTCCCCACCAGCCTAGGAGAAGGGAGGCTGCGTGGTGATACAGCCTTATAGCTGCTCATTAAGACCCATCTTCAAGGTCTGCTCTGCACTGTGGTTCCCCTCCCCAGCCACACGCCTGGGTTTTGCTGAAATTGTCCCTCAGCCACAAAGGCCATGTGTGGAACCGCACAAACGTGGATGAGTATAGCAAACTTTGTGTTAGTTATTATTCCCATCCATCACCTACTGCCATGTTCCAACTGGATTTGTTTGAGACCATCTCTCTCTCTCTCTCTCTCTCTCTCTCTCTCTCTCTCTCTCTCTCTCTCTCTCCAAAAAGCTGGCTCTAGGCAAGAAGTGGAACGACTTGAGACTGATTCTTAGGCCATTGCATCCCTTGGGAGGGTGTTGGTTGCCTCTAGCAGATGCCTTAGATCCTTTATCATTGAAGGTCCAGCACTCAGCAATGATGTGCTAAAGTTTAGAGTTAGTGCCAGCTTGTAGCAAACCCACCAGAAAAGATGGTGAGAAACTCTGAGTAATCAGGGCCAGGCCCTTTTCACAGACCACCCTGTTTCAGCCTGACAATAACCCTGTGAGTGGAGCTCAGTTATTACCCTCTTTTTACAGCTGAGGAAACTGAGGCCCAGAGAGATTAATTGGCCCAAGAAGATCTGCTGGAAGTGGCAGGAGTGGGTCCTAATCCACATGAGCGCTCCTCTCCCCACACCATACCACACTGCCTGCCCGGGTTTTTGTTGCTTTATGAGTAAAGATTATGTCTTGACTTTTAGAATTTTTATTACTAAAGTAACTTTAAAACATTATTCAAAATTTTAAAAGGAGAAGGAAATGGCATTTCTCCCACTATGCTGCATTTGTGCTCCTATCTGCTGTTTCTCTGTGCGTATACATAGACGTAGATACAGTATTACCTAATTAATCATACTGTGCCCCTAATTTTGTTCTGATTTCTTCAATGAAGATTATTTTGTGAGCACTTTCTCTTTACTTATTTTTTTAAAGTTTATGAAGTGTTTAGTAGGTGTCAGGCATTCTGCTAGGCTGAGGGAGATAAACGAGAGCCAGGCGTGGGTGGAATCTTTTAGTTGTCAGTGTTTCAACGCTGTCACCTAATCGATCATTTTAATGGCTCCTGTGTTACGTCTCCTCAAAGTGTCTGCTTCTCCCCCCTGGGGCTTTCGGCCTCTGCCTCAGCTCTCCCTCCTGGGTGTGGAAGGGAGAGAGTTTTGGAAGGACCAGAGGATTCCCCAGCTGAGGGGACAGGGCACAGCCTGACCTGCCATGCAACACCACAGACGAGAGAGAAAGCAGTGTTCTCCATGTCCAGTAAGACCTATGCCAGCACCTGCAATGGCCAGGCATAGTTCTGGGCACTTGTATATTTCAATCTCTCTTTTTTTTTTTTTAATATTATTATTACTTTTTTTTGGCTGCGTCGGGTCTTAGTTGGGGCATGCAGGATCTTCGTCCAGGCACGCAGGATCTTTATTGTTGGGGTGCATGGGCTCTTTGTTGCAGCGCTCGGGCTTCTCTCCACTTGTGGCTTGCATGTTTTCTCTCTCTAGTTGTGGCACGTGGGCTTAGTTGCCGCGTGGCATGTGGGATCTTAGTTCCCCGACCAGGGATGGTACCCGCCTCCCCTGCATTGGAAGATGGATTCTTTACCACTGGACCACCGGGGAAGTCCCTCAATCTCATTTCGTTCTCACACCAACTGTATGAGATATTGTTCTCCCCTTTTTACAGATGAGGGAACTGAGATCGACACACGTTAACTACTTACTTCAGGTCACACAGCTCTAAGTGTTGGAGCTGGGACTTGAACCCTGGTCTCTCTGGCACCAGAGTGGCCTTGTCTACTGTGGCACACTGCTCTAAGATGTCAAGTGTTTGTGTCACAGACTGGGTAATGAAGACTGAGAAAGTAGGTGTTTCACACAGTCTGTGTTCCATGGACACTCAGGATCAAACTAGGGCACACCGATGCCATTTTCACAGCCCTCCCCCGCAAAGAAAGGTGAACTCCCGCCAGACCTTCTTCAAGAAAGTTACAAAGAGGCCAACATTGGGAAGACGGAAGACAATGATTTCTGTCTTTTCAAATGCATTGACTATGTGATCTTCCACACTAGAGTTCTTTTTAAAAAATGATCAGTTTGCAAGATTTTTCCCCTAGAAGTCTGGGGGCACATCTCTCACCCAGAGCAAGACACAACAACAGGAGAGGGAGGTTCTGCCTTGCAGCTTCCGTCTTACGTGGCAGTGCAGGGAGGGTTGCTGCTGTGAAGGCTTTAGTTTCAGAACAACTAGACCATCTGTGTGTATGTCTCTATAAAAAACTTCTGAGGCAAAAGGAGCTTTAATCAGAGTCAAAGAAAACACCCCTCCAGGTTTCCTGTTGAAGGAAAACATCTGCTATCTACAGCCCTGAAACTCTGAGTCACTTTTACCTGCCGACACCAAGGAGGTTTGGAAAAATAAATATGTGAGACGTGATCCCAGGAAGGAGGGACATCCCGTGATGAAGTTCCAAAGGGCCAGGGGGAGGGAGCCCCGCCCAGTTAGACAGGGCACCTGCTCCGGCCCTCCCTCCCTTGTGTCTGTGTGTGGATTGATTTGTACATCTTGTTTCATATACACACAGCAGAGTCACAGACTGTTCACGTTAGATATCATACTTACTAGATATTATATATAAATACTTCTCACTCAACCCCCTCGTTTCACATGGGAAAAGGGGCCCCAGGGCAGAAATGGCTTCTGCCAGGTTTGAGTCCAAGCCCAGTGCTTGGCCCACTCTGTGCTAAAGGTTCTGTGGGACAACCCAGGGCTTGGCTTCTCCTGCGGAAGTCTTGAGCCTCAGTGGATTTTCCTCTCAAGGAGGTGATGTGAAAGTCTCTGTGGAAATGACTAAAGAGGGGGATGGAGGGGACAGATCATCAACAGAGCCTGGTAGACTGTGCCTTGGGTGTTACTGGTTGCTGAGGCAGCATGGGATCGCCCACAGAGCTGGGTATGGAAGGGTTCCTTCCACCTGGCAAGACTGTCTTTATCGCAGCTCATAAATAGTCAGCATTCACCCGTGTTGCCATCGGGCACAGGCTCTCTGTGCACATGTGACCAGTGAAGGGGCCCTTCCTAGGGTCTTTGTAGCTTACCCTTGGGCTTAACTGAGCTTCCAGAGAAATACATGGTGGGCATAACTGTCACCCAGAGGGGGAAAGTGCACCATGTCCACACCGTGAACCCAATCCCATTACCTCCCCAGACCCCCAGATGCTCTCTGAGTAACATCTTCATGTGCCCGTTGCTCTGCAAGATAAATATTTTTCCAGACCAAGAGGTTCGTCTCTCTTCCAGCTTAAACCCAGTGCTCAATGATATGGCAAGGGAAGACGAGCCAGCCATTTTGCTTTCTGTGACGTTTAGTCTGCAAGATTTTTCACCTTAGAAAGAGCCAGGCACACAGCCATGGAGGGTCTATTCAACTCCCACAGCGGAGGAGGAAGCTCTGGTTCATTTGCTCTGGATAGAGCCTTAACCTGAAGGCTTACTTAGTGCCAACGGGAGCTTGGCAACTACCTAGCAGAGGGGAAGCAGCAGGCTCAGAGGGGAGGAAGCTGATCCCGCCTGGGAAGACCCCTGCTCTAGAAGCTGCTTCCACCGAATTCGTTTTGTGACCTTAGGCAGTTCATTTAACCTTTCTGGGTCCCCAACACTCATTCGGAGGAAGCCGAACCAAGTGATTTCTAAGACTTCCCTAGTTCTTAATTCAGCATCTCCTTAGCCCAGTCCTAGAATAAACGCAACTCACATCAGTAAACACTTTTTAATGGCCTGCGATGCGCCGGCACTGCAAACATCACTAGGGAGATGCACATGAATAAGGACCCTTTCCTCAAAGAGCTTGCATGATGCAATAGAGATCATTACTATCCCTATTGGACAGAGAAGTAAAATGAAGCAGGGACAAGTGCCCAAAGTCGCAGAGCTAGTTAAGTGGCAGAGCCTGAATTCAAACCCAGGTGTGTCCGGTTCCAAAGCCCAGAGCCCCTTCTGATTCTAAAACCACACTGTCCTGAGGGTGCTCCGGGAGAGCATCTGACCAGGGCCACTGGGCCTGGCAATGCCCTTTCCTCTGCGGCACACTGCCTCCCAGCTTCAAGATTCCTTCTGCCTCTCTTGATGGGGTTACCAGATTTAGCAAAGAAAAATACAGGATGCAAGTTAAATTTAAATTTTGGATAAATAGCTAATCATTTTTTAACGTAAGTATGTTCCATGCAAAACTTGGGACATATTTATACTATATATATATATATATATATCTCCTATCTGAAATTCACATTTAACTGGGTGTCCTGTATTTTGTCTGGCAATACTGCCTTCTGAAAGCTTCTCTTTTTAACATTTATGTGAGGAAGTGCAGGATAGAGGAGGGCTGCCAGGGGAGGGTCCAGGCCAGTTCATAGTCCCACGCCTTGGTGGCAGTCATTCTTATAACCAATCACTCGGTGGGACGCAGGGCAGAATGTGGATTTCTTGTTCCATGTGGTACCAAGACAGTGTGGAAGCTCCACCCTCTGCTGTTTTTGAGAAGTCATTTTCCCTCCTGACAAAGGAAAGCCAGTTGGCTGGAGATGTGGACACGGTCTTTCCCCAGACCCCATTCAGGCTGTCACTGCTCCCCAGCCTGGTCTACAGGACCAGCTGGAACTTCCAGCCACTACTGGACTCTTCCAGGAGGACCAGGGAGGGGGTCAGGAGCCAAACCCACATTCCCTGGTCCCCACAATGTCAAATGATGGGGTGGAAAGGGCGCTGTCATGAGACCCAGTCAAAGCAAGGCTCAGTTTCAGCTTAGATATTTTCTGGCTGTGTGAGTTTGGGCAATTTATTTAAACCCTTGAACAACTCTACCTTCCTCATCTGTAAAATGGGCATGAGAGTATGTAAGACATAAGGATCAAACTACTTTGATTCAGAAGGAGTGAATTACCTGAAATTTCTGTACAAGTATGAGAAGCTATATTTTCGTGTCACCTCCATATAGAAACTTTCTTCCCAATTTTTTGGAGTGCTTAGTTTTGAAGTATTTCAGACATAAAACATTTTATTATAAATATTATAAAATATCAGGACTTTTTTTAAAAGCTTCTTATGGTCACCTTTATATCTCAGTAGTACCTCATTAGTGTTGACCTTTCATCTTAAGTGCAGATATACTGAGAAATTTTTGGAAAATCCTAAAATTCTTCAGTACCACTGGAGAATTGGACCTGCCCCAGAAACCGTGTATGCAGCACTGAGAAATCCACCCTTGGCAGCCTCATGCACTCCTGAACCAATCTGTGACTTGGAAACATTACAGATTATAATTTACCGTGGACCCTTTCACCTCTATAAGAACTAAAAAGTGAATATTTTCTGCAAATGCCAAGAGTTAGACTACTTTTATCATTTATGTGTATGCCCTTTGCAGGCTGTTCATATGTGTCAGACAGTTGAAATTGTGATATCTGTGCAATTTTGTATCCTGCTTTTTTCATTTTGAGTAATCTCATACACATTTGTCCAGGTGGCTGCATAGTCTTAAAAGCCACCAGTTTCAATGACTGCCTAGTTGTCCATCTAGGTGTTACATCATCATTTACTTCCTTGATCGCCCTTGGCTGGATGTTTGCTGCCTCTAAGTGACTTTTAGATGATCACTTTGAAAGTGGCCTGTGGAAGGGTAGGCACCATATATGTCCCACTCTCATCCTTTGGTCACACACGCACAACTGCCATGGCAGGGTCCTAAACAGTCTCAAGGATGCATAACCCAGGAGGCAAAGAGATTGGGAAAAGAAGTTTAGACCTTACTGTCTTTCTGATGTAGCCGTGTGGCTCCTTGGAGAAAGCCCTAAACCACCTCAGATTCTGTGGACCCAGAATTGGGGGTGAGGGGTTGAGAAGGCAGGTACTTCCTGGTCTTTTCTGTCCACTATACCTTGGCCCTGCCACCTCCTACAAGGCAATATGGAGCTAGAATGGTGTCCTAAGCAAGAAGGAGCCACCTGAGCAGCCTGGCTCGGTGGTTAAGACCATGGGCTCTGGAGCTGGCAGCCGTGAGTTTGAATCCAGATCCTTCCACTTACTAGCCCGAGAAAGAGGCGGCTGTTTAACCTCGCTGTGGCTTCCCCTCCCTCGGCAGTACCTGACACATTAGCAAACGCTGTGAAAGTCAAAGCTGCTGCCATTACTTTATAGCACGTTATGATTCCCAAAGCTCTTTCACGTGTATTATTTCATTTCCTCATCACGATCACCCTGTGCAGCTGGTATTCTGTCCCCATTTGACAGATGAGAAGAAGGCTCTGAGAGGTCACGTAATTTGCCTGAGATCACACAGCTTGTCAGTGGTGGAGGTGAGACTGGACTCTGAGCCCCTTGAGGGCAGGACCCATGACATCCTTGCTTCTGAATCCTGCAGGAGCAGTCCGGATGGAGATGACGATAACACAAAACCTTGACCCCAAGGAGCTCATCTTTGTGGCGGCAGAGACACAAAAATAGATACTTTCCAAATACCCGAAAACATAAAATTACTTCCTGTTTCTTAAACGCACCAGGGCACCAGGTACTTCTTCCTCCTTCTACCTCCAGCCCCCAACCTTTCTTTGTGCCGATTTCTAAGCCTGGAGAGCCCAGCCCACCGGGCAACATCTGCCCATCTTTTAAAGCCTGACCATTTCTTCCGTGTCACCATCCCCACCCGTTCCCCGGCGGGAATTACTCCACTCCTTCTCTGTGCTGCCAGGTGCCGTGCTTTGTGCCGAAGAAATGTCTCTAATCTGTAATAGAGTTTACTTACTCATCAGCCACCTGCATTAGGCCGTGAGCACCTTAGAGGCAGTGACCATCCCTTACCTACAAATTCCCCGACAGTCCTGATGGCAGCAGGCGTAGAGGGTCAGTAAATGTGTCGTGCACGAATAAGCCCGCTGATTTCTGCATAGGGGTGTGTGTGAGGAGTACAGAGAGGCGGGAGTGGTCATCAGACCAGGGCAGACAGAGAGGATGACCAAACAGCGTGTGAAAGCTGTGACAGAAGAGCTGCAGGAGGTGGAGTGGAGGGGCCACCTAACACAGGCCGGCATTAAGGTGGGCCTCTCTCTTGAATGGAAAGTTCTGGTTGTATCAGTCTATCCTTGTATCCCCAGGGACTAACACAATGCCAGGCACGTGGTAGGTATTCAGTAAGCTTTCACGGAAGGAAAGGAGGGAGGGAGGGAATGTTTTCTAATTTAAGTCCAGGTCAGTGACTTTGGACAAGACCCAGTACCTCAATCCAGATGTCGCCTGGGGTGATTCTCAGCACAGGCTGTTTTATCCCCCAGGGAGACATTTGGCAAAGTCTGCAGATCTTTTTTACTGTCACAACTGGGGGTGCTACTGACTTCAAGTGGGAAGAACCCAGAGACACTGCTAAGTATTCTGTCAATACAATATACGGGTCAAAGAACTGTCCAGGCCAAAACGTCCACAGTACCACTGTTGAGAAACCCTGAAATGAACCCAGAGCTGCGGCCAGAGGTTGGAAGACTGTATCAGAGAGTTCTGCTTGTTCAAAGCATCCTTGATTCCTAAAGTGTGGACCCCTGGGGGTCTACCCTCCATCAGTGGCTTGGCTTCCAGACCCTTCCAGAGACAGCACCTGGGGAGTGGGGAGCAGCCTCCTCCCTCCCACCCTCCTACCCTCCTTCCCGCTAACCCACGACACTTAACGGGACGGATGCTGTCTGTTGCAGGAGCTGCTCAGGGACCCTCTGTACATTGGCCTGAAGCACCGGCGCGTGCGTGGGCAGGAGTACGACGACCTTCTGGACGAGTTCATGCAGGCCGTGACGGACAAGTAAGTGGGTCAGCCTGTCCCCTGTGAAAGAGGCCTGTTAAGAGATAGCATGACTAAGTCAGCATGGGTTTTGCCAGAGATGCATGCTTTTCCGGGTGGTCCAAAAATTCCAACTTGACGCTGTGTACTCGGAAATCTCAAAGCCAAATGGGCTTGTTCTCTGGGAGAGTCTTTGGGAGCAGAGAAGGGAGGGGAGGGGATGACGGCTAGTTAAGTATCTGCTGTCCCGGGAGGAAAACCCCGTGGGCCGAGCTCTTCTAGGTTCCTGGCAGGAATAGGGATGCTGTTAGCAGCAGGGGAGAGAAGTGTGCCCTTCTGACGGAATGGCTTGGAAGGCAGCTGGCCACCTTAGTTGTCATTTTCCAGCTCCGAGGACCAGGCAGCATCAATGGGCCACCACAACAGGCCACACGGGCTGGGCCTGCGAGATTTACGAGGTGTCGTCTCTGCACGGGGGTGCACCACACTGACAGCTCCTGCCGCCCTGGCCTGCCCCATCTGTTTGCCATCATTGCCCCCCGCTTCCCCCGCTGAGGCTGGGATGACATGCTGGCTGTTCTCAAAACAGCCCCCCGCTCTCCCACGCTGAGTCTGACAGGCAAGTCAGTGAAAACTGTCTCAGCATCTCAGCAGGCCTCTGCAGACCCAGCAGGTCCCCTTCTCGCTTGAAAACCTCCAGCCTTTCTTGCTGTCCCAAGAGTGCGCAGGTAGGCAGAGCTGGTCTGGACGTCCTCGGCAAAGTACTTCATTGTCTGAGTTCAGCCACTTGAACCAGAGCGGTGGGCCGGAGAGAGAGCTGCTGTGGCCTCTGCAGCCCAGGCAGCCTCATCTGGGTGGGCTTTGGGGGTGGGCAAACCCACCCACACTTCCAGGTCATTGACCTTGGGCAGGTTACTAAACTTTAAAGTCTCCTTACCTGGATTCCTTATCTGGGGATAAGAAGGAAGCATTCGATCGTTGTTGTGTGTTTTGTTTTCATTTGTTAGGATGAGGGAAAGTAACACTGAAGTTATATGGGATGGGGATGGTCCTAGAGGAAGGATGAAGTTGGTAATGGAGTGTGGGGTGTGGAGGTAGGCATGCTGGTAAGCAAGTGGCCAAGAATCCAGTGCACACCTGGGAGCTTCGTCTTAGGTGGGAGCACAGAGCCCATCCACACAGAGGGAAGGCCACACTCTAGGCACAGATGCCGGCAGGTGGGTAGATGTTGAGGGGGTGTGCGTGAGAACCCCCTTGGAGGACAAGGTCATCTGCTGAGGGCGAGGATGGGGACAGAGGCTGTGGAGGTTTAAGGTGCAAGAGGTAAGAACTGGCATGTCCAAACTAGGGAACTAGAGGCTGGTTGCTGGCCTCCTGGAGGTTACTGATCATGAATTTAACTTAGGTCAGTTACACCTTTTCTGTGATTTTCTCTAGCCAGTTTCCACTGTCTGGATGCAGGGCAGGAAGAGACAGAGAGTAGGATTTAATCAGGGTTGGGATTTTGCCAGGCAAGAGGGAAAAAGAGAGAGAAAGGAGTTGAGAGTGTATTCAAGGGGATGGTTATAATGATGCAGCATGAGGCCTAGGCCGGGTGAGAAGGGACAGCTAAGGCCCTGCTGGAGAGGAGGGGTGAGGAACAGCGGTATGAGCAATGGACAGTAGGTCCTGATGAGGCTTGAGAATGATTGAGTTGGGTACCAGAGGGAATAAGCTGGAAAGAAAAGAGTAAATCAGAAAGTCAGGGGTTGGAAGCTGAGACTGTGAAGGAAGGGCTGCTATTGAGACACGACCACCAAAACAGCCAATTCGAGGGTCGGCTGCGTGAACCGAGGCGTATCATCTAGAACACGAGAGGTGACTGTCCTGCTTAATTCTCCCCCTTTTAGATCATCCCGAATATGACATTCAGTTCCAGACAAGATACTCTGAGGCTGGTAAATTACCTGAAGTGCCTTTGGAGAACCATAGCCACGGCAGTGACAGGAGCCAAAGGCTCGGCCTAGTGGGGAGAAGACGTAGGGACTGCTCTGTGGGTACCAGGGATGCGGTCCTCCCTCCAGAAGTCTGAAAGCTGTTCTTCCAGAGGAGGGACTGGACTTGTTTCTGTATACCCAGCCGGAGAAAAACCCATTGATAGAATGCTAAAGAAGGAGGCTTTCCGCTCAAAGTAAATCCAAGCTATCCCACAGTGCAGGGGACTCTGTGAGAACAAGTTCAAGTTCAGGTTGAGTGGCTTCTGGGGGAAGCCACTGTCACAGGAGAAAACGTAAGCATCAATTGTCCTTTAAGATGCCTCCCTGCCCCAGTGTTCTCTTCAGACCTCTTAAGATCCCTGCGTGGCTGGCAGGATAGGTTTTATGATTCCCATTTTGTAGAAGAGGAATATGAGGCTCTGAGAAGCAAGGAACCTGTCCCAGGTCCCGCAGCTTCCGACAGGACGGCAGATTGACCCTGAGTCTGCTGACTCCAAGGCCAGACTGCTTTCTACAATTACCTGTGGCTGACAAGAGAAGGGAATGAATTTGGCTTTGAGAGCCGGTTTTTTCCTTCCTGTTTCCAGGGCTCATTGCGTATCTAGCGAGTCAGTAGTCATTCCGTGATTCCCCACAGAGAAGCCGTGCTATTCGTGTGAGAAGGTTAAATAAACTAGGATGTAAGAGGCTCTTCAAATCATCATTAAAATCAGTTCACAGACACACTCACAGAGTATGCGTCAGCCAAGAGGAATGTGTCCTTAGGTGGAAAAGACAGGGGTTGACACTTGGTTGTTTTAACTTTCTAATAAGCTAAAGCAGATGTTTCTGTGGATACTGTAGTTGAGGAGTGAGCCAGTGTCCCAGGATCTCTTGGGAATATAGTAGCCCCGTGATGGAATGCCCGGCCGGGGCAGCGCTGGGTGAGTCAGCAACCCTGAGGCCAAACACGATGTGCTTTAAGAAAGAACCTTGGGAAACGTTGACTCCTGCCTTCAACATCCTGTCTCTTTCCAAATGTCCTGCAAGTAAAAGCTCCACCTTCTTGCCCCTGCCTGCTAATCGGGTGTTATCTTAAGATTTTTGGGGCCTGAAAAAAAGAGTCGCTGTAGCTCAGTTACTATCCTGGAGTTTGGCCACTGGGGAGAACCCACCGAGGCAAAAGGAATCTCCACATGCACCTGTGAACCACAGCAGTAAGTGTGTGTGTCCAGCTCAAAGCTAAGACACAGCCTGATGTTCCCGTGGCGAAGACCAGTCATTCCGTGCTTCCTGCTTTCCCTGCCGTGCACTGGGACCTGGAGCGTTGCCCCTGAGGGATAAGTTTTCCCTGATGGTTTCCACTTACATTTTTCATTTCTATTACTTACAGAAGAATGGACGGGAATGGTTCATTTTAAGATTGCACCTGGAGCCCCAGCTCTGTCTGATGGTTGGCCTGGGCTGGACAGACGTTTGACGTCAGCAAACTTTAGGCAGGCCATGAGAGGAAGCCACCCCCTTTCTCTAGTTCACCAAACCTAAATATAGAGATTGCTAAGCTCCTGAGATAAGAGTGATAAACAAGAAGGGAGATAATAGTTTTTTTTAAAACCTGACTTTTAAAAAAAGCATCTGCATTTTAGCTCCAGGAAAATTTCTTTTTGAGTCTCTCCATCTTTCTCTCTGATTTTCTCTCTCTCTCTCTCACACACACACATACACACACACACACACACACACACACACACACGCACGCATGCATGCACCATCCTACACCAGATTCCTGAGGTTTATGCCATAGTGGAACTGGCATAGTACAATTTCATCACATTCTGGTGGTTAAGGCAAATCAGAGGTGCATACCAGATTCCAAGAGAGATGATAACACAAGGGTCGAAACACCAGGAGGCATGGTTCATTGGGGAGCCACCAAGGTAACAGACTATCACACACCATCCAGCCTGGGAGGGGTAAGGAATGGGGCAGCCAGCATTACAGGAGGATGCGCTCTGAAAATGCAAGAAGGGCGGAGAAAACCATAGCATCATTACACATGGAAACAGGGAGATGCGTCAAATACAACTGATAGTCAGTTATTGAGTATCTGCTGGTATATAAGACGCTGTGTCAGATGTAGGCGGAAATCCACAGAGAAATAAACAGTACAGCTCTCAAGGAGCTGTTCATTCAGAGACATTTTTTATCTACCTACTAGAGTTCAGACCCGACCTCTAAGCTTTCTTGGCCTCGGAGTCTCTTTAAGAAGAATTCTAGGGAGAAAACATAAAGTTGGGAGTTATCAGTTCATAGATGGTAGGTAAGGTCAAGGGCATGGTGGGGTTCACCTAGGGAAAGAGAGTAGAGAAAGAAGAGAGAATGGCTCACCACCGTTTTTGGAACCATGCCCTGTGAATAACTGCAACTTAAAGTGCTCAACAAAATTTAGGAGTAGACTAGGATGTTGTTGGTAGAAATGGCAAGGAGGGTAAAAGGTTTGGTTCCTCGTACCAGCTCTGATTGCTAGGATCCTAAGGCCTCTCTAGGTGCAACAGGAAATGATGATTGATTAGCAATGTCTGCCCTGCAGGGGAGTGAAGCGTGGCAGCATATGTGCCATGCTTTAGCCATCCTGGATCTGTGAAGAGCCTATGGCCTAAGCATCTGCAACTTCATGAGCCCTCACCCTCACCAGTCCTCCTGCAACTTCTACAGTCAGCAGAAACTCAGAGGCCAAAGGAACCTGAAGGCTGAAGATTTCTCATAGCTAGGTGTTCAGGATATTTCAAGAGCTACACCAAGCCTGTCTGTTGGGTCCACATGAAACTGCATCTCCTTCTGAGTTACAGAAACATGCAGGAATATGCTCCCAGGGGTACACTCCACCCTCACGCCCACGCCAGTCCACTCTGGAACAAAGCAGTGGTTCAAATAAGCATAAGCATATGAGTACGGACCTGTGGTTCCCAAACATGGCTGGTATTGGGCTCCTCCGGGGAGTTATCAAGAAAATAGACTCCAGCCTCCTGTGCCATAGTAGGCCCGGTCTGAGGCCTGGGCATCTCTGCCTTTGAAGCTTTCTTGATGCTTCTGTTAGAGCCACACAAAGGTTGAGATCTAAAAAGCTCAGATGGACTACATTCCCAGTAGAGGCACGTTTTGAGCAGCCCCAGCTCCCCCTACTTTCAGAGTCAGACTGGAGCCTGAGGCAAGGGTTAAGGACCAATACACATCATATACAATTGATAGTCAGTATTGAGAGGCTTTCCACACATCTTCCCACCGGGGACCTGCATGAAGAAAGGCCCAGCGCCTTCTCTGGGCTCACCCTCCCAGGCAGTCTATCTTAACACACCTGCAGCTCTAACAGTTTCCTTCTGGTCTGAAAACCCCCAAGCCGGGCTGTGCCTGCTGCTTCTGCTGGTGTCCCCTTCGCCCTGGAGGAACTTGAACTGCTTTCAGGCCTGACGTGATTGCATTTCCACATATGGGGAAAGCACACACACGCACATCTGGGCACCCCTTCGCAGAAGACGCGTCATGGGGAGGAATCAGGCCCACCTTTCCCCACCAACTAGGTGCAAGCTCAAGCCTGATCCCCCGGCCTCAAGCCTTGACTCTGTGAGGGCTGATGAGCGTGGAAGAGAGAGATGGCAAATGCATTGGTAAGGTAAAGGCAGTCATGACTGCCTCATTCAGGGGGTTTCTTACAAAGTGCTTCCCCTGGAAATACAGAAAGTCACATCACCCTCCCAACAAATATATATATATATATATATAGGAATTTGACTTTTCAAACTCGTTCCATGAGGGAATATATTTTTCTGGCAAAGAGACAGGAGCAGCAGGTACTGCATCAAGTGTTCCTGGGAACTGAGCTTTATTTCACCACTGAGGTGAGAAAACTCATTCTAGAAGCTCCAAGAAAGCTAAGAGCAGCACAAACAAACAATGTATCTAGTCATGCTTTTCCAGGGCTTTTGAGTAAGGACTATGTGCCCAGCACTCTACTAAGCCCTGTAATGAGATTCAAAAGAAATAAGACATGCCCTGTGTCCTCATGAATCTTACAGACCTTCCCAAAAGACAACATTTTGAACAGGAACTAATTAGAGAAGTGTTAAGTACTCAACTGTTTGGTGTTGACTTTCAGTTCAGTGGAAATTCAGAGAAAGAAGCAATCAGGGATCACTGGGAAGAGATGGAAAGTAAACAGATTCAGGGCCAAATGTGATTAAGCAATAGGAGAAAGCACATTCCATATGGATGATATGTCATGAGAAAAGCAAGGACACAGCAAAGGCAAGGACAAGGCAAGGAGTACGCAAAAGACTCTGGAAGACTGGTCCCACTAGAGGTGAATGTTTATTGGTTCCAAGAAAGGTTAAGTAGCAATAGAGCAGGCTATGTGATGGGCCTCGAAACCCAGGCAGAAGGTTGCAATTAGTAGAGCTCAAAAGTGGAAAGGGCTTCAGTTATCTAATCCAGTGGTTTTAAACCAAGTTTCCCCGAACCCCAGGCATTTACAGAGGTGCATCAGGAGTGCTAGAAATGAATATTTTCCACCAACCATACAAGATTGAAACCACTTGAAGGAAAACATCATGGTTTTTAATCGCTTTCTGTGTCAGGGTTCTGCTCAAGATTTCATTAATTAAAAAATTCTTCTACTAAAAATGTTTGAAAACTATCAATCCACACAAAACCTTATTTGGGACTTGATTCAGAGAACAAGAGGGAGCCATGGTAGGTTCTTGAACAACAAAGTATTGAAATTGACAGGACGTGGGAGAAGATTAGAACAGCAGCCATAGCAATGCCCCAACTCAAATTCTGCCCTCCCCAGAGAGGTCTGCCCTGACCAGCCTGTCCTGAAACTCTCTTGCTGTTTGTAGTCGTAGCATAATTTATTGGCTGTATAATTCATTTGCTAATTAATCATGCACTGCATCACAGCATCTTTTCTATAATGGTCTAGAGCTTTTCTTTAAAGCTTTTTTGGTCTTTTAACTTTTCATCGTCAGAGCAGAGACTGGGCAAAGATGTGTCTGGACTATTGTAGAGAGGTTCAAGTATCAGCCTGGCCCAGACTAGATGGACTTTGAAGAACATTCCTTCCGCAGGTCCTGTAACTCTGTAACATCTCTACCAGACTGGTAGTTCCTGGGGGGCAGGGAGTATGATTTTACTCATGGTGGACCCACCGTAAATAGTAAGGGTGGGAGTTGGACGGTTGGTTGGTTGGTTGGGTTGGTTGGCTGAGGGATTGAAAGCCTTCACCAGGCTAGCTATCAGTTAGAATGGACTGAAGGTTATGAATTTGATGGTATCTGAGGAAGCTCAGAGGAAGGAATGTTGAGACCCATTCTAGCTTGTCTGGCCTCTGAAAAAACAGGTCAGTTTCCCAGTCTCAGCCTGACGTGGCTAATTGTTGACAGTCCAGCTCCTACGTGTTCCCATCAAATAGGAGCCAGATGCTGCAAAATGACAGTCTCTCGTGCCTGTGAAGACTCTATCTTGGGTCACAGAAAGGGCTGGAAGGCTGTGGAAAAACACAAACCAGCACCCAACTCTCCAGGACCTATTTGTTTGCATCGTGACCAAGCAGACTGAATAATTGAGAGGCCAAAATGTGATGGAGGAAGTTCACTAACTGGGGAGATGGATTCAGTGATGCCAGCTGGCTGTTTCCATTTCATTTTTCCCCAAGAGGCAGAGTAGGAACAAAATCATGCCCAGACCTGAAAGTTTCATATTACAGCAGAGGAGAGGGAGGGATAGAAGGGTTTTTCCCCCTGATTTTTCTCAATGGATTAATAGTAATAATAATAACAACTCTTTTTTACTTAATTGCCTGCTATGCACAGACTCTAATATAAGCGCTTCATACAGCATTAATTCACTTAATTCTCACAGCAACCCTCTGGGGTGGGTACTATTATTAGCTTCATTTTAAGGGATGAGGAAACTGAAGCTTATAAGGTGTAAGTAACCCCCCTAAGAACGAGAACCCTATTAAGACCCCACCCACTAGCAACAGTTGTTAGAAGCACAAACTCTAGAGCTACACTGCCTGAGTTTGAACCTCTCATCTGCCACTTATTTTTTTTTTTAACATCTTTATTGGGGTATAATTGCTTTACAATGGTGTGTTAGTTTCTGCTTTATAACAAAGTGAATCAGTTATACATATACATACGTTCCCATATCTCTTCCCTCTTGCGTCTCCCTTCCTCCCACCCTCCCTATCCCACCCCTCCAGGTGGTCACAAAGTACCGAGCTGATCTCCCTGTGCTATGCGGCTGCTTCCCACTAGCTAGCTATTTTACATTTGGTAGTGTATATATGTACATGCCTCTCTCTCGCTTTTTCACAGCTCACCCTTCCTCCTCCCCATATCCTCAAGTCCGTTCTCCCGTATCACCTGCCACTTATTAACAAGCTATTTAATTTTCTATGCCTCGGTGTCCTCATTTCCAAGATGCATTTTTAATATTTAACTTGTAGATTGTTTCTGCTAAATAAATGAGACAATCCATGTAAGATGCTTACCATTATACCTGAGTAATAGTAAATGTGAATGTTTGCTATTATTAATAATAATAATAACTTAGGCAGTTTCCAAAGCCACTGTCGTTTAAGCAGTGCTTTAGTACTGCCTCCATTCATGCAATCGGTTAAATTAGCCATTAATATATTCATCTTTTCCTTCCATAGTCCCCCACTCATCCGTCCCTGCCATTCCAATAATAGCGTCCTTCTCTTACTCAATTCTTCTTCCCTGGTGCTAATCTGAAGAAATAAAAAGAACCGTTCTGGAAGCACTGGGTGTGATCCATCTCCATGTTCAGATCCCGGGTTTGTACAATTAGTAAATGTTTGGTCCTTGCCCTCTACACCTATTCAGTTAAATTCTGCCCACCACCACCCACCCCCAAGTGGAGAGACATTGTGTGTATCCATGCGGGGGTGAGATCTCATATTTTCTGTAGTTGTTTCAGATGAGCGTTATTTGGGCCTTACAGACCCGCCGTTCTGAGAGCTAAGAAGCTAATTTCCCAAGTGAAGCAATGAGTATAAAAGTGTCCCCTACCAGTGACATGGCTGGAGAACCTGGCAGAGGGAAAACTAACACTCCTCTATAGGGTCACTCCCACAACCCATGCCGTGTGGAATTCCTTGAAGGGAAAAGCAATTCCCCAATGAAAATAAATTCATGATTCACAGTAACCCATACAGAAACAGTCCACAATGTGGGAAAATCAGAAACTAATAGAAGAATTAGAACCCCAAGGAAAAGGAATATTCTGAGAGAGACTATAAAGTGGTTATACTTAGATGTATTAAAGAGCTATTTTTTATAAGAATGAAGTAATAAGGAAAGTACCTAACACTTAAAAAAAAAAAGTAGCAGGCAGACTTGAAAAAGAAACAGATAAAACTTCTGAAAATGAAAAACAGAGTCATGGACATTCAGCAGAGTATACTAATGTTAGCTCAAGACACCGTCAGAAAACCCAAATCCTTAAAAATCACTGCCTGCAGGCATTTCAGAGACCCTCCAGTCCTACTGTTGATGATCCAGAAAGAACCGGGACACCAGGTGTTTTAATCAGGAAAGATTTCTCTGAGCTGCTTGTGAAAAAGAGCATTTTTCTCAAGGGAAAGAAAGGATGGATAAGACCGCAGCCCCCAAATCCAAGCCGCATCATTCCACGCCAGAGAGGAGGTAGCAATTCCAGGCAACCCCATGGTACATTTACTCTCATTTTCTCTTTGCCTCTCTTTCTCTGTCTCACTCATTCATACACACATATTATGCAGTCTCTTCTTATTCTACTGCATTCATTTTATTAGGCTCAAGCACATTGTTTTTTAATGTGCTTGAGCCTATGAAAATGGAGAAAAAATCCTAAAAGCGAACGATTCTGTCAAGATAAGTTATGTAAAGAAAACATGTCTGGATGTATATATACCACGCCGTTAACAGTGGTTACAGTTAAGACATGAGATTGCTGGGATTTTTGCTTTCCAAGCCAGTCACTCCTATAATGTTTGATTGTTTGTGTCCAGGCATTTCTTTTGTAATTAGAAAAAAACAATGGATTTTTAAAAATAATGAGTTAGGCAGCGGTTCTTTCCCAGAGACAGTTCCTTGCGTTTTTTTTTAAACCCACTAAAGATACGAAGATGCAAGCGAGCCTCCCAGACTTCACCCTCTGGTGAACTGAGTACTGGTCTAACCTAGGCTCCTACAGACAATAAAGTAACTCACATCCATCAGCTCATGTAATACTCACAATAATCCTATTAAGTAGATACAGTCATTGTCCCATCCCACTGAAATATAAGTTCCAGGGAGAGATCTTTGTCTCTTCTGTTCACTGCTGTATCTCAAGCGCTCAGAACAATGCCTAACAGCAGCGTAGATTCTCAATAAACATGTATTGAATGAATGCACACTTTACACATGAAACGGAGGCACAGAGAGCTTAGGGATCTTGTCCCAGGTCACACCATTAGCAGTGGTGGAGCCAGGCTTTGAACTCAGGTGGTCTAGCTCCAGAACCCACCTTCTAACTTGAATACTTTATTTCTTTTCTTCTACGTGAAAGAAAAGACAGTCCAACATACTCCAGACACCTTTTTGATGCAGCAGGCAAGGAGAACAAATGGGAGGAAGGTCTTATGGAAACTAGTCTACTTCACATACTCACGTCTCCTCTCTCCAGCTTGTTCTAGGGCAGGGTTAGTGACCCACCAGTCCTCACCGTTAGGGAGGCTATGGAGGGGCCAGCCATCAACTCCCATTTTCAAAACTCTCTAGCCCTTCTCAGCGAGGGACGCATCCTCTTTTTTATTTTTTTATTTTTATTGAAGTGTAATTGACATGTATCATTGTGTAAGTTTAAGGTGTACAACGTGTCGATTTGACACATTAATTTTTTAATAGATCTTTATGGGTGTATAATTGCTTCACAATACCGTGTTAGTTTCTGTTGCACAACCAAGCAAATCAGCCATATTCGTACACATGTCCCCATATCTCCTCCTTCTTGAGCCTCCCTCCCACCCTCCCTATCCCACCCCTCTAGGTCATCGCAAGCACCGAGCTGATCCCCCTGTGCTGCGCTGCTGCTTCCCACCAGCCAGCTATTTTACATTCAGTAGTATATATATATGTTGATGCTACTCTCACTTCGCCCCAGCTTCGCCCTCCCACCCCATGTCATCAAGTCCATTCTCTATGTCTACCTCTTTATTCCTGCCCTGCTACTAGGTTCATCAGTACCATTTTTTTTTAAGATTCCATATACATTCGTTAGCATACGGTACACATTAATATAGTGCAATATGATTACCACCACCGCGTTAGCTAAGCCTTCTATCACATCACATAGTTATCATTTCCTTTTTTTGTGGTGGGAAAATTCGCCAGCACCTGAGTCAGTTGGCACTTGGTTCTTCCTTCTTAGCTACCTAACAGTGGTCCAGTTGCCCCATCATTCACCAGAGCTGGGCGCCCCCTGCAGGCCTCTCCACAAACTGCAAACCCAGCCAGTGTTACCGAGCCCCGGGGGAAAAGCTGAGGCTCATTGGCTCCAAGCTTCTCCTGGTGGTTTTAAATAATACAAACAAAGGAAAAGCCCTAAGCTTATGGCATCCAGACTACAAGGCAAGTTTCAATATTTTATTTTAATTTTGAAAGATTGTAAAGAGTGTAACCATTAGCTCTAAATCTTGATTGTAATGTTTCACAGGAGCGTTCACACGCTGAGTCCCTCTCAGCAGGGACAGTCACTGCTCAGTATTTTCATATACACTGAATTTTAGGAATGCCTTTTGCCGTTCAACCTGTGTCTTACTTTATTTTCCCACCTGGCCCTCCCTAGGACTGTAACACACATCTTAGAATACCTGAACAAGAAACAACCTGCTCATTGATCCAACTCCATCACTTTATAGGTGGGGAAACTGAGACCCAGAAAGAAAGTTCTTTCCCCGGAGTCAGATAATGATAAAAAGCAGTGGGAAATTAAGGGGAACTTATCCAGTTGTTTGCTCCCATTCACATAATTTATGAAATCTCTTCCAAGTTTCCATTTAGCCTGTATTTATCATATGCTTTCTCTGGGCCCCAGACTGTGGCCAAAACAAAAAGACCTAGAGTTCAGTTGAGTTCAGACCTAGAGTTCAACTGTCCTAGAGTTCAGTTCTCCCTTGAGCTTGTAATATGGACACATAAAATAATCAGAAAATAGTTAAGGCAGCATTCAATTATTCTTTTATCTATTTATTCTTGTATTCACCCATACTTTAATTCATTCAATGGACAGATATTTATTGAACGTAGCAATAAGTCAGAAATAGACTTTGCTCTCAAAAAGCTTATAATTGACTGGGAAAAATTAAAATATGTTTAAATAATTACTGCTGAGTTTGTGTAGATTTAATGTCTACTTAGTTAATGGCCCTGCCTGCAGCGTCAGTCAAGGCTGATGGGGGAATACAGTGGTCAAAGGCCTGGGGCATTTAGATGGAGTTCAACGTCATGGCCTTCTTCCCAGGAAAGAGCTAGCAATTCACTTTTACAAAGAACCTACTCTGTGCTGGGTGCTTTACTTTTAATTATCACAGCAACCCTTAGGGATAAATAAACTGAGGTTCAGAAAGGTTAAGTAACTTGTCCCAAATCACCCAGTTAGAAATGGAAGAGTCTGGGCTCACCCCAAATCCATCTGACTTCAAAATCAGAGGTGCTTTCCTACAGCCTCTGCTGCCTGCTCTCCCAGCCTAGCTGGAAACCCTTCCCTGCTTGCGGCCTCATTTGTGTTGATTCCTCGGGGTAAAGGAAAGGGGCTGAGCTATTGTGATACAAAGATACTTTGCAGCAGTGGCCTCTAGAAGAGGACAGTGGGGCTTCCAGGGGACCGGGAGTCACGTGGGCTGTGTGTGACCGGTCACCCCTATGGAAGGACTGTGCTCTGGCAGGCATTCATTCACGCTCCCATTTGTTCACCAATGCTGGCTGAGCTGGGCAAGCCCAGGGCCTTGGGCATACGGCAGCAGGTTTGTTTGGGCTTCTAACTTGGGTGTCTGAAGCGGATTTGTCCAGAGCAGGGGGCAGGAGAGGGGGTCCATTAAAACTCCTTCTTCAGCTGTCGTGCCCCACGTGGTGAGTGGGACACCTCCCCTGCCCTCAAGGACCCTGCCTAGTGCCTGTTTTGACCTCGTCTGTCCCCTAACCTGGCTTAGTCTTTCCTTTCTTCCCCTCCCTGACTTTGACTCACTTTGGTCCTGAAAGGCCACAAACACAGACTGCGATTTCCAACCTTATTGTCTTTCACCTGAATGTCAACATTCAAGGTGGAAGTTAGCCAGTTGCACGAGGGAGGAACAGTTTAGATGCTTAGGGAATGTCAACATTCAAGGTGGAAGTTAGCCAGTTGCACGAGGGAGGAACAGTTTAGATGCTTAGGGAGTCCAAGGTACAATTGTATGACACACTGTATGGTACAAATACTACAGTAGTACACCTGAACAGAGAGATCAGAGTAGACCAAACTAATGAGAGAACATCCGTCACCTCATTAAAACTAAAACGTACAACCTGTGGGCAGATCGGAGCTGGTGTGAATGCCAATGCCGCAGGTCAGCCAGTGGGTTGGAGGCTAGGAAAAGTGCCCAGGCTTTAAGAGCAGAAGGTTGGGGTGTGAGCTGCTGTGACCTAGAGGAAAAACTCAGTACTGGCCTCTGACCTTTGAGAGGTCAAGAGGTCAGCAGATCAGCCACCATCCCCTTCCCAGCACTGGGATTTCTGGCGCCATTTGCGTGTTTGCCCAGGAAGTCAGACAAACGGGGAAATTGAGGAGGAAATACAAACTGTTCCTGGAGTGTTTTCTGTCTGGCCTGGGATTGCCGTCAGAGCAGTGACTGAGGAACGGCCACATTATTCTGGTACTTTTGCTTAGAAGTTCCTGCTTCCTTTGACTGTCTTTTGACACGATGGGAGTTTTCCCCCATTAGGCCGGAATGGCAGCCACAGGAGCCCGCCAGTCTGGCTGCCACAGCCGGCACACCAGGGGAATCTCCCAGTGTGGGACCTGGGAAGGGAAGGGCCTCGGAGGTCCATACACCACGTCCACCGTGGCTGGAATCCTTTCCACAGCCTCAATGCCAAGTGAAGTTCTGGGGACCCTGGAATCACTTCCAGGGACAGCGTCTTCCATCCAGCGTTCGAGATCTCTGCCTTATGTGGCACAGAAATCTCTGTCCTGATTTCCGCCTGCTGGCTCTGCTTTTCTCTTAAGGCCGCACAGATCAGTCTACCCTAATTCCCTGTCCGCAGAACGGTCCTGCGTGTCTTTGAAAATAAGCATTATGCCTCATTCCACTGAGATTTCTTTTTCAGGCATAATATTCCCGCTTTCCCCAATCCACGGTTTCCAGTTTCCTCACCTACAGAAGAGTTTCCCTGTCATCCTTGTGAGTCCCTTCCCAAGCACCCCTCCTGCCCCCCGCAGAGTGAGTCACTCCCTCTACATATGTGTGGTGTGAAGGCTGCACATCTGTCCCTCCACTAGGCTGTGACGTCCCAGAAGGAGGAACCATGTCTTCTTCACATTCCAGCTGGACTTTGGCCCCTGTCTGCTCCCATCTCCCTAGGACCCCGAGCCCCCATCATCACTCCTCGCATCTCCCCTCCTTACTGGCTTCTCTATCTCACACACACACCTCCCATCAAAAATGCATCCATCCTCCAGTCCCACGTCCACCAGCAGCTGTCTCCCTACCCTTGTTTCATAGCCAAGCCTCTTCTCTAACCCCCCGCAGAACGGTTCCCTCCCCACGACTCCACCGGAAGTGCTCTGGCAGAGTTCGCAAGTGATCTTCTGCCCCTCACTTCCCCGCCCCCCGCCAACACTTCCAGGTCCCTGTTTCCGTTGACATCTCCGCAGCAGCTGACACTGCCCACAGCCTGTCATGCGGCTCCTGTGGCGGCTGCCACCGTCCACCTCGCCGGTCCCCCTGCTGACTTCCTTCTCTAGACTCTCTTCCTCCGCCCCTTGCTGCTCCCTGGACGCAGGTGTGCGCGAGGTCTGTCCTTGGCCTTGCTCCCTGCTCGGTGCACACGCTCTGCCTGAGACCCTCACAACACTCTGAACTGCCCGTTCCTCTCTGCTGAGCCTCATGTAGCATCTGCTCTTCGTGAACACGTCCACTTGGACATGCCAGCACCTCAGACTCAGCACGGGCCAAGCCTGTCTTGCGGAGCGAGGTTATCTGTCCCTCCCGGTCCCCAGCCGTGGCGACCAACAGATGCCGCCACCCCCATCCCGGGCTCCTCCTCGTTCAGCTTCCATGTCCTGCACGTGATTAAATCCTGCCCTTAAGAACAATCGCCTCCGTGGACTCAGTGCCTACGACGTGCCAGGCTTTTTATGTACATTATCTCATTTAATTCTCACAGCAGGACTGCAAGAGAGGTATTATCATCCCGCTGTCTTATCAGCAAAGACTGAAATTTGGATTAAATAACTCGCCTGGGGTCACACGTTTAGTAAGTGATGGCTCCAGACCTGCGCAGCCCCAAAGCTCCCTCCACTGCCCACCCTCTGCCTTCACATCTGTCACCCCACCCTCCTCTCATTCGTGGTCCCTGTTGCCTCGCCCCAGCACCTCACGGTCTCTCACCGGGGCTCCGTGCCTCCAGGATGTCCTCCCAGCTAGTCCATCCCATCACCCACTCTGCTGCAGAATGGACGTCCTAAAACACAGGCCACTTTCCTGCCCGAAGCCCCTCGGTGGGTCCCCATCGTCCCCCGACTGTGTAGGCTCTTTTACTCAGGCATGTAAAGGGGTGGCCCCTGAAATCCGCCTAGCCTCAGCTCTCCCCACATCTCCCCTTCTTCACCCCTCTCCCAGCTCTGGTTATTTTCCTGCAGCTCCAGGAAGGCCCCCCCATTCTCATTCCAGATGCATGTGCTGTTCCCTCTGCCTGAGGTGCCCTTCTCCCTCCCCCCCACCCCCCCACCTGCACAGTCTGCCCCTGAACCTCTGCTCTCCCTCAGGCCGAGCCTCGGTCTCCTGCTCTGTGGAGCCCTCAGTGCCTCTCCCAGAAGAGCTGATTGCCCCCTTGGAGGCCTCCCACATGCCTAGGACATACCTTCATTATTACCCTTGTCACAGTATGTTGCACCTGCTTTTTTTATTTTCCTGTGTCCCCGTCAGACTTGAAATTCTTGAACTTGCCTTTGTAATCTAGCAGGGAAGACAGTCCCTTGTTCACAGTGGACACTTAGAAATGTTTGCTGCATTGAACATTTATATCATACCTAGGAGAGTTCCTGGCACAAAGGGGAGACCCTGCCCGATACATTTCTTTAATAATTAAAACAGAAATGTCAATAAATAATTGTGATGCAATGTGATGTATCCTAACAGAGATACGCCCAGAGTAGCAAGGCAGCCCAGGAAAGAGAAGAATTACTGTTACCCTGGGTAAGGAAATCGATGGGTCAGGGAAGCCTTCCTAGAAGACATGACATTTCAGCAGGGCCTTACCGTTTAAGTAGGAGTTGGCCAGGGTAAAATGAGGCCCTCTGGGCACCTGAGCAAAGACATGGAGCAATGCAAGGGCCCGCAGTGGTTGGGAGGCAGCAAGATATGCCCAGGGCGACGGAAGACATGAGAAGGGGGTGAGCATTAAGGTTGGGGCCAAAGTGAACGCCATCTAAGGAGTCTGAACACAACCTCAAAGGCAGTGGGAGCGCTGTAAGGATTTTAAGAAAAGAAATTGCACAGATTTGTGTTTAGAAAGATACAGTGGATGGATTGGGGGAAGGGAAATAAAGCTGGAGGAGGTGAGATCTGTTATTATAGGATCCTGGCCAGAAGTAACAATTGCAGGAATCACAGGGAGAGATGGCCTCGCCCTGAGTCCACCCAGCCCCTGCAAAGTTCTTTCTGCAGAGAGCTGTGTCTGTCAAACTGTGCTCATATAAACGGAGAGGGTGGGACACAGAAGGGTGAGGTCTCTAGTCAAATAAGTTTAGAAAATGCTGAGTTAAACAGACTTCTTAATGCAGGACTTTTCAGAATCTTTCATACACATTGTATATGTTATATGAACATTCAGAGTTTCCCAAATGGTTTGAGCCATGGGACCTCTTTCTGAGAGCATCTCAAGGGACTAGAGTTTAATGGAATGTGTAAAATAAAAACAAAGACCTAGAGCTTTCGGGATTCTTTCAGCTCTAATTCCTGGAAGGACAATATAAACAAAAGAAATAGTTTTCCACTGGGTATAACTGATGTCCTCACCATGCACTCTGCTGGGGGGTCTTGTGTGTGTGTGTGTTTTGTTAGGGGCATGGAGTGGGCTGCCATGGAAATTAGTGGTAGGTTTTAGTCATTCTGTTTGGAGGCAGGCTGAGCAAATTCACCTGCTCTTCCCAGGTGCCCTGTGTTTGTTCAGGCCTGAAAGAGGTCAGACCCACGTGTTTGAAAGAATGGCAGGTCCTGACCTTCAGAACAAAGAAACCAGGTCTACAGCCCATGGAATGTTCTGGTCTCACCACATCTCTCACGCAGCCTTTGGTCAGCTTGCTGGGGGGAAGGGCAGAGCAACCATCTCAGAATCTCTTTACCCTGGGGAGGCTGCATCCCAGGTGGCAGGTACCCGGCTCCGTCGTCACATTGTCACACACAGCTCCCTAGGGCTCCCAGGCCCAAGTCGCCATTTTCAGGCTTCCTCTTGCCTGAGGGCTGGAGGAAGAAACCTTTTAACATCCACCCATCAGCCTTGTGGCTTTAAGTGAGCCCCAGCCTTAGAACGCCTTCTACGGCAGCGCCAAGGCCATTTCCCATCCGAGTCCCCAGGGTGGAGGAGTCTGGGCAGCTCCGTGTGCGGCCTGGGAAGGCGCCTCTTTCTCCATTGCAGGAATTCTTCCCTGAGAAGCAGCAGATATTCCTCAGCCCCTGCCAGGAGTTCAGGGTGAAGAGTTCAAAAGTGCAGAAGGGGACAAACAGGAGCCGCCCGGGTGAGGGGCAGCTTCTGGCAGGATGGAAGGTCAGCGATGAACTGCCGGCACTGAAGTCAGGAAACGGCCCAGAGCCCTGAGTAGGGGGCCTGAGCGGGGCCCCTCTGGAGGGGCTGCTGCTCCAGCCGTACGACCTGGACAGTGGCCGCCTCCGCCCTGCTCACTCAGCCGGTCTGCTCTGGGTCAGCTCAAGGAGGACTCGAAAATACTGATGTTCCTGACATACGTTGCTCTTACCAGGAACGGTCAGACCTCCCTACTTTGGACTTACATCTCAGTGACGCTCCTAGTGTATCTATTCCAACCCTACGTTAAGGAGCTCCTGCTTCTCCCGCGAGGCTCTCAGATCAGGAACTAAGACCCAGAGAGAAAGGGGACTCACCCAAGACTCAGAGCTTATATCAGAGACAGAAGGAGAATACGATTTTCCTGTCCCCCAGTTCAGCGTTTTCTTCACCACGTGGCACTGCTTTTCTCGTTGGAGAAAGAAACCTAACTTTAACATCTACTTCACTTTATGTTTTACAAAATCATATTGCTGTTAAAACTAAACTAAGTTCTGTCATCAGATAGAGCTGGATTCAGATTCCAGCGCCACCCCTTTCCAACTGCAGGAGAATAAATAACCCCGGGGGCAAATAACTGAACGTCCTGTAGCTCAGGATTCCTTCTCTGCAATGGCACCTACCTACTTCATAAGGTCATGGGAAGATTAGTTGAGATAATTCATGCAAAGGACTCAGCCTGATGCCCAGCACCGTCGATAACCATTAGCTGTTTTCGTTACTGTTATCATTGGTAGAAGTATTTTCATGAATATGTAAGGCAGTTATAATTAACATTTAAATTGGTGTTATGATGAAAGTCCAGCATCCTGTATTTGGATATACATGGATGAATTGAGAAAAGGTTTTTTGTAACCTAAGCTTTTAAAATTTTCATTTTGAAATTTTTTTTGTTCTTAATTGGCTTTTAATTAGTTTAACAAGTTGGCAGGAAAACTCACACTAAAATTCCACCCACTCCTTCATGTACCCAGGTCTTCCTAAAACATTTCCTGAACAACTACAGTATGGGTTTATCATGGGTGCTCAGTAGATGCTTTTGGATAGATGGATGGACAGGCAGATGGATGGGCAGAGGGAATGGACGGATGATGGATGGATGGATGGATGATGCAAATAGAGCAACTGAAGTAACCAGCCTTGGTTCAGACTGGATAGTTAGTGGTGTGGTTCCGTGAAAAGCCATAAGTCAGGAGCCAAGGGACCAGGAAAAAGTGGTAAAGGACCCAAAGGTCTCCCTGGAGATGAAGAAGAGGTATAGTGGAAGTAAGGGAGGTGGAAGGAGAGGCTGTGGTCAGAGACTGAAACGCACAGTGTGAAATTTTAGTAGGAGCGGCTCCTGGTGACGAAAGGTCCAGGGAGCAGCCATGGGGAGGGCATCCAAGGTGGGTAGGGGTCCTGGAGGTCGTTAAATACAAGGAGGTCAAGAAACTCTGAGCCTAGGTTATTGGATGGCAGATGCACATAGCCTTTTATCCAATTCCAAGTTAGGATTAAAGTGACTTGAATGAATGAGATTTTACTCTGTAGCTCATCAAATTCCTCCCTGGGAAGGTTCTCTTACGTGAAACTGAATTTGCAATGAAAGAATAATAGTGCACTGAACAAAGGTATTTATTTATAATCCCTGCCTTATTTTTTAACCTAAGAGTGGTGTTGCTTAAAGGTCAAGTGTGTGTGTGTGTGTGTGTGTGTGTGTGTGTGTGTGTGTGTGTGTAAGAGACAGAGAGTGAGAGAAAGGAGAAACGACGTGCATCACATTGTTTTGTCGTCTGACCTTTTCAGCATTTTAGCTCCAGGCCAGTGCGGGAGCAACACTGAGAGTCTTGTGAGGATTCTATATATCAAAAGGTCACCGACAACCAAAGACATTCTGTTCCTCCCTCCCCATCCAAATACTTGAAATTCACACCCTGAACAAAAATTCACAGTAAATGTTGGTTTGGTGAACATAGCATTATAATTGTGCACTGAAGGGGTTTTTTTTTGTTTTTTTTTAAACCATTTCTATTCGTTGTACAAGGAGAAGAGGGCTGGATGGTGGGTCAGGAGACACTGCAAGCTGCCTACCACTACCCCCACCAGCACTTGCTCTGTGACTGGGAATAAGAACTGTGGCCAGGATGACACGTGTTTAGCACTTTACAATTTAAAGATCACCCCCAGCTTTTAATCCTCACCACAGCCTCAAAGTTGGCCAGGCAAATATTATGCCCATTGACAGATGGAAAACTGAGGCGGAACAGAGAAGTGAAGTGACACTCGGTTGCAGTGGCAGAGACAGGTCAGGCCCACGAGCCTCCTGACCCAAGCCCAGAGCTCAGCACTGGACTGAGGCAAGTTGCTGCCTCTCCATTTCGGGCCCTGTGACATGAACCTGTCTCCAAATCCGCACACCGACAGCTCCAACTGGAAGGGCCATGGTAGGAGCAAATATTTACCTGCCCACTGGCATTTCTACTGTACTTTTTCTGCTTCCTCCCTTTTCTGGTGGTGCGCTTCCTTTTACAACAAACCTCTGTAAACAGTTTCTGAGAATTACTGAGCTATGTTTGTAATGCAGATGTACTCAGGGAGTATGTAAAGTAATCATTTTAACAAAAGGAATAGATATTTAAAATTTAATACTAACTACGGGAAAAGTGCCCATTGTGTAAAACATAGTTTATCTTTGGATTCAATGTTTGTCTTTGGTTTTACAAAGCAGTTTGTACTTTCAGTATTTTCTACATAATATAGTCAAATGCAGAGCAGTTGCAATGCATCCAAAAAATGGGTACGTTTTCTGAAAAGAAAAAAAAGGATATGCCATGCACAAAATTCAGAGGTTGGAAAAAAATGTGTTCTGGGCCACTTCAGTGCTACTCACCCCCTCACAGCCACCAGCCTCATCAGACAGATGCCCCGACAGCACAGGAAGCCCACCACATGTGGGCCCCAGCCACTTTTTCCAACAAGGTCGTACGTCTTTCTTTCCACAGCTGGTCCCAAGCTGGTCCCAGGCCTCCAGTTCACACAGTTGGGAATGGCAGGCACTTCTCCCTACCACATGCCCAGACACTCTGTGCTGATCAATCAGAGCATTTTTTTCTCAATGAACATGACCACAGATACTGTTGGTCACAAATTGGTCCATGAGATGAAATCCTTTTTCTGCCCATGGATTAAGTAATTTTTAATAATTCACATCACACTTGCTTTCAGAAAGACTCCAATAAGAGACAAAGTACAGGGCTTCTCTGGTGGCACAGTGGTTGAGAGTCCGCCTGCCGATGCAAGCGACGCGGGTTCGTGCCCCGGTCCGGGAAGATCCCACATGCCGCGGAGCGGCTGGGCCCGTGAGCCATGGCCGCTGAGCCTGCCCGTCCGGAGCCTGTGCTCCGCAATGGGAGAGGCCTCAACAGTGAGAGGCCCGCGTACCGCAAAAAAAAAAAGAGAGACACAGTACAACCCAAAAAAGCAGGATCAAAGAGCCAGAATAGAGTCAGGGGAGGGTGTGTGCAGAGAGCCTCAGCTGGGGGAACCTACCGTTAAAGGGAAGAAGACAGCTCTCAGCTTCCTGACGCCCAGTGTTAACAGGAAACACAGGTTACCAATCCAGTCATTTTTTAGGAAACACAAACTTCTTCCTGACTTTGAAATCTAGAAGGCAATTCTAGTGTAGATTTTAAATAAGACAACTCAAGCCGCTTAATGGGCCTTGTCTTTACCCACCAAGGCAGTGTTTCTGAGTTCTCCAGACAGGATCAGAACGATCTGAGGTGCTCACTGAAAATGCATTGTACAGCATGGTGACCGAAGTTCATAATTACTACTGTATCATGCACTTGAAATTTGCTAAGACGGTAGATCTTAAATGTCCTCACCCCTCAAAAAAAAAAAAAAAATGGTAACAGTGTGAGGTGATGTATGTGTTAATTAGCTTGATATTGTGGTAATCATTTCAAATGTATACATGTATCAGAACATCCTGCTGTGTTCCTTAAATACATACAATTTTTATTTGTCAATTTTACCTCAGTAAAGATGGAGGAAAAAATACAGATTCCTGAGCCCCACCCCTAAACTCACTGAGTGAGTCTTTGGGAGATAGGCCCGGTGCTCTGCATTCTGAACCAGCTTACCAACTGATCCTGCTCTACCTGTACATGGAGAACACCCTCACCAAGGTGTTAGTGGATGACAGTGGCTTCATGCAGTGGCCTTTCCTGACCTTCCCGGTATCTTATCAGGGAATAATGCCTGAACTCAGAAGAGTCTCTGGTGGAGGGACTCAGGATCCACTTCAGGATCCACCAAGGGAGATATCTGGAGGCTGCAGAGGCTCCCCAAGCCTGAGTGGCAGAGGAGCCGGGCTCTCTGCATGCACTTGGGTTTGGAGTGAGCTTTCTGCTGGGATTTCAGATGGCCACAGGCCACAGAGAGGCGGGGCCCCATCTCAGCCCTTCCAGCACCCCTGGGGTCTGCCATCCAGAGCCCGTGGGAGTCACCAGCCCACATTAGAGACAATGATATGGGCTTGGCTGACCACCAGGCTCCGTACCCCTACTCTCTGCCCCATCCTCGTCCATAATGGGGCAGGCAATTTGCAGCAATGTGGATGCAACTAGAGATTATCATACTAAGTGAGATAAGTCAGAAAGAGAAAGACAAATACCACACTATGCCACTTTTATGTGGAATCTAAAATATGGTACAAATGAACCTATGTATGAAACAGAAACAGACTCACAGACATAGAGAACAGACTTGTGGTTACCAAGGGGGAGAGGGTTGGGAGAGGGATGGACTGGGAGTTTGGGGTTAGTACATGCAAACTATTACATTTAGAATGGATAAACAACAGGGTCTTACTACAGTATAGCACAGGGAACTATATCCAATCTCCTAGGATAACCTTAATGGAAAAGAATATAAAAAAGAATGTATGGGACTTCCCTGGTGGCGCAGAGGTTAAGAATCCACCTGCCAATGCAGGGGACACGGGTTCGAGCCCTGGTCCCGGAAGACCCCACATGCCACAGAGCAACTAAGCCCGTGCACCACAACTGCTGAGCCCGCGTGCCACAACTACTGAAGCCAGCATGCCTAGAACCCGTGCTCTGCAACAAGAGAAGCCACCGCAATGAGAAGCCCGTGCACCGCAACGAAGAGTAGTCCGTGCTCGCCGCCACTAGAGAAAGCCCCCGCGCAGCAACAAAGACCCAACGCAGCCAAAAATAAATAAATAAATAAATAAATATATATATATATATATATATAGTTTTTTTAAATTACATGGGAAGTATTTTCAAATGAGTAATAAATGTTCAAAAAAAAAGAATGTATGTATGTGTCACTGAGTCACTCTGCTGTACAGCAGAAATTAACACAACATTGTAAATCAGCTCTACTTCAATTAAAACTAAATAACCAAATCATAATGGGGCAGGCAGAGCCAGGAGTCCAGGAGCCAGCCAGGTGGCATAAACCCCAGTGAATGAGCCATGCCACACCCACACCCACCCCTGGGCTGCACCGCCCTGCTCCCCAGTGCAGGCTGGGACCTGCCAGGCGTCAGCTCGGGGAGGCAATTACATGCTCTTTCCTCTCCCTCTCCACAGGTTTGGAATAAATTGCCTCATCCAGTTTGAAGACTTTGCCAATGCCAATGCCTTCCGCCTTCTCAACAAATACCGCAACAAGTACTGCATGTTCAACGATGACATCCAAGGTAAGTTTCCACCCCTCCTGACAAAGCCCCTGAGGACGAATGCCTCCTCACAAAGGCTCACCTGGGTGCCCAGGTGGGGAGGGGCCACCTCAGAGCCGGTTTGCTGCCAGCAGCTGTTGAAGAAAGAGCAGTAAATCCAGATTCACTTTGCTAATTCTCAGCTCTGTGACCTTGCACATGTCCCATAGCTTTGCTAAGTCTCAGTTTCTTCACCCATAAAATGGAGATGATTACTTCTTCAGAGAAAAGTAAGAATTTGGTGATTAGATACATGAAAGAAATTTTAAACAATGCTGTGATTTACTAGCTGGTTGAACATGGGCAGATCACGTCTCTGAGCCACAGTTTCATCATCTCTTCATTGGGAATGAGAGTAACTACCTTGGAAGATTAGTGTGAAAATTTAAAGAGCTAATATGTGGAAAGTACCAGCGCCTAGGACTCATCAGACCAAAGCATCAGTCACCATAAAAGTGGCCTTCGCCAACCACAATAGCTCGCTCTTGGATTTTCCAAACACAAGGCTGTCAGGGAATCAGGATAAGGCCTTCTCTTAACTTGGCTGGAATGAGTGCTTCTCACAATGATAACCGAGGCCCCAGAACATTCCAAAAGTCAATGGGAAGCATCTTCTAGTTCAGGGTCAGCTTGGCTCCCTGTTCTGTGGACCAGAAATATCTGAAGGCATTTGCTTCTTGCTGTGGAGATGCCAGCATGTGACACTGGAGTAGGAGGGGTGGCTTCTCAGCGATTATCTCACCTGATCCAGGAGCTCTCAGGAAGGAGCATTGCCAGTTATTCCTAGTATTTTATAAAGCCCAAGGGAAACCTTGATGACATGTAGGTTATTATTTAACAAATGAAGTTTGGCAAGCAAGATCTTTTCAAATCAAGGAACCATGTCATGTAAAACAGAACAGGTTGGTAGGGGACAGGTATTGGTCCCTGGGAGTTAAAGATGGGCCAACATTTTGCAGATGAGGCCCAAAGAGGTCACAGTTTTCATCAAGTGAGTAAGACAGACCTAGGAGGATCCAAGCCCAGGTTAAAAATAGCTAAGGTTTAGAGCTGAATATTTGTTATTCATCAGGCACGGTTCTAAGCACTTCACAGCTTAATCCTACCAGATATCACCAACCCTGTCTTATTTGTACTCCTGTGACCTCCCTCTGGGTCAGTTCCCTCTGCACGTTGAAAGCTCTGCTTCTCAGCTTGGGACAATCTTCCCCATCATCTTTGGCTCAGTAACTCCTACTCACGCTTCAAGGCTCAGCTCCAGGGTCTCCTGTCCCAGGGAAGGGACAGCCTGGTTTGGGTGCACACCGGGTGCCTCCACAGCCTCCTGTGCCCCCCTCTGTCAACTTTCTTACCACACTGTACCCCACATGCCTGCATTGAGTTGTCTGTCTCCCCAGGAGACAATAAGCTCCCAGAGGCAGGAACCACATCTTTTCTCACTTCCCAGCCCCAGCACAAGTGCCTGGCACGCTGTGGATGCTTCACTAATGTTTGAAGAATGAATGAACGAGGTCCACCTGCACAAGTTGAGATTCTCATAAGCACCCACCTGTTCACGTGGGTGTGTCTACACTGGACACCTGCCCCCGAAGCCTCTCTCTTGTCCAGGACGTCATACATGTACTCACCCAGAAATGCAGCCCACATGTGCTCACACGCAGACATACATACATCTTCACGTGTGTACGCCCTCATGTATACACACACACAACTTCTTAAATGAAATCAATTCATTAGTTTTTAGGTCCTGCTGATATCCAGTTCCAGTAGAGTCTATTTCACTGCCAGGCAAAGACAGATGGAATGGTTTTCTGGGTCCCACGGCAAACAGAGGAGGAATTTCCCATTCTTTTCTCAGAAATGAGAGACTAAAGTCATTAAACTAAAATGCATGAGGAGAGCTGGCAAATGGTACTAGAATGGCAGGAGCCCTATAATATCGAGTCTTTGATCGGGACAACCTGACCGTTAGGCGTGGCCGTGTGATTAACAGCACCGCCCAGATCTTCCCTCAAGAAAGGACTTGTTGCCCCAGCTGGCGGCAGGGCTGGCTGGAGCATCAGGCAGACCACGGTCCTGCCCTGCCAGGACGGCATCACCAGGTGATCAGGGAATATAGAAGCTCAGCCATTTTGGCCCAGTGCAGGACAGCTCTGAGGGCACATTTAACTCCAGGGCTCCCCACGGGGCTGGCTGAGGCCCTGGGGACTGCATCGCGGCTCAGCTTCTCCTGCTTCCCCAGCCTCGACCCCATCCTGCTTCCACTCCCTCCCTGGCACAGGTGTGCTGATCCCAAGGCCACTTCTTCATAACATCCTGAACACTTCACATCTCTCTGAATCTGCTTCCCAGGGAACCCAAACTGTGCCAAGTAATCCAGCTGGCATGAACACAGAGCTTTAGGCTAGAAAAGTGTTTTCCATCCACACTATTTCACAGCTTCCTGGCCTCACCCCCTCCGCCTGTGGGGAGGACGGACATTGCTGTTCACGTCACTGATGAGGCAACTGAAGTTCAAGGCTTAAGTTTTGCTCCACGTTCCCACAACCTAACAGGCATAAAGCTGGGGCTAGAACCTAGTCATTTCTAACTCGGAATTCACTGTCTGTCCATGACGTCGGGCCGCCTATGCTCCCTCGTAGGTGAGGCAGTGCCGTGAGTCTCCTTGGTGAGGATTAAATTCCGGACCCCACGGAAGTGTGGGTGTCACCGCTTTCCTCACCCCTCCCATCCTCTCCTCTAACTCCCACAGTTCACAGACCCCCCGATGAGGCCTGGGGACGGGGAGGGGCTGGCCCACAGTCGCCAGCTGGTTAGTGATGGGTCCAGAACCAGAAGCCTATGATGTGTACTCTCAGTGCTGGGTGGGCGATTAGCAGACTGGTGAGGAATTCCGGGATTAATGGGGCAACGTGGAAGATTAAGCTCATGCTAGAATTGACCCCCTTACCTCCAAATACAAGGTAGAGAGCAGAGGAAAAAGAAACATGAAACTACATAGCCATGCTCAAAAATAGAAAGGAACGCCGGCATGCACAGAATTGGAGAGAGCTGGGAGAAGGGGGAGGGTGGGAGGAATCACAGTGGTAAACAGACACCAAAACCAAACCACACGTGGTTGCTGGGGACAGGCCCGGTCCCCCCCAACAGGACTCGTGGTCAGGGAACACCCCAGAATGGCGGGGGGTGGGCCCAGGCTGCCCACATGAAATGAACGCCAGCGCAGCCTCACATCCTCGATGGAGTAAGGAAAGATGCGACTAAAGGCCTCCGGGTCCCCACCAGACGGAGCTCCGTGAGGGCAGGGCCATGCCTGGTGCCGAGCAGAAGCTCGGGCACAAGATTGGAACTGTCTCCCAGGCAGTCCTGCTGTTTCACACTCCTGGGAATCACCAACCCCACGTGGCCGACCATAGGGTTGGGCCTCTGAAGCCCCAGCACTGGCGGGGTAAAGAGCTCCCCAGGGCTGCCAGGGTCTCCCCCGTGCGCCCCCAGCCCCGGCCCCGGCCCTACTCCCAGCTCAGACCGGTGGGAAGCCTAGGCCTCCCCAGGCTGGCTCTCGGTGAGCAGGGCTGCCCGTGCACTGACTCATCGCTGGAAGCCTCTTCGGGAGTTTTGGAAAAGGCAGAGGCTCAGGTGACTTCTGTTGTTTCAGCTGGGATCACAGAAGCATCCCGGCTCTTAGCAGAGGAGAGAGAGACCTGGAAGGGGAACAGTGCTAGGAATGGCCATGCTGGAGGACTGGCCAGCTGTGTCCTTCCCAAGAAGCCAGGTCCAGGATACTGCTGGCCTGGTGAGCACAGGCCCCCGGCCTCCACGGCTAGCTGCCCGCAGTGTGGCTGGGGACAGCAAAGCCCAGCTGGCCTGTCAGCTTCAGAGCATCCTTCCACCCCAGCAGGCCTCCCTGGACCTGCACTGCCCTCGAGTCCGGCCACGTTCCCGAGAGCAGATGGCCAGTCAGGGTGCCTGTGTGGTATGTCAGGCCGTGGTCCCCCCTCATACTGCCAAGTTTTCATCTGTGAGCCAGAGTTCTTAACAGTCAGATGTTGGACTGAGACAAGCCTAGGTCTGAATCCCCACTTTTCTGCTTTGGGGCTTTGGCCAAGTGGCTTAAACCCTCCCAGTCTTCTTTTCCTGATCTGTAAAATGGACATGATAGTATTCACAGCCATGAGGGAGGCTCAGCCAGTGCTGCCAGAAAGATCAGGATGCCTTTCTAAGGCCAGCGTTGATCCTGGCTGGATGGGCACTATGCTAACTCATCGTTAAGCGTTTTTTCATCATCACCCTTGCTTTTGGCACCAGGTAGCTGTAAGGGCTGCAGTGAGGTAGCGTGGGAAGAGGCATGTAACCGTACTCAGTTCTGGTACCAGGTACTGATACCTCTGGTGCACAGGAGGCTCCCAACACATGTACCGGGGGAAGGAGGAAGTGTTGAGACCCAAAACAGAGAGGCTGTGGTGGAGGTGAGAAGAGGCACCAGTGTGAGCGCAGGCCTGGGAAAGCCTGAGAAGGGAGGCAGGGTCCCACCTCACCTCTTTCCTCTTTCCACATCCAGCCTATTCTTCCAGCCCATTGAATTAGTTCTGTGAGTTTCCTGCCGATTCTGATTCTGAATGTGCTGGTCCCTCTGCCTACAACTCTCTTCTGCTCTCGGCTAATTTCTCTTTGTCCTTAAGGACTCAAACCTCACCTCCCCCAGGATACCGCACCCAGGGCCAAACCTGTTCCGCAGGCCCCAGGATGACCCCACCCTTACCCAGGGCCTGGGAGTGACACTGGGCAGTGGTCACCCGCTTTGCAGAATATTTCAAAGTACCCCGGGGCTCAGATGCCACGATAGGAAGGGGGCAGATGGGGAGGAATGGCCCAGCTCTGAAGTCTGTCCAGCTGGTTTGTCCTGTTTACAAGACACCAGGGGTTACTTCCAGCTGTCAGCGGTCTGCTGCTCCTTTCCTACCACACACACTAAGCAGCAGTTCCTGGCCCTTCCCGTGTCTCTCCCACAGTGAAACCTCCCCCGGCCGCTTCAACCTCATCTCTCCCCAGTCCCCAGAACCTTCCTTTTCGCTAAGTCCTGTGTTCTGAGGCTGTTCTTCCTGTACAGGGCTTTCCCAGCCCTGAGATTCTCATGGGTCTCTTTGCACGTCTAATCCTGGCTGCTCTGAGACCTCCCCCTTAGCCTGTTGCATCAGTTAAATCCCCAAAGAAGCCAAGAAGATGGTAATTATTCCCTCCGGCGGCAGAATAGTCTAACCCTGCCTCCTTCATGGGCCGGGAACTGCCTTCTTGAGAGTCCAAGGGCTCCAGAAAATTCCCTTCAGGACACAGAAACAGGGTTGAAGTCATCTAGAAGGCCTTTGCTTGGTTTCCAATAAGGGGAACTTGAATTTTCTGAACAGTTATTCTGCTAACCCCTGTGCTCAAGACTGTTGTATTCATCTTCATAAATCTAAGGCTTCATATACCCATATACCCAGTGGAGCCCCAGAACAGGCTCTCAGGACACGCTCATGAACAAATGAGAAGCCGCTGGCTGCTGTGGGAAGGTAATTCTGCGGATCCTGAAAGTGGGCCAACCTAATCCTAGAGGACGCCCAATCCCCCCGGCCCCAGGCCTCCAAAGCCACCTTGGCCGGACCCTGGCGAGCCTAACTCCCTGTGTCCTTCTTGCTGCCTAAGACAGCAGCCTTGTCTCACCTGAGAAGCAGCTAGTTCTTTCCCTTTTCTCTGATAATGTGCGGTTTCGAATGGAAACTTCTTTAACTTTGTCAAATGTGACTATTAAAAGCAGAATAGAAACTGCATTTTCAGTCCTTTTGTGCTATTTCCTGAACCTACCACCTCCAGTACTCAGTTTGCAGGAAATGCAATTATGGAAAGCTCCCTCTGAAAAGGAAAATTTGTTTTTCTTTCATCGTGAATGAGGAACAAACAGTCATGCTTTCAGCTGCCCTCAGCATTCACGGGCACGTGTTCTAACACATCCCTAGACCCCTGGGCTTCTCCAGGTGGCTACCTCCAGAAACCTCTGCAGCTTCCTTCCTCTCTATTTTTAAATCCCTAATACATTACCCAAGACCCTCCTCCTCAAAATGAAAATTGATGATGGAGATAGCATTCTTTGCCAAACTTTATAACATAGGATTTAAGAACTGCTGTTTTTCCTCTTGAGTTCTGGGCTGTGAATACGGCACCTTGTCACTTCGGAGGATGGCCTCAGAGAAAGATCCCAGAATGGAGAAAGAGAAGGAGCCAGCAAGGTAGCCAGTGAGCGTGGGGTTCCAGAGGCCACATGCAGAGTTTCCCAAAGGAAGGAATGAACACCAGTATCAAATGCTGATGAAAGGTCAAGGAAGAGGAGGGCTGAGGACTGACCACTGAACTTGGCAAGATGGAGGTGCTGGTGAGGTTGACAAGAGGTGGGGCAGTCGCCTGATGGGACTGGGTTTCAGGGAGACCAAGAAGAAAGGAAATAGAGGTAATGAGTATATTCAGCTCTTTAGGAGAATTTGGCTATAGAGGGAAGTAAGAAATAGGGTGGGAATGACATAGGGTCAAGAGGAGGCTTTTTAAGGATGGGAACTTGATGGCATATTTGTATGGTGATGGCAGTGATCCACTAGAGTGGGAGCAGTTGAGGATGCAGGAAAAAAAAGGGAGAGAATTACAAAACAAATTTCTTGAGTAGGTAAACATGGTGGGATCCAGCACACAGCCAGAGGTGGCTTTAGCTAAGAGCAGGGACCATTCATCCACGTAACAGGAGAAACGGCAAAGTATATGGAAGTATATGGACCGGAGGCAGAGGTTTTATAGAGTTGGTGGTGAGAGGACTCACTTCTCTCCTGGTCGTTTCTACTTTCTTTGAACTTCACTTTCCACTTCTGAAAGGGGAAAAAATGGGAGCTCCGTAGTACCTATTTCCTAGAGTTGCTGTAAAGATTAAATGAGCAAATAAATGCAGACAAGCGCATACACAGCACGGAGCCAAGGTCACGGGGAGAGCAATCAATAAGCGGCAGTTGTTGTATCCTTTTGAAATTTTCAACTCTTTTCTACCAGATTTCCCAATGCTTTGTGTTTTCCACCCCTTCCAGAGTCACAACTGAACAATTACATCCACCACCTAAGTTCACTTCCCTCCACCTCCACTACCACCTGCCCCTCAGGTCTCCCCCAGGGAAACCCCATAAGGCCACTCCTGCTACCTTCAACTCCAGAGTCAGGAAAGGCTGTCTGAGCTGCATAGACCAGGAAGGGGTGGAAGCAGCAACCCAGGCTTACCTGCTTTACTTCTAACTTGGTGACTAACAGGCGGAAGCCACTGCCTCTCTCTGGCCTCAGTTTCCTCATCTGTACAGTTGTTGGATGTCACGCTCTCCATCCAGCACTGAATTTCTGCAGGTAAGCTGTTATTCAGCCTGTAGGTTCTAACCACAAAAGATACTTGACATCCAAGAAGGAACAGACCCATCAAGAATGCAGTGTCTTTGGGAGGTTCTCTGATGAAATATCTTTGGCGCCACCTGGTGTCGTATGCTTTGTACAGCTCCTTTCAGGAGGCAGAAGGCTGTCGTGAAACATAATAGAATCAGATGCGGGGGAAAAGGTGCTCTCTGTCCAATGGAAAACTGGAAACAGAAAACGGAAAGTTCACTCCTGCTCCTACCCTGCAACCATTAGTATTTTGTAGCTCCTTTTGGATTTTGTGTGTATATTTTGTTACAATTAGAATCATAGTATGTAGACTGTTGAATGTTCTCTTCCTTCCAACTAACTCAGTGAAGCATGATTCAGGGGTTAAGAGCACATGCCCTAGAGCCCGATTCCCTGAGTTCAAAGCCTCACTCTGTTGTGTGATCTTGGACAACTCAGCAAACTGCTCCGTACCTCATTTTCCCAATCTGTAAAATGGGGATGATGCTAGGATTAAATAAATGTCTTTACATTAAGACATATAAAGCACTTAGAACAATATGTGATGTTAGTTACTAACTTTATAGCATTTTTTGTGTTGCTACACCATCTTCATAAGGAATATTTTTAATGGCTTCAGTATCCTACTGAGTGCCTACACTAGCTAATTTACTTAACCATTGCTCTTTTCTTAGGTGTTTGTTATTTCCAGCCATTCTACATTATAAATAACACTGTCATAAATATCTTACCACATACCTTTTGGATTTTTTCATACATAGATTCCCAGAAATAGAAGCATGAGGTCAAGGGGCAAAAACATTTTATGCCTTTGGTCTATATTGGGAAATAGTTTTCCAAAAAGGGTTGTAGCTCTTTAAAATGGAATGTGTGCTGAACTTTGCCCTTTTCATTGCTCCCTCACCAGCCATAGATAACATCAGTTTCTTTGATTTGCACAATTGTGATGACCATAAACAGTCCACTTTAATTTCCTTTTCTTTGACCATCATAGAGGCTTAGCGTTGCCAGTTGCGATTACTTTATTGTGACTCTGTGAGGGTCCACACCAGTCGTTTTAACAGAGAAAACTCGACATAAAGAATTGTGAATTCTGCATTAAAGAACTGAAAAGCCAGAAAGAAACACTAAGGATCTGCTACCACCCCTGAGGCTGGGGGAACACAGGGAAGACAGGTGACAGCTGGCTAGCGTTCATGCCTCTGAGGGGCACGCGCCATGAGGCTAGTTCTGTAAGTGACGGACAAAGAGCAAACTGGATTCAACTGCTCCTTGTGGAACAAACTGCTGCTGTAAGATTAAAAAACCAAGGCTCTGGAGTTGCCAGATTTAGCAAAAACAAAATGCAGATGATCAGCTAAATTTGAATTTCAGACAAATAACAGTTTTTAGAATATTTATGCTAATATTGCATGGAACACACACTAGAAAATTATTTCTTGTTTACCTAAAATTCAAGTTTAACTGAATGTCCTAGATTTTACCCAGCAATCTTACAAAGTAGGAGTGATGCTGGAAAAACTGTTCTTTCCCTGCCCATCTAGTCTTTCAGCCGCCCTCTGGCGCCCCCTATTGGCAGAGCCCACCATAGGGCCAATCGGTAAAGCTGAAAAGTGGTTTGCAGACAAAGGAGAAACGATTATCCAGTAATCGGCAGAGTCCACCCTTCTGGCTGTTCAGCATCGATACATACCGTCCTGCACATTGGTACTTCCAGACAACAACAACAAACTCTTAACAAAATGCCTAATAAAATGCAACTATCTTTCCGACAAATGAAGACATTCTCACCTTCTCCCTGAAATGGGGAGAGGCAAAGTGTCTACAGTTATTTGCCAACTAAAGAATGTCACTCATCATCTGGTTCTATAAGAATGAAGTCACTAGCCACTGCAGTCACCGACCTTCAACACACCCTGAAAGGAGTTCAAGGCAGAGAGCAGGCATGAGGCACTCTGTGCTCTGGGAAGAACTGGCAGAACAGGCCTTCAGATACTTAGATATTTTCAGAAGATTTTATGAGCCCAGTTTCTTACATCTTCTCATATCTAGGAAAACACTAAAATCGTTAACGGAGACATCCACTCCTCGTGACAAGCAGCAACCTTCTTGTAACCAGCAGCAACCTTCTGCTGAAATGTGTGCTTGACTGCACGTACGCCCTTCACCAAAATCACATACACACTGACACCCACACCCGTCTTCAGAGCTATCTGAGGGGCTGTCTCCTGGGCTATAGTTCTCATTGTGCCCCAAATAAAACTTAACTCACAGCTGTCGCACTGTGCATTTTTTCGACATATTTATCTCTGGAAGATAGTCACACCACCCATCTCTGGGCAGGACAAACTACTCTTAAATCTCAGTCACAGTCACATTTGAAAACTCTGTTTTCTAAAGGCTAAATTGTAGAATTAACCTCCAATAAAACTTCTATAAAATAATAAGAGGAAGGAGAAGGGAGAATAAATTAGCTAATACGAACCATCATCCGTAACCACATGATAATCAAGGAAGAAAATTTGTATGGCTGCTACATTCCTCATTTCTGTAACCAGTCATGAAGCCATAGTTGATGTTTATGAATTTCTTCCTCGGTCTCCCATTCCATGTTTTCTTGTCATCAGACAAGACCTTAGCTTGCCAGAGTTCCTTAATAGGATGACCCAAACCTTCATTCCCGAAGGATCTGCGTCCTCAGCAGCCCTGCCTCTCTTTAGTTGCAACAGTGTTTATTAATATTTACTCTTGAGCACAGGAGTACTAAGACACACCCCAGAGGATCCCCTAGGTGCAGATACAGTCTTCCCTGTCCCTAGTCTCCCCTTGGTTCTCAGGATGAATAACCACAGCCAGTAAAGTAACCCTCTTCTTTGCCCACTGGTTTTGTGGCAAATGGCCAGGTGGCAGTCTCAACTTCCAAGTCAATAGAACCATGTTGGGAATCCTCATGGAAGCATTTGTCTCTTTGGAACGAAGACCTCCAATCCAGAGAGCGCAGAATTGAAGAGACAGGAAGCAAAAACCCTGCAAGTGATTCATTAGGTGAAATGGTGAGAGGAGCCTTTCTCACTTCAACATTTTGATTTCCAGACCCAAGTATTCTGGCTGTGGAGAAAGAGCACGAGGTATTGTTTGCTAAGTCAAATCACGTATTACATCCTATAAGATAGACCCTCACCATCTCCTCAACTGAGTCTTAAGTCTTCAGGAGCCCATCCTACTGATCTATTAGGTCATCTGCTCCTGGGTGGTAGAGTACGTGTTAAGACCACTGAGTTCCGTGGGTGTGAGCCTATTGCTGCACTTCTATTAAAATGAAATGAATTCCTTGATTAGAAGCCTGGAATATATCAGGATGGTGACTAGGCATTTCAGACGTGCCCAGATGATGGCATTGGCAGAACATTATAGACAGGAAAAGTCAAGCCATATCCAGAAGCTATGTTTATTCCAGTGAGGACACATCTCTTCCCTGTCTCTAATGGAAGGAGTCCAGTGTAATCATCCTCCTGCCGGGTAGATAGTCCTCCCAGAGGACGGTGCCATAGCAGGAGCTCCACATTGGTCTCTGCCATCGACAGGTCAGTCATTCAGCAGTAGTAGTAGCAGGCAGCCTCCGTGAGGAAGTCCATGCATAGCCTCCATCCCTGCCACCATGACTACTCTCTATGGAAACTGAGCAAACCCTAGATGGCGTGGGAAAGATGCTGACTGACATGCACAAGCCGTGCCATTTTGTCCACCTGATTATTGAGAAACTATTCTCATTCTGCCCTTTGGTGAGCTTTCACGTGGCGCACAAATACCTTCACACCCTGTACCTGTACCTATTCAGAGAAGTCCATTCGCAAACCCTTCCCTAGACTTCCTCATCACCAGTCTTACTGTTTGGTTCTTTCTAAGTCCCTGACCATCTAGCTAAACCGTTAACAACTGCCCACGAATCAACGTAGGTCTAGCCATCTCTTGGACCAAAGTGGACAACAAAATTTACAACGGGAGGTCATGTCCATTGGGAAGATTTACTTCACTATTTCCCTTTAGGGTGACCTTTTATTAGGGCTGTGAAACTGCAACCGTACGCTTCTAGTGGATGCCAGCATACTGTCAAGAACAATCTGTAAACCAAGCCTGCTTTCTCCTCCTTGGTCAGCTGGTCATAGGAATTCCTAGTGAGGCCTTAGGTGTGGATTGAGGGAGAGGAAGAGTAGTTGTCAAAGTAGTCTGAGCCACCTGCTCGTGCAGCTTACCTGTACCTTCAGATGTATTCAAGCCATTCGATGCTGGTTATGCTACTGGGCATAACCTTATGACTTGCTGGATAAGACAAGCAGCTCAGGTCACATGGTCATGTAATGTTTCACGGATAGTTTGTGGCCTCATTTTTAATATGTTTTTATCCACTTACCCCTTAAACAAATCATTCTGAGGCTCACTCTTCTTTTTGGCTCCCCTTGTATTTGTGCTTGTTTCATTTATGAATGATGGTGGTAGCAGCACCCGACCCTCTGACCCTCTCTCCCAGGGTAACAATCCAGGAGCTATTTCTCAAACTAACAGTTATCTGCAAAAGAGTGAATGGAGAGTATCACGCAAAAGAGAGTTGCTCGACAACCTGCGTGCCTACAGGGCTGGCCTCTGTAAGGGCGAGGGAAAGTCGCTTGTTCCATCACAGGTTCTAGGTGTGGGGAACTCTGCCAAGGGTCTAGGGGGTGGGACCCGGTGGCCAGAGGGTGATCTCCGTCCACTCTGTTGCAGGCACAGCCTCCGTCGCCGTGGCAGGGATCCTGGCTGCTCTGCGAATCACCAAGAACAAGCTCTCCAATCACGTGTTTGTTTTCCAAGGTGCTGGTGAAGTAAGTGCCCTCGGGGGCTCTCTGCTGTTGTTCCAGTAGGAGAGTAAGAATGGGTGGAGGGGCTTCCCTGGTGGCGCAGTGGTTGAGAGTCCGCCTGTCGATGCAGGGGACACGGGTTCGTGCCCCGGTCCGGGAAGATCCCACAAGCCGCGGAGCGGCTGGGCCCGTGAGCCATGGCCGCTGAGGCTGCGCGTCCGTCCGGAGCCTGTGCTCCGCAGTGGGAGAGGCCGCAGCAGTGAGAGGCCCGCGTACCGCAAAAAAAAAAAGAATGGGTGGAGGAGCCGCAAGGAGGAGCGGTGTTCTGGGCTTCTGAGGAGAGGAAACAGCACAGATGCGTTGTGATCATTGCAGCTGCCTGGGCCCCAACGTTTGGGTGTCTCAAGGCAGGGACTTAACTGGGCCTCCTGGGAGTAGTGGGGGAAGAAACGAGGATCTTGGTGAAGCATCTGATAAAATCCTGAACAGCCTTTGCCTTTTGTCTAAACACCCACCTCGCAGGCAGCCATGGGCATTGCCCACCTCCTTGTCATGGCCCTAGAGAAAGAAGGCGTACCCAAGGCAGAGGCCACAAGGAAGATCTGGATGGTGGACTCCAAGGGGCTCATTGTCAAGGTACTGTCGGTCTGGAGACCTGGAGGTTACCTGATATCTACAGCCATTGGAACTGGACTGGAAGAGATCTCAAGGGGTAAACTGCTCAGACAGAAGAGAGAGCAGGAGGAGGGCAGTGTCCTAATCCCCAAAGCAAAAGATTCATCCCAAAGTAGCCTTAATTGCTCTTGTCCAGAAGCTTTGAATGTGCTTGCAAATGTGTGTACGTGTGCTCTTTCCAGTGTCATCGCCCCCCACGTCCTGCCTTGTACTCGCCTCTAGCCACGTTGAATCATAATTCTCCAAAAGTAACATGCTCTCTCTCTTCTACATCTTTGCATATTTTGTTTCTCTGCCTGGAATGCCCTTCTCTTTTTTCACACGCCCACTCACAGCCCTCAACCCCATCTGTTTCCTCCCTGTCTTCTGTTACCTCCTTCAAGCAGCTTCCCTGAGCATCTGGGTCTCAATTAGTTCCTTGTGTTTACGCTCATGTAGCCTTCCGCCCTTCATATATTACACTTATCCCGTGATAGGGCTGTTGCCCCTTTACTTGCCTCCCTCCCCGTGAGGCTGTATAGTCTTGATGTCAAGGTCCTGCATGTGATAAGTACATAACTGATGTTTGAGGTATGAATGAAGGAATGAATGAGAGAGACAGTCCAGCTTCTGACTGCAGTGTGGTGAGGGGCACAGTTGGATGACCTCCTCCCTCAGGACTTCACTCAGAGCTCCATGTTTTAATCCTGAGATTTCACTAACATAGACTGTGACAGTGAGAGCCTAAAAAAAAGACAAGAGATAGGAACACGAGGCTCTCAACCAAGAATAGTGGAGAGCCCCCTCTGAAGCAACAGCCCTTCCTATTGTTCCCTATAAGGGCAGATTCCCACCGGAAAGAACTGGGACCTGGAGATTCCTCCTTCTGCCCCAGATCATTCCAGAGCACGGTCCAGGCACAGGTGGAGGCTGCCACACTTGCCTCTTTCCCACGTTTCAACATCACCTTTGCTCACCCTATTGAGCTCACCCCTCCTCAAAGATCTCTTAAAGCTGGTGTTTTCACTCTGGTTCTCGTGAGGCCAGCTGACCCAAAGGAGTCATCAGAAACGTTGACCAGCCTGTCACCCACTGACTCCTATTTGAAGAAATGGAAGGAATCTGGACCCCATTGGGAGCAGCCAGCCACTACAAGCCTGTCCTGGATCTCAGCTTATTATTTATCGGGAGGTTAATGGCTCTTGTCAAATACATTCAAATTAGCGCCCTGACCCTGGGTGACTCAGGCCCCCATCCCTCAACTGGACCTCTGTGCTATATGTCTTGGGGCCAAGAGTCTTGGTCCAAACTCAGGCATTTCCTCGGAGCCTTTCTGTCCTGGCCCAGGAAGCCATGACCCCAACAGCTCAAAGAAAGGCCTTAGGGGTTCTCCATATGTGGTTTGGATTAAAGAAATACACACACACACACACACACACACACACACACATTTAAAATTCTTAGATTGCATCGTAGATTTTGATCAGAAGGACAGGGCCCAAGGTTCTGACAGCTCAGACCAAAGCACAGGGCTCTGCAGGGAATGCTCTTAGAGTACACAGATGCATCCAGGGACTGCCCAGGGGTTCTCACCACCACAGCTGTGTCATGTTCTTCCTTTCCCTGCAGGGGAGGAGCCACCTGAACCATGAGAAGGAGATGTTTGCCCAGGACCACCCTGAAGTGAACTCCCTGGAGGAGGTGGTGAGGCTGGTGAAGCCCACGGCCATCATAGGTAGGAGGAGGGGCGACCCACTGCCCAGCACAGCTAATCTTCTTGACTTGCAGGTGAAGACTGAGGCTCAGCGAGGAGGCATAAGCAACCCTTGGAAACACAGCTCTTTCCCCTCATTTCCAATTCAATGCTACAAACTTTTATTGGGTTATTACTGTATAAGAACCGTAGAACTAAGGCGCCAAGCTGGGCTGCGTGATGCAGAATTATACAGTAAAGTGGAAAAGCACAGGCTGGTCTCTCTAACCAGGATGACATGAGCACTCCTCCCCCAAGGGGGGGACCCTGGCATCGCTCCCTGTCCTGCGGGAGCAGTCCACTGTAAAGGACAGTGGCCAGGCATGCTTCACAGGTGCAGCTTAACTGAGCTGGGGCCTGAAGTGGACCAGTGGAATTAACAGGGGGTCTCAGCCAACTCAAGCAGGGAGACCCTTTTCTCCTGTCCTCCCTCATCCCTATGGCGGATGCCATCCTCAAGACTCCTGAGTCTTCCGTGTTGTACCTAGTTCCACCACCACCACCAGGAGAGGAATGGGGTGTAGATAAAGAGTCGGCACCCCACTACCTCCCCCTTTTCCCCATAGGTGTTGCCGCCATCGCAGGAGCCTTCACGGAGCAGATCCTGAGGGACATGGCCTCCTTCCACGAGCGCCCCATCATCTTTGCCCTGAGCAACCCCACCAGCAAGGCCGAGTGCACGGCTGAGAAGTGCTACCGGGTCACCGAGGTCAGCGGGGAGTCCTTCCTTCCCCGGGCTGAGAGGACATATTAACAGTACCCATGAGCAACCCTATGAGGGTGAAAAAAAATCCCCACATTGCTGATAAGCAAACTGAGTTTCAGAAAGATGAAGTAACTTGCCCAAGGTCACAGAGCTAAAAAGGAGTGGAGCTGGCCCTCGAACCCAGGTCCGGCTCTAAAGCCCAGGCTCTTACCAGTAGGCTTTACTGCTCAGGGTTCCCCTAACATAGAGCTCTGACCAGAGCTCGAGGCGCTTGTGGACTCTAGGCCATTTGCACACCTGGCTTGCCCTCCGGGGAGGTGACAGGTTAAAAGCTACACCTTCCCCGTTCTGTGGTTTTGTGGCTGCCGGGTAACTCAGTGGGAGCTGAGCTTTCTGGTCAGATGAACAGCTGTGCTTTCAGCACCTGCAACGTCCTCAGCACAATGCTGAGCATTTAGCAGAAGATGAGAAAGGGGTCAACTTTCGGGAGATATGACTAGGCTACCACAACCCCTGAAACCTAGCTCCAAGCTCTGTCTCTGGTTTTCTTCCTGCCCCCAGGGCCGAGGGATCTTTGCCAGTGGAAGTCCCTTTAAAGACGTGACTCTGGAAGATGGCAGGACCTTCATTCCCGGGCAGGGAAACAACGCCTACGTGTTCCCTGGAGTGGCTCTGGGAGTCATCGCAGGCGGGGTCCGACACATCCCGGACGGGCTCTTCCTCCTGACAGCAGAGGTATTGCTGTCCCCGCTGCCCCGAATACACCCCAGAGGGCCTGTGAGCTCCACTAGCTCCTACACGGGGTCCCCAGAGATTCCTTCTCTTGTTTCTTCTACCTACCCGCTCCAATCCTTCAGTGGTTCCCCAGAGTCCTTGAATGTCAAGCTTCTCTCAAGAGCGCCTGGAGGCTTGAACTCCTCTGAAAACACACACAGGCTTTTTAAGGCAGGGGCGGCGGGGGAAGGAATAGTCAGTGGGAGGGGTGCTGGCAGGAGGCGCTGGCCGTGAGGGCACATACCTTGTACTGCACCCTGCCTCCCAGCAGAACCCGTATGCATGCCAAGAACGGAGATGCCATCAAAACCACCTGAAACCGTGGGCTCACCGACCGTGACAAGCAGTAGATTTTTCCAGCCATGGGTCTTGGCCACGTTACTGGGTAACTGGTAGCAAAATAAGCCCCACTAGGGCTTCCCTGGTGGTGCAGTGGTTGAGAGTCTGCCTGCCGATGCAGGGGGCGCGGGTTCGAGCCCCGGTCCGGGAAGATCCCACATGCCACGGAGCAGCTGGGCCCGTGAGCCATGGCCGCTGAGCCTGCGCGTCTGGAGCCTGTGCTCCTCAACGGGAGAGGCCACAGCAGTGAGAGGCCCGCGTACCGCAAAAAAAAAAAAAAAAAAAAAGCCCCACTAGGGCAGATTTCTGTAAGGAAGAGGATGGGTTGCATGTCAGGTTTGCCTGCTCTGAGTACCCATGTCTTGAGCACAGATGGGGGATGTGGGTGTGCACCTGCTCCAGGCATCGTATCAGAAAAGCTCCCACAAGCGTTCTTTACTGGGCATGGTGAATTGAAAACAAGGAAAGGATTTGTTAAGGATGACAGCCCACATTCATAATAATGGTTGTTAATAATAACAGTTACAGTGGCTGCCATTTAACAAACGCTTACCAAGTGCCAAGCACTTCACATGTATCTTCACTCTGCGGAACCAAGGCGTAGAAGTGTTTCTGTTGAGAAGTTAAGCTAATCAAAACTATAAACAAATATTAAACATATTTATCCCCAGTGGGCTCCAAAGGCTCTGCTGTGATTTCTAGCATGTGTCTGCATTTCCCCCTCACCACGGCACTGGTGAGAGCCCCAAACCAGCAAGCCACCAGAAGGGCTTCCACGCAGCCCTACCCAGCCCTGCTTCTGTGAGTCCCACAGGGAACTGTCTCATGCACCAAGTTCCTTCTTCCTGTGTCTGCTGAACTTTTGTCAGCCTCCCCCAAGCCTTGTGCACACCAGCTCTGGCTTCATGCTGCAGTTCTCTCTCCCTCTTGCTTGAGTATTTTGCGTTTGATTGGAGGTGGTGGTGTCCTGTGGCCATGGGCGGAGCTGTCTGAAACCCCCATTGGATGGGAAGAGTCACTTCCTGCTTGGAGTTGACCCGAATGCAAATTCCCCTGTTGTGCAGAAACAAGGTTGCTAAAGCCTTCCTATGCAACCCCCAGAAACATCTGCAGAACCCACAGCCTCTGCTATGGGACCTTTCAGCTCCATCTTTTCATGAACCGTGTCCATGAAGTAAACAGGAACCTCTCCTCAATCTACTTCTCAGTCACTTGCTCTGAGCAGCATAAGGCCCCTTCCCTCCAGGAGCTGACAGTCTGGTCTTCAAAGGCCTGGCAGGTTATATTTCTCAACAGGGGGTTTGGTTTGGTTTGGTTTGGCTGGTTTTTGTTTTTTTATTTATTTTTGGCTTTGTCGGGTCTTAGCTGCGGCGTGTGGGCTCTGCATTGTGGTGCACAGGCTTCTGTCTAGTTGTGGCGTGCAGGTTTTCTCTCTGTAGTTGTGGCACGCGGGCTCTAGTCGAGGCACGCGAGCTCAGTAGTTGTGGCACGTGGGCTTAGTTGCCCCAGGGCATGTGGGATCTTAGTTCCCTGACCAGGAATTGAACCTGTGTCCCCTGCATTGGAAGGCAGATTCTTTACCACTGGACCACCAGGGAAGTCCCTGAAAAGGGTGTTTGTTTTTAAATTAAGATAATTTAAGTTGAAACTGATTTTCCTATGGAAAAAGTAATATAAGTTTTAGGAGATGTACATGCAGTATCGCATTTCACCTTGACAACCCTGTAAAATACAGTGATCATCCCTACGTTACAGACAAGGAAACTGAGGCACAGAGAGTTTGAGTTACGTGCCCAAGGTCACCTGGCTTGTGAGGGATGCGCCAGGACGGCACCAGGCAATTTGACTCAGAGACACAGCAGAGCATTAGCAGTGCCCAGCATCTCAGAAGTGGCCACACATACCATAATATAACTCGTCACTGCAGGAGAGCCTTTCTAGCTGCAGATCTAGCCATGGAAATTCTGCTTCCCTCTAGTCAATTCACCTTCTACACCTCCACAAAGAGAATCCCTTAAAGCCCAGAACAGGCCATCTCTCTCCTAATTTCAGACCTTTTATGGCTCGTTGGTGCTCCCAGGAAAGGCCAAACTCCTTCACATGGTTTCCATACAAGGCACTTCATCCAAGGCCCTCCTTTCCTCTCCAGCCTTTTAGCCTCCCCCTGCCGTCAACCTATCCCGCCTTCTTTTTACAGTCGTTCTCTCTCTTCCCTCTAAGAATTTGCATGTGCTATTCCTTCTCCTCTCTTCAAGTAATTCACACTTTGTCCTTCAGGTCTTAGCTTCTGTCTTTTCTTCTGGGAAGCCTTTCCTGTACATGGCAGACTGGGCCCTGTCCCCTCTCCTCGAAATCACTATAATCGTTACTATTATTTGTTCATCTCCACTGACACCAGTCTCCAGGAAGGAAAAGACTGTGGCTTCTCCACCATGGCTCTTCAGCACCTAGCACAGAGCCCGGCATATCGTAGAGCTCAGTGGATGTTTGAATGAACAGAAAGGACAGAGAGGAATTTAAGAACGAGGTAGCAGAGGGGGGAGCCCAGGTTCCTAATGTCTGCCAAACTCTGAGGCAAGACCAGCTCCTTTCCCTGTCTGTCCCGGGACACAGAGTTCTCAGAGAGCACTGTGGCTTTTCCCAGATTTCAATTTGACACGAGAAGATTGGGTGGGAGTGCATTCCGAGCCCCGTTAAAGAGGCTGTTCTGCCAGGCTGGCTGAGCACCAGTGCCTGAGGCTGGAGGATGAGGCTGGCTGCGGAGAGCTGGCCCTTAGAGACAAGCTCTGAAGCAGGGAGGGAAGCTGTAGGAGAGGTTGTTCCTGGGCTGAAAGTGCCTTTAGGGCATTTATTCAGGTACCGCATAAGGCCCATTCGTGGTGTCACTGGAGAAGCAGCCTTTCTTTCCTCACTGGGGCCGGGGCCGGAAAGGAGAGCCCAAGGAGGCCTGAATACAGAGGCACAAGATGGCCTAGGGGGACAGCCCGGATGCTCCTAAGCATGTGGGAGAGGCTGGAACCCGGGAAGCGAGGGACTCAGGGATCCCTATACAACAGGCTAGGTCAGCCGGGGCGGGGGAGACCCCAGAGTCTGCTTTGCAAGTCACAGGTTTATTCATCTTGGCCTTAGTGATTTTCCTTTAGAATTCAGGCAGCTTCATGTTGTTTTAAGCCTTGGCCAGTCTCACGGGACAGAAAGGATGTGTCCTTGCTTAAGCCCAAGCATTAAGCGCCCCTGGGGCCACAAGGCGGCAGAGACAGGGGTAGAAACTGCACTTATGGGCCACGTATGAGGGGCGAGGTGAGTTCCTGGTGTACTGGGTTGGGCTTGCTCTGGGAAGGTGGAAACTCAGCTTGTTCCTCGCTGTTCTCTCTCCCCAGCAAATCGCCCAAGAGGTCTCTGAGCAGCATCTGTCACAGGGGAGACTGTACCCCCCACTCAGCACCATCCGAGACGTGTCTCTGAGAATCGCCATCAAAGTAAGGCACGTCTTACCCCTTACTGTGGGGAGTGGGGCCCATCAGCTTCCTCTCTGTGTGACTTTAGGAGGACGAAGGGGGTAGCAGCTGCAGAGACAGGCTGAGCTCCCTGGGCTGCACTGCATGCACCCCAGAGGCTGGGTGACACACTCTTGCCTGTAGCCTGAGCCCCACCTCAACCCCACTCAGGGCAGTTCTGGGAAAGCTCCCGGATTTCCCCTCAAACACCAGGCAGAAAGGTCACCAAAGGCCCTAGTTTTGTGGACCAGAATGTGGGTGGAATTTTAAAATAAATCATAAGTGCCCATTTACACAGAAAGGTCAACTTGGAAAGAGCTCAGGCTGCGGGGTCCTAGCTCTGCCAATCAGCGGCAGAGTCACCCGAGCCCAATCACTTCACTCCCCTGAGCCTCAGCAGTTTCCTTCTTCTACAAAGAAGCCAGTAATTCCTCTCTCCCGGAGTTTTGGAGGACATTAAAAGAGAACAGTGGAAGAGCTCTACACTCGGCACCTTTCTGGCCAGAGGAGATGCTCATGCCTCCCCTTTCTCTCAGAATGGCTGGGCCACGGGTGATCAAGTTCAGGGGCTATTCTATGTAAAAATGTCACCCACTAGATGATGCACAGGTGATGGGTTTTCAAAGAACCAGAACATGGGGCAGTAAAGACTGGCCTGACATCGATAATTGTTAATCTGGATGATGAATTCATGAGGGTTCATTATACTGTTATTTCTTATTAATATACATTTTACATTTTCTATAAGTTTGAAGAATAATTTCAGAAAACGCATTGCACAGCACGCACTCCCCATGAGCTGTCCAGTGCAGGATCCAGAGTCAGCCCTCAAGACCAATAGTGCAGCTTACAGTCCACGTCCACCCTGTCCAGTTCCTTCCTTTTGGGGAGATTCAGATTCATCTTCTTCTGAAGCCGAATCTAATACCCAGAGAACAATGTCCAATTCAAGCCACGTTTAAGACAGAAAAAAATATCAGATACTGAACACTTACACCTGCTACCTAATTTTATCCTCACACCATGCCAGAGAAAGCTCTCATAACCCCCACTTTACAGATGAGGAAACTGAGGCTCAGCAAGGATGATGTCACTGCTGAGGACCCACAGGCAGTTGGAAGCAGAGGCAGACTTTGAGGCCTCTTGACCCTGGCCCAGGGTCTATTCCATGGTGTCACAGCTTCCTTACTAGGCAGAAAACTCAAGATCCTTTCTCTCTAGTGGCTTCCTGGGCCTCAACTCATGAGAGGAACACATCTGCTGCTTCAGGGTATATTCCCCTTCCACAAGCTCCCAGGCAAGGGCCTTTAGACAGGTTCCTCCTTAGATCCAGTTCCTCAGTCAAACGTGTTTTTCCCTAGGTCCTCGACTTCGCCTACAAACACAACCTGGCCTCCTACTACCCAGAGCCCAAGGACAAGGAGGCTTTTGTAAGATCCCTGGTCTATACTCCAGACTATGACTCCTTTACGCTGGACAGCTACACTTGGCCCAAGGAAGCCATGAATGTTCAGAATGTCTGATGCAATCTCAGAGGCTGGTGTGGGGCTGAATGAAGCCCAGAGTAACACTGACAATATAAATGGGTTCCAAAATGGCCATCCTTGTCATTGTGTTTTTCCTTTGAACGTTCTGGTGTGAGGGGAGATGCCCAGGCATATGGTGAATGAGAGCCTTGTCCCTGAAGGCCTTGAGTTCACTTTTCTGTAACCCTCCTCAGGCTTCCTTCCCAAGAATTTCTTCATCTGTGAATTGCCAACTATTGGCTAGACTTTGTGGAAATCTAGAGTCCTGCCTGGAACTCTGCCTTTACAGGGTCCGGGGTCTAGTAGAGGAGATGAGATATGCACACAATTCATTTTGCCACAAGGGAGAAAGTAGTAAGTCCATGGAAGAACTGCAGAAAAAGGTCAAGGGTACTCAGAGAAGGGAGAGGATACTTCCTATGAGGACATAAAAGAAGGCTTCTTGGGGGGCAGTGTTTGCACTGAGTCCAAGAGTGAAGGATGGGTAGGGTTAATGGAGAAATGAGGAATGTAAGGGCAGCCACTGGCCAGAAAGCATGGCCCACCCATCAAGGAGTTCAGTCCCTGTTGGAGGAATACACAACCTTTAAGACTCAGATGGGCATGGGGGCTGAGTGGCTGGAGGCAACTCACAAGTCAGAAAGGGTCTGCGTCCTGTGGGCTGTTGAGTGTTAGGCATTCCTTTGTGGTCATTACTAAAAGGAGAACCAGAGAAGTGTGGGTGGAGAGTGTCAGCAAACCCAGAGGAAAGAGGAAGAGAGGCTGTGAGGGGCAAAACACCCTGGGGAGTTCTAGGGAAGACTTGATTTCATGTTCCTGGCTCTAGAACACTCTCTCTCTTCCACCCTTCACTCTCTGAAGTCATTTAGCAAACTGGAGCAGTTTTCTTACAGAATGATATCAGTCTGTCCTGTTTCTTAGAACAAGTTCAGTCGTAGCCTTCACCTCCCTCGTGACCAGCGAGCCCACACCATGGGGCTGGGGAGGGGGGAGACGAGCCTGCAGCCCTCACAACCAAAGACCCTGCTAAATTGCTAACATCTGTTGGCATGGCAGCATCCAGCCTCTGATTTCATTGTATAACACAGGAAGCAACAGTCCATGCCCAGAGACCTACCACTGCCCACCCCCGCTGCCAGCTCCGCCTCAGGTTCCGCACTGCCCACAATGAATAGGTCCTATACGACCATCTCCGTGACAGGCTAGGTGGATGACTGGGATCCTAGAAGAGTAATTAGCAGAGACATCAGTCACCCCTTGACTAGGTCTTATTCTTCCAACCTCTGCTTCCTTGGTGCTGTGCTCAGCCAGGAGTATCCTGAGGAAGCATCCCTGTTCTGTAAATCCGTGGACTCACGGATAATGAGAACCTCTTCAGAAGAGGGCTTGCAGAGTGAAGCTGGCATCTGAACACCAGGGAGTCTTTTACATGATCTTTTCTACGTCCTGTCCCACAACTTCCTCTGTACCCCAACTATACCTCCTTTATACTCAATGTAACAGAAAAGAAAAATAGTAGGGAAAATTAATGAAACCAAAACAGGTTGATGAGATCAACTGAATTAACAAGCTTTAGCTATACTGACAAAGACAAAAAGAAAGACGATAGAAATTACATTTCCTTTGTTCGAAGCGCAATGAACATCTTGCTGGCACTTACACAGGCCCTTACACGTGCTTGGTCTCTACCTGGAAAGCCGTTCCCTCTGCTTCTCTGCTCTTTACCAATTAAATTTCAGTTCACCCCAGCTTTCTGCCTGGAGACATCATTCATCATTGGAGTTCAAATGCACTTGGCTCCAGGAAGTCTTCCTGGACAGAGTTAATAATTAAATTAGAAATCAACAACAGTAAAAAAGAAAATGGGAAATGTCCAACTCTTTGGAAGTTAAACAATATATTTCTAAGTAAGTCACGGTTCAAAGAAGAAATCACAAGATAAATTATATATGTTGAGCTGAATAAAGAAAAATCAAAATTAATGAGTTGTAGCTAAAGTAGTGCTTAGAGGGAAATTTTATAGCTTTAAATGCCAATATCAGGGGAAAAAAGAATAAAAGGTCTCAAAGCAATAATAAACTTTCTCTTTAAGAAACTAGTAAAGAAAACTAAAAATAGAATTACCATATGACCCAGTAATCCCACCACTGGGCATATACCCAAAGAAAACCATAATTCAAAAAGACATATGCACCCCAATGTTCACTGCAGCACTATTTACAATAGCCAGGTCATGGAAGCAACGTAAATGCCCATTGACTGATGAATGGATAAAGAAGATGTGGTCCATATATACAATGGAATATTAGCCATAAAAAAGGTACAAAACTGGGTCATTTGTAGAGATGTGGATGGACCTAGAGACTGTCATACAGAGTGAAGTCAGAAAGAGCAAAACAAATATTGTATATTAATGCATATATATGGAATCTAGAAAAATGGTACAGATAAACTGGTTTGCAGGGCAGAAATAGAGACACAGATACGGAGAACGAACGTATGGACATCAAGGGGGGAAAGCGGGGGGTGGAGGGTGGTGGGATGAATTGGGAGCTTGGGATTGACATATATACACTAATATGTATAAAATAGATAACTAATAAGAGCCTGCTATATAAAAAAAAATAATAAAATTAAAAAAAAAAACTAGGAAAGGAAAAGCAAACAAAATTCAAAGTAAGCAAAGACTAGAGTAGAATTCAATAGACTTATAACAAATAAAGAAGTTGAATTAGTAATTAAAAATCTTCCCACCAAGAAAAGCCCAGGCCCAGAATTCTTCATGGGTGAATTTTATCAAATATTTAAAGTATAAATAATACCAATCCTTCAGAAACTCTTTCAGAAAATAGAGGAGGGAACACTTCCAAAATCATTCCATGATACTGGTATTACCCTGATATCAAAACCAGATTAAAAAAACAACACAAGAAAACTATAGACCAATATCCTTCATGAATACAGATGCAAAATTCTAAACAAAATATTAGCGAGCCAAATCCATCAACATAAAAGAATTAAACACAATAAGCAAGTGGAATTTATCCCAGGAATGCAAGGTTGTTTCAACATTTAAAAATTGATCAACATAGTACATGATATTACTAGAATGAAGGACACAAACCACAGGAACATGTCAGTGGATGTGGGAAAAGCATTTTAAAATACCCAACACCCATTTGAGACAAAACTTTCAACAAACTAAGAATAGAAGAGAATGTCCTCAACCTGATCAAGAACCAACAGCTAACATCATACTTAATGGTGAAAGAATGAATACTTTCTCCCTAAGATCTGGAAGTTGTTTTCACCATTCCTGGTCAACATGGAGGGTCTAGCCAGTTCAATAAAGAAAGAAAAATAAAGTAAAGGCATCCAGACTGGGGGGAAAAACAAGAGTAAAACTGCCTTTATTCACAGATGACATAATCCTATAAGCAGAAAATGCCAAAGAATAGAATAGCACTTGCATTGCTCTCGCTCTCACCCTCCCTCCCTATCTCTCTTTCTCTCTCTCCTAACAAATGAGTTTAGAAAGGTCATAGAAAGCAAGGTCAATATACAAAAATCAATTGTATTTCTATAGACTAGCAGCAAACAATCTAGAAATAAAATTAAGAAAACATTCCATTCACAATAGCATCAAAAAGAAAAAATACTCAAGCAATTCAAGAGGTGCAAGTCTTGTACAATGAAAACTGCAAATCATTGATGATAGAAACTAAAGATTTAAACACATGGAGAAATGTTCCATGTTCATGGAATTGAAGACTCAATATTGTCAAGGCGGCAGTTCTCTCCAAATTATCTATAAATTCAACACTATACCTATCAAAATCCCTGCCGGCTTTTTTTTGTTTGTTTTGTAGAAATTGACAGGATGATCCTAAAACGTATATGGAAATGCAAGGCACTTAGAATAGCCAAAATTTTTGAAAAAGAATGAAGTACATGATCCAATTTCAAAGCTTACTATAAAGCTACAATGATCAAGATAGTGTGCTCATATAGATCAATGGAACAGAGTTGAGAATTCACAAATAAGTCCTTATATTCATGGTAAATTGATCTTTCAACTACCACGATAATTCAATGGAGGAAAGAATTGTCTTTTGAACAAATGATGCTGGGACAACTGGATATCCACATGCCAAAAAAAAAAAATATATATATATAGAGAGAGAGAGAGACATTTACCTCACACCATATACAAAAATTAACTCAAAATGGACCACAGATCTAAATGTAAGAGCTAAAACTATACAATTTCTAGAAGAAAATATAGCAGAAAAATCTTTGTGACTGATTGAGGAGAGTTCTTAGATACAATTTAAAAGCGTGATTCATAAAAGAGAAAATTGATAAATTGTACTTCACCAAATTTTTTAACTTTTGCACTTTGAAACACACCAATAAGGAAAAAAATGACAAGTAACAGACTGGGAGAAAGTATTTGCAAATTATATATCTGATAAAGGCATTGGATCCAGAATATGTAAAGAACTTTTACAACTCAGTAGGATGACAAAAAAACCCAACTGAAAAAATGGGCAAAATATTTGAATCGACATAGTACCAACAAAGATATGTGAGAGAATGTACACTAAAAGATGTTTAACAACATTAGTTGTATTAAAATTAAAACTACAATGGGATAACACTTCCCGCTCACCAGAATCGCTGTAATAAAAAAGACAGACAGTAAGTGTTGGAGAGAATTAAAACCTCTTCTAGCAGGGCTTTGTCTCCTAAGCACTATGAGGTTAAGGGAAATTTCCCTCTGTCTTTTAAAAGTCTTCATTCTAACTCCCCAGCCTCTCATACATAGTCCCAGAACTCAGCAAGTGTCATTTAGTATAGTGGATGCTGTGGTTGTACCACCCAGATCCCTCTAAAGGTCTGAAACACTTACTCAGGGCCAGCTGCCAGGAGTATTATCAGCTGAAGGCTCACAGTTGCATCCCCCGCTGGGAGTTGCAGTTGACTGAAGGAAGATGCTTCATCCAAGGTTATGCCCTCATCCCCAGGGACAGCCTGAATCCAATGACTGGTTGATTCGAGTCCAAAGGTCCAACCCCCTTGCCACAATTGCAGACATCTCTACATGGCCATCCCAGCTTCAGAGCTCCCTGGGAGATGGGCTAAGGTCACCGTTGAAACTGTATGTATCACCATTCAACTTCTGCAGCATCCTGGTTCTCTTGCTCCCTCTCAAGTGTTGTTGAGATGACTCCCCAGTAAGCTTCCAAAGGCAAATCTCAGATTCAGTACCTGTTTCCTGAGGAACTCAACTTGCAACATGAAACTAGCCAAGCTTCTCAATTTTCCAATCTGTTGCACCAGCCTCACATGACCATCTAAAGCCTTGCTGGGTTTCTCTTTCCCTCAGTGGAGACCCTCTGCAAGAACAAAGCCAGATCCTTCCTTAGTCTATGTCCAGAATCGGTAAATACCCGCAGGAAACAAAATGGCCACTCACCTCAGGAGAGCTCCTTCCTCTCTGGAATTCCTATTCATCTAGTCTTTGCTGCTTTCACAGCTCCCATATGTCTTTAAACATATGATTTTTGTAATTTATCCATATTTTTCTGGATGTTGCAGGGAGGGTGTTGAGCTACCATGACCTACTACATCCTATCTAGAAGTGGAAGTCTCTAGACACAGATTTTCAAAATTCCAAATGATACTACTAACTTTTTTTCCCTAACTTAATTGAATTGTAGTCAGAAAACTTACTATGTGTTATTCAAATATTTTAGAATTTTGATGAAATTATTTATGATCTAATATATAGTCAAATTTAATAAAATATTTCATGTACTCTTAAAAAATATAGATTCTCACTGTTGGATGCAATGCCTTCTTACGTTCATGGGATCAAACTTGTTAATTGTTCTGTTCAAATCTATAGCCTTACTGATTTTCGTCTACTTGATCTGTTTCTGGAAGAAAAATAGTAAAACTTATCACTATGGTAAACTTGTCAATTTTCCTTGTAGTTCTTTCCATATTTGCTTTATGGATTGTGAACCAATGTTATTTGATACATAAAATTTCGAATTGTTATAACTTCCTGGTGAATTGAAACTTTTGAAACTTTAAGTAATGATTTTCTTTATCTCTAGTAACGCCTTTGCTTATACTTTTACTAATATTAACAAAGCTATACCATCTTGCTTAGTTTGTCTCTGTCTCTCTCCTATAATTCCTTATTTAGATGTTTAAGTTCTTGTACTAGTTGGAGAATGGTGAATACTGACAAATTATTTCTCCCAGGGAACTACATTTCCAGACACTATGAATATATGGTTGAACTAACACAAATACATACCACCATTTTATCAATTACATAATAAAACAAAGTATCAAATATCCAAATATTGTTACACAGTTCAAAATTATATAAAATATTAGATGTCTGATCAGTTCATTAATAGAAATCCTCTTCTGTTTCGGTTGGAAAGACAAAGAAAAAAATATCACACTTAAAACAAAAATAATAGTAACTTCCAATAGGTATGGCGAAGAATTATAAGAACTTCAGAAATTTTTGAAATGTTTTTGCTACAAAGTGTCTTTACCTTTAAAAGGACCTATTCTATACATCCTGCACAAGACAAAGAGAACATGGAATTTCTAGTATGGAATCCTAAAAATATTCCATAGCCTCTTTCCATTCTGTCTTCAGGCCCTCCCCTCTAAAACTGCATCCCAAGTGTAAACAAAGTAACTGTAAGGCTTTTTTGTCTGAAGATATTACACACATATGCTTCTCTATGGTGTATATTTTACATGAACTTTCAACCAGAGGTGTGATCTTTTTCAAACTGGAGGTTTTCATAACAGCACAAAATGAGATTTATAGAAAGACATTAAATAATCACCATAAGTCTTGGTAAGAATTCAACAAAATCATTTGTTATACAAACCTGATGCATACTGGTACACGTGTGGGGTGGTAAACGTAAAGGAGCAGACAAATAACCATATAGGTCTTACTTGCAATGTTTGAGATGACTGGAGGAATAAACCACATATGGTTTACAGTGCTGTTCCTAATTCCTAGGATTTTAATTCTGTATGATACTAAAAATATACAAGTATTGTGCTGAGTATTTTGGCACCTAATCTCTCAATTTCTTATATATTGTTTCTGGCATGGGGATAGTAGTAAGCCAAACAGAGAGGCTGCAATTCTGTCAAGCTTGTGGCTTTTCAGTATTCCTATGGAAGCTTCATTAGACTTGTCATTCATTAAGCCTATTATGTTGGCTAATATGTACGATAAATTAAGTCCTGTCTCAAGTTTGACTTCCAAGGCAACAGCATGAGGCAGGCAGCCAAGTTTTATTGAATGCAACAGTTGTTTCTATGACCACTAGAGTCTTTGAAGCGCAGCCGCATTTCAGAACGGTGTTTCTCCAAATACAAAAGTTGCTTGCTGTTAAAAGCTCCACTCCGCTTTTGTCTTATAAACTGTACTGCATCTTTATTTTTCATTCCACCTTCAATTAGTGCCAGGGCAACAAGCACTGGAGTTCTCCCAAGACCTGCAACACAGTGAACAGCAATCCAACAACCAGGTTCTTCACGAAATTTAATGTTTAAAAGACTTAACGAGTCACCAACAATCTGGTTAAAGGGTGATGAACCATCATCAAAGGGCCAATCCAGAACCTGGATACCTTCTTTCTCCACAAGAGCAGTGTCATAAGTTGCTTCACATACTCTTACTGTTGTGGTAACTCCGTATTTCTTAAGGTCCTCTATAAATTTGTTTAAGGTTGCACTGGTTGGATTGTGTGTAATAAGAAATCTCATGTTCCTGTATGTGACCTCCACAGGGGCTGGGCGGTTCAGTGGAGCCATGTTATTTTAGTTTAAAAAAAAAAAAACCACACACAAAAAAAACTCGATACGGTTACGAAAAAAAAAATTAAATTTTTGAATGCAGAAATGATGTAAAGAAACAGAAGTCTACTCCAATATGCCCCACTCGAAATTCTCAATGCTCTGGATATGCAATTGGGAGTAACAGGAAATGAAATGAACCTCCTAACAAGAAGCCATCCTTCAGTTCATAATACTGAGTCAATGGAAAGGAAGAGCACCGAGGTTTACCCCATCCAGGTCGTAATTTCTGTTAAATGCTCTGATGATTTCAATCCCACACTTCTGTGTCCAGGATGACCGCGCCTATGGGGGCTTCTTGGTGGAGTAGCAACGAATTTCTACAGTTCACTTGTCCTCATAAAGGTCGTGCTGCGCCTGGCGGTACTCTCCGGGGCCCTTCAGAAACTCCATAAATGCGTGACCAAGAACACCACAGGAAGGACTTAGTTTACTCATTAAAGACTGTGGCCTAATCATACAGCCGGTTCCGTGGTACAGGCGGCGGTGGCGTCGGCTGCTGAGAAGGGAGCTGTAGTGATCGTCGCGGAGCTGCGGCTGCGGCGGGGCTCCGAGCTCTACCCAGCGCCGGCCCCGGGAGACCCAATCCGCGCGCGCCGAAGCGCTTTTGCGTCGCAAGCCCTGCCTTTTATAGCCGGCGTGACGTGCGTTCCTCTTCCCCAGTCGCGGCGGGGCGGGCCAAAAACCTGAGAGCGAGGGCGTGGGGCCCGCCCCCCGCAGACGTCACCACGGCCGCCGCGGGGATTGAGCTTGTTGGCGTAGGGAGAAGGGCTGCAGCTTGAGCCTTCTCACCTCCCCGCCTCCTGCTGGGGAGGAAAGAGGCTGAGGACGGACTTGAGGATGGGAATGGTGGGGGACAAAGCCTGGAAGAGGCTGAAGAGAGACGGAGGGGGGCCAAAACGGGCGGGAAAGGGAAGGTAGTGGAAGAATCCCGCCCATTGACTCTGCTACGTCTTCCTCCACCGGCTTCATGTTTTAGACATGTCATATTGCTAGGCTTTTTTCCAATTTGGTCTGACCAACTTTGTCTTTACTGAAGAACTTCGTCCATTTACATCATTTTATTACATTATATTGTCTTATTCTTTTATATTACAATGTTATTGCTATCTCTGCATCTGTTTTTCTCATATTTTGTGTTATCTGACCTATGTCTATATTTCTTTTTTTAGCTTTTGATTTCTTTTGGGTTAAGATTCCTCCCCTAAATCCATATTTTCCTTCCACTGTTTTGGAAATTTGTAATTGTGGTTAAAACTTCTTAGCAGTTATTATAGTTTAGACACTGTTCTAAACCTGAATAGGTTTACATAATTTCATTTGATACAACAACCCTATGAATTAGATACTATTATTTCCATTGTTATGATGAAAACAACTTTTAAACCCTGGGCACAGAAAAGTTATTTGCCCAAGGTCACACGGCTAGTAATTGGCAGGGCTGAGATTGGAATTCTGGAATTCTGGACCTAGAGTCTCTCTCTAATATGTATGTCTTATTATATACCTTATTCCTATACTTTCAGTACTTAAATGGCTTAGAAAAATTCAAACATTCAAAATCTTTTCCCGGGACTTCCCTGGTGGTCCAGTGGTTAAGAATCCGCCTCCCAACGCAGAGGACATGGGTTCAATCCCTGGTTGGGGAACTAAGATCCCACGTGCTGTGGGGCAACTAAGCCTGCACACTCTAGAGCCCACACACTGCAACTACTGAGCCCACGTGCTGTGGAGACCATGCAGCAGAACTAGAGAGTCCCACGTGCCACAACTACTGAGCCCTTGCGCTCTGGAGCCCATGCGCCACAACTAGAGAGTCCCACCAGCCACAACTACTGAGCCCGCACACCAGAACTAGAGAGCCCGCGTGCTCTAGGGCAGCTCGCCACAACTAGAGAGAAGCCTACGTGCCACAATGAAGAGCCCACATGCCACAACGAAGATCCCGCGTGCTGCAACTAAGACCCGACGCAGCCAAATAAATATTTTTTTAAATCTTTTCCCACCTCATGAAGGAACTCAACATGCGTTAACTATTAATGTTGTCAAATTACATTGTTTATAAAAATCAGTGTTTGTTTAAATTTGCCCAATATGTCAGCAATTTCTTTGCTCACTATTTCTTCTTGCATCTCAACTCTTTCTTCTAAGATTATTCTCCCTTATCTAAGAGCATCTTTTGGAGGTTCCTTTAGTTCCTATTATATGATCAACTTTGATGTTTTATATAATCTTGAAAATATGCATTTTCTCACTGTTGAAAAATACATTTTATTGTTGGTAGATTTTTTTGTTTTTTCTTTAATAAACAAAAAAATTTAATTCTAAAATTCTTTTATTTTGCTTTCATTTCTAATAGTTCCACTGAGTACACAATTCTACATTGAAGATATTTGAAGATAGCCCTTTGAAGATATTCCCTGTCTTCGAGTTTCCTTTCTAACAACTTTAGAATTTTCTAAAATGTCTAGGCTTTGTTTCCTGGCCTATACTTGGCCCATAACAATAAAGCCCTATTTCTTCCTTCTTTCCTCTTCCTTCCTTCTTTGCTCTTCTTTTCTCCATCCTTCATTTCTTCTTTAATAACTCAGTCCACTACATGGAGGGGAGCAAGGTAGCTGTCTGTGCAGTAGGTGTGGACACTGAAGATACTGGAGTCGGGGGAGAGGGTGAGGAGGACATTCAAGCAAGGTGTGGGGGGGTAGTTGCAGCCTAGTACCAGCTGTCAGGTCCCTGGCAGGGTGCAGAGGACATGTACATAGGGGGACAGCAGTGACGATCAGAGATTACATAAGGGTTTATCCAGTAAGATTACATAAGAGTTTATCCAGTACTACATTGAGAATAATGGAAATCAGGCATCTCACTGTCAGACAGGAGTTATAAATATGGAAAGGGAAAAAAAGTACAATTAGTTGTAGGATTTGGGGTTGGAATTGGTTGTATCTCTGTGAAGTCATCATTTCAATATATAGATATAGAAATATAGATGAGTATGAGTGTGTGTGTGTGTGTGTGTTTGAATTCCTCAGCTTTATCACAGAGAGCAGAGAGGGCCTGAAGCAATGACAACCCAATAGCAATGATGAGAACAATAGCACTCAGATCATGGTTTGTTAATACCATTCTCCATTTAAAAAGTCTCCTTGGGCGCAAGAGGGAAGAGATATGGGGATATATGTATATGTATAACTGATTTACTTTGTTATAAAGCAGAAACTAATACACCATTGTAAAGCAATTATACTCCAATAAAAATGTTAAAACAAACAAACAAAAAAAAAAACCGTCTCCTTGGGGAAATGGCTGATTCCAGAGGTGGGGCAGAAAAAATGAGTAGCCTGGAACATCTTAATATGACAAAGTTATGGAGGTGTTAATAAACGATAGGAATATGACAAAAGGACATAGACCAAAAAGAGCACAGACCAAAGGAGGCTAAAGAAACCCGACAACTAAATGAAATACGGTATCCTAGATGGGATCTTGGAACAGCAAAAGGACATTGGGGTAAAACAAGTGAAATCTGAATAAAGTGTGAAGTTTAATTAATGGTAAAGTACCAATGTTGATTCCTTAGTTATGAAAGATGTATCATAGAAACAGATGTTAACAATGGGGGAAAGTGGGTGAGGAGTGTACAAGGAACTCTCTAAAAGCATTCTAAGTTTTTTTTTTTAATTATTTAAAACAAAACAAAAAACAGAAGCCAGCTTAAAGAGCTCCCACTGATCACGATTTTTATATCAATGATAGGACTGGATTATTAGTCATTGAATAAAATAAAAATCCTTAAGTCTACACTGCTATAAATAAATAAATAGGGAGAAGCAAACACTTTGCCTTATAGTAGAATGCCAGCTAATAAAGTAGCAGCAATGGTGGAATTAGAAAAGTCTGTATTTAGCAATCATCATAATTATGCATTTAGCAAAGAAACATCAATAGATGCTAAAACTAGTGGATGATACTCAATGAGGAATGGGATATTACTTTCAAAATACCTACCATGAAATGCCAATTCGTTACAAAAGAAAAAACAACTTGATAGTGGTAAACCTGGCAAGCATCACTTAATCAAATGATCAAAGTTACCGTGACCAGTAATGGGACAGACTGAACTGGGTACCACCTGATATAATGGAGTGCAAGGAACCTAGCATCACATCTGTGATATTCCTGGAAAAAAAAAAAATACATATCAGCTAAATGTTACACATGATCATTGATTGGATCTTTTTGCTTAAAAGGACATTACTGGGACAAGTGGCAAAATTTTAATTGAGTTTTTGGATTGTATGGTAAATGAGTGTTAATTTTCCGATTTGGGTGGTTATATTGTGGTTTTATGGGAGAATATACGTATTTGTAAGGCATTATGCTCTAAAGTATTCAGAAGTGATAGGGCAAATGTCAGCAACTTGCTCTTACTTAGTTCTGGGGATGGGGGGTGATATTTTTACCATTCTTTTATCTTCCCTGTAAGTTTGAAATTATTTCAAAAATAAAAATTTATCTCTAGCATTAATTTAAATGGCTTAGATCATAGGTAATTGGTTGATGCTTGCTTCTCTGAATTCCCACTTTGTGTCTGCCTCTAGAGACTTTTTTTGCAGCTTTACATTTTTTTAAGATTTAAAAAGAATCTTAGCTAGCATTGTTAGGTATTTTGTAGATTGTTTCCCCCAAAATTTCAGGATATGGCAGACTGGCAGTTGTCCACTACTATCCATTTCCCTCATTTTTAGTATCAGCATTCCCTGAGTATTTCACTACACACATGGCCACCAAGCTAGAGACTTCATTCCCCAAGCTCCCTTGCAGCATGGTATGGCCACGTGATTAAATTTTGGCCAATGGGACGTGGACAGAAATAATGGTACCACTTCCAGTTATACTACTTAAAAAAAAAAAAAGCACACTTGCTCTCCTGCCCTTTTCTTCCTACTTGCTAGTTAGGAGATGATACCTGGAGCAGTTGTCTTGACCCAGTGGTGGAAACCACAGGAGAAGCTGGTACAGCCACCCTACTGTCGGGGTCTATGTACTTCTAGACTGTTTCTTGAGAGAAAAATGCACTTCTGTCTTGATTAAGCTACTAGTATTTGATCTCTGTTATAGTGCTACCCTAACTAATAAAATGTAAATGAAAGGACTGAGGTACCACCTGATTTGGGGGAAAGGGGAAAGGAAGAAAAATAAAGACTCAAAACCAAAATAAAATGCTTCTGGTGCTGGCCAAGATGGAGTAAGGGCTCTACAGCATTTCTCTTCAACTGACGTAACTGAACAGATTATAAAAAGCAACTACCTGAGGACTCTGAAAAGGAAACACTAGCAGGGGGATTGTGTAAATAAATCAAAAGCTGAAGGATGACTGGCGTAGTGACGAATTTACTGGGGAATTTATTCCTCTTCTGGTTTGACCTGAAAGCAATCTACGATCCAGAACGACACAGAAAGCCTAAACTCAAGAGAAACCCCCTCTTTCTAGCCAGAGAAGCAGGAAAAGCGTTCCATATGAGCTAGAGTATAGAGGGAAAGCCCTTTTTTTCCCCCCTCCCTGGTAGGCCCCAAGACCAACTGCAGTCACGAAGCTGCACAGTGGCAACAGGAATAGCAGTGGTGGTGGCATTCGAGCACCTAAGACCCTGAGAGGTCCTGTCTTCCTGGCCAGAGGAAGCAGGGAAAGGGACCCCGTGGTCAGAAGAGTGTGGGAGGAATCTCTGTTACCTGTTTCTGTCTTGTCATCCACTAGCTCCCCTTTGAGAGAGTGAAGGGAGCTAAAACTCCAAGAGAAACTCTGGCTTTAAAGCCAGACGACTGGGAGTAAGAGACTGGAGAATGTGAAAGGAATTCCAGAGAGGAGAAAGCTGGAGAAAGAGATCCCCTAATTCTGTGTGCGAATTAGTACAAGTCTCAGGTTTACTCCCAAGCGGCACACGTGAAAAACAGATCCAAAGAAACACAGACTTTGAGAATTGAACTGACATCACAACGACTACCCACAGAAGGTGAGATAGCACTTGCATCCTGAACGTCAAGATTTTGCTTGCTCTAAATAAATACTTAATAAATAAATAAAGATCAACATTCTCCAGCGGATTTTAACAAGGTGGGGCAAATAGTTACCTTAGTTTCTTGGGGGACCTCAGAACAAGACAGTCTGGTTATGACAAGATCGGACCTAAACATTCCTCAACCCCCTGGTCGAATACCATTATAATACTATCTTAACCACGAATGAATTCCAGCAAACTATGAAGTACTGTGAGAGGGAAAAATTAGGTTAAAACTGTGTTTATCAAACTGAAAATTATCTGTTTACACTAGTAGATTGTTAAATCAATTTTGTTCAGTCTAATCAGAAACTTTTTTATGAAATAAAATAGAAATTATCAAAATGCATTGCATCCCATATTTACAGGGTAAATATAACCCTGTAAAACTTTTGTCTCAATTACACGTGTGGGCATAGGTTCTGTGTTTCAGTATGAAATGTATTTCCTTTATTGAGTCTTACTCAAAAAGTTTTGAAAACTCCTGGAGTATGTGCTTTCTAACAGCCATTCCAATTCTCATCTCACTATTTTTATGAAGAGTCAAAAAGGACGGCAAAAGTGGACATAGTTCTCTAGAACTGAAAGGGCATTTTCAAAAGCAAAGTCCTACACTTTGCTCACTTTTGATAACTTGAGCTTGTTATAACATTGAAGGAAAGCCATCCAGAGCAGGAGTTCTTAACCTGTGGTCCAGGTGATCTAGGAAAACTCTAATTATATGCAAACTATTGTATATGAAAATGTGCATATTTTTAGGAAAGAGTCCAGATTTTCCATCAGATTCTCAAAAGAGTCTGTGACCGTCCAAAACATTAAAAGCCACTGAAATTGGGCATCCTTTGATACATTAAGCTGGTCTGGCAGTGCCGTAGTTCCAGAAATGACAGAGCTTGATGATAGTAATTCAAATTGATTTAGAAAAAGACATTCTAATTTGAGTGTGGCCTCATAACAAGTTTGAGCTAAAACAATATTAGCAGTTAAGATCAGTGAAAAAGATATCAAATTAGGAAGACTTGCTCAAAAAAAAAAGACTGTGCATTCTTTATTGTATGAAATCAACTGTTTTAATGAAAGACTGTAGTAACATTTGATTCTTAAAATGGTTGAATGATTTTTTAAAATTAGGTTTTATAACCTAACTCACATAACCATGTCTCCATCTTAGCGTCAATAGACAGGAGCACAGGGCTTTTTTTTTTTTTTTTTTTTTTTTCTGGCTGCATGGCATGCGGGAATCTTAGTTCCCCAACCAGGAATCGAACCCAGGCCCTCTGCAGTGGAAGCACGGCGTCTTAACCTATTTCTCCTTAAAAACTCAGCTTAGGCCTCATCTTTTCCAAAAGCTTTCCCTGTCAGGCTAACCTGACCGCAAGGACTCCACCTTACTCTTCCATAGCAAGAAATGCAAAGCGCTATCAGGTATCTACCTTGTTACAGGGAGATTTTCTAGTCCCATCTCCCCTCTGCACTACATGGTGAATGCTCTGAAGGCAGGCAGGGACTGATGAGGTCTTGATCTCCAGGTCACTAGCTTGGTGCCTGGCACACAGTAAGAGTCAGTACTGCTACCTGTGGTAATAAATTATAAGGTCAGTTCCTACAGTAAAAACGTCTATGAAGTTAGATCTTTTCACCACCTAAACATATCAAAATTGCCTAAAATCTTTTTTTTCTTTAACAAGGCAGTCTATATTTTTAAAAAATATTCATACAATACTATTATAGTGATTTATTATATATTAGAGACAGAGAAATACTCCAAGAATGTAGCAGGGATGAATTTCAAGCAAGTCAAGCAGTCCTGGGGAAAGGCTATTGTTTTAAATATGGCTTGGTGGGGATGGGACCTGCATGGAGGGATCTTCTGAGGAAATGGAAGGAAGTAGTAATGTAGGGAGTGGTGGGGGCAGGTTCCAGACAATTCCAGTCACCAGGGAGCATACTTGTTTCCATAGAAAAAGATAACATTAGCAACAAAATTTGCCCAATATCAACTCGAGTAGACTACTTTCCCCTTAACCATTCAGGACTCAAAACATTCCTATTTTGTATCTGGAGTAGGGCAAAACAATGTCTCGATATGGCAGGTAGAAAGCAAAGCGTCTAAGGGACTTTCTAGCCAGCTTTCGTACCTCAGAAATCTAGACATCACTCTGCTTTGTTAATTGTTGTACCTGAGGTGGTAGGACAGGGCAGGGAGAGGAAAGACAAAGGGTGGAGGCAAATGAAGCAAGCTGTGGTTGAGAACACACACACCTGAACTGAAAACCAGTCCCTCAACAGGAAGTTATTCCTCTTCCACTGCACATACAGCTTAAGAATAGATGCAAGGGAAGCAATGAGAGAAGAAGATGGACCCTGGCAAGGCAGCCAGGCTCCCCTCACAGGACACAGCAAACCTACAGTCGATCGTGGTGCAGAAATGCCTGGATGGTGGAATGGTTGGCCGGAAGATCACCAAGAGAAAAATATTCCCTGAGGTCCCAACAAGTCCCGGGTGTGTTATCAGCTAGAAAATTCAAGAAGCATTGCACTGGCCACTGGAGGCAAATGGCCTAACCTACCTTTGGGAGGGTCACACATCCCCAGGCCTGGAAAAAATCGAGAGTTGGGGGAGGGGTGGTAAAATTCACCACTATGGGGCTTCCCTGGTGGCGCAGTGGTTGAGAGTCCGCCTGCCGATGCAGGGGACACGGGTTCGTGCCCCGGTCCGGGAAAATCCCACATGCCGCGGAGCGGCTGGGCCCGTGAGCCATGGCCGCTGAGCCTGCGCGTCCGGAGCCTGTGCTCCGCAACGGGAGGGGCCGCAACAGCGAGAGGCCCGCGTACCGCAAAAAAAAAAAAAAAAATTCACCACTATGAATCGTTATGCCCAAACACGGAGAAAGTATTTATTACGACACTTCATTATAGATGAGGAAAAGATGAAGTTTCTTAGACAAAGTCACAGAGGGAGTGGCAGGGCTGGGTCAGCAACACCCCCTCAGCCAGAATGAAGCTGGGCGCGCCTCTCAGGCCTGACTGCGGCAGGGTTGTCTGGGGCGGGATGGGAGGAGGACAGGTGGGGAGAACCTGTCTGTAGGAATTCCCTCTACCCCTGAAAGCACCCAAATGGCACAATAATTTTTTCTCCTCTGAAGTACAAATATGTAGTTTCACCATCACCCCTGCACGTTTAAAAAAGAAAAACTTTCCCTAGGAAAGGCAGGCCCAGACGTTGGGTTTTATACAAACAGCAGGGAGCCCTGCATGTACTTATTCAGGGGCCACACGTTGCTCTTGCCCACGTTGGAGGGTCGCCTCTGGCACTGCTTGCACCGCCGATACTTCTCACACTGGTCCAGGAGGAAGAGCTTGCTGGGGGCCCTGTGGAGAGGCAGAAGAAGGGGTCATTCGCCGGCGTCCCCGAGTCCTTACTGGGTGCCTCGCCTGGAAGCCGGTGCAATGGAAGGGATACAAAAGAAAAGTCACTCCTGGTCCCTGCCCTCCAGGAGCTTACGGCCCACCTGTGATTTCCCACCTGCAGTCTCTCCCCTCTACGCTGCTACCTGCTGCTCGCCCCAGGCCGGGCGTCTCCTGCTTCTCCTCCTTCCTTAGTGAATAAAAGGCTCTGCGTGGTGCCTTCACAACAGTCTGACCCCAGCCCTCCCCCCACACCCACGTAAACCCTCAGAGAACACAGGACTTGCCCAAGGTCACTCAGCCAGTGTGAATGGGATGGTGACTCCAAAGCCTCAGTATTTGTGGCTTTGGCCCGTGGATGCGCCTTTACCTGTCAGGCTTCCCCAGGAGACAGCATTTGAGAGGGAGATCAAGCCATTAAGCTGCTGGTTAACACCCCAGCAGACAATGAAGCGTAGACGTCAATGGAAAGTCCCAGGGGGCCAGAGGCTTCTGGAGAGTTAAGGGCAGGAGAGGAAGTGAAGACGTAGAAAAAGAGGATGAAAGCAGCTAGAAGCAGAGATGAAGGGATGACAGTGACTGGTTTTCCACTTCAACAGTTTTTCTCGATTGTGCAGGATGTGCGCAATCCCTGATGTGTTCCCCTACGTTATCAAAATTTCTACACGGTGGGATTCTGTAAAAAGAAGCATCAATGACAGCCTTCAAAGGAAAAAGGACAATCTTGGGAGATTGGGATTGACATATATACACTAATATGTATAAAATAGATAACTAATAAGAACCTGCTGTATAAAGAGAATAAAATAAAATTCAAAAAATCAAAAGAAAGAAAGAAAAAGGACAATCTTGGCAGTAGGCAGGGGAAGACCTACCTGGCTTGCCTTGGCGATGGGACCAAGTATCATGAGCTAAACTGCGTACAGGTGAACCTTGTTCTTGCTTCTGCTTTGTTTTCTTTTTAACACCAACCAATTCCTCCTTCCTATGTGCTGTCCACTTGAGTCCCTGCCCACAACTTGGCCTAGGTCTTCAGGTGAGAGGACTGCTCTGCCGTGTCCGTGGAACAGCTGGGCTATCCTGCCACTCAAGGTTATGTCATGTCTCCTCTACCCTTTATCACCATGTTAGCCAAGCCTTCTTCCAAAATCCAACTAAAATCTCCCTCCCTGACACTAATCTCATTGCCTTCTACCTTCTTTCCCACAACATTGAGAAAATGGCTTGAAATACCCAATTCCCCTTTCCTTTCCTCTTCCCTAGGCCAAACAACATCACTTCTCCTTTGGAACTTATTTTCCACATCATCTGTCATACTTTCATTGTCACAAAATATGGGTTCTACCCATTAGAAAGACAGGTGAGAAATGCCTTAAAATCTAAAAGGAAAAGGAGAGTTTCAGATCAAGATCCACTATAACAATTTTTTCTATGATAAAAATTCATTGATAATTGGCATATTAAATATCATTTTGGTATATTCAGGTTTTAATAACATTTGATTGCCTAGACTTTGTTTCTTCAAGTTTTCAACATTCTATGAAATCACACCTTCCATTTGTAAAGTATTTTAATTTTTGAAAGTGTAATAATTTTCCAACTCTTTATTTGATCCCCCAAACTCCTGTGTTAGCCAAGCCAGGCAAATGTTCACTTTCCCCATCTTAGAAATAAGAAAAGTAAGGCAAAAAGATTAGCTGCCTCTCCAAAGTTAGTGTTAATTCTCCAAAACATCTGGATTCCCCAACTCTAGATTGTAAATAGATAGTTGGGGAAAGTGAGCATGGATATAATACATTTCAGGAAGACGTTCTTGGTTGGGCATCTCACTTTTCCAATTGCCAATCTTACCCACAACCCCTTGACTCTGCTCTTACGAGAGCATCCCATAAGCCTTAGATGTGTTCAGACAGAAACACTTTCTTCCTATTTCCAACTAATTATCTCCAAAGAGAATTCCCACCCTCCTTCCCACACAGCCCCAGGCCTCCCTAGCCTCCACAAAGTGAAAATGAAGCTACTACACAGAGGCAATGATTAGGGCAGAGATGGCAAATATATAACATGCAACACAGCATTCTCCATCCCATGTCCACAACGGACATTTCTGACATACCATAGCAGTATTTCCCACTGAACCCAGAATTCTTTTCTCACAAAGGTCTCTAGGCAGCCACCCCTAATAAACTGAAGCTGACACTTAAAACCTATCTGCCATCCCTGATTAGAGGAAACTAACAAGATGCAGAGGGGATTTTCAGGTGCAGTCAGCTACTACCGCTGGAAAGCCTTCTCCTCCAGGTCCCGCTGCTTCTTCAAGACAGCACTCCTTTCCCAGTCATCCTGTAAGTCTTGGTAGATTCTGCTCACTCGCTCAAGCTCAGCATTTCTGTCTGCCAAGTGCCTAGAGAGAACAGAAGAGTCTGAGATTCCATTCATAATACTGGGAAGGGCGTGCACCAACCTTAGGAGCCCCATTCCTTTCATGCTAAGTTAAACAGAAAACCTGGTTTTGTTCGCCACTCTTTGAAATAGACTAAGGGGCATGAACACTGTAAAAACATAGCGAAACTCCTAGCAAATAATTTGTGGGTCTAGGACCTTTCATCTTCAATCCTGGTTTAAATTAGCAGGATTAAAACCTTTTTCCAATTAACACATTCAGCCTTTAAAGCCATCAATTTCCTTTGAGGCTAATTTAACTGATCTGAAGATTCATCTCAAATGGATTTCCTATACTTTGCTTCCTTCCTTTCAGTCCAGCCTCTCAGCTGTCAGTAGTCCGCCCACCAGTTCTGCCAGATGTTTTACAAGACAAAGTAGACAGGTGTATGAATGAATGGTTAGAAAGGGGGAAAGAAACAGAAATGACTAAGCAAAAGAAAATGAAATCGAGAAAATATCTAACGTTGTGAAGAAGAGTAAAAAAAAAAAAAACGTGTTTGGTGAAGGTCACATCATCAAAGAAATGACTGCAAGTATAATATCTCTCTTCAAGCACAGTGTTCCAGCATTCCCAATGTTAAGTGTTTCTATTACTGGTCTCTAAACATGTAGTCACTGCTCTGTGAATCACCTTAAACCTGGTTCAATATAAATGTGTCTATTTCTTGCCAAACTGAAACTCTTACAGTCAGTTCTCATTAAATTCTGGAAGGGACTTCACTAAATGTGACCCTTGATTTAGCCTGCCTACTCTGAAGGGTCTTGTGTTACAGGTACCAACCGCCACTAGGTGTCAGGACCCGCCGATAAAATACTGTAATGTGCTCTGTGCTGGTTCACTTATTCTAAAATAGCATGGCCCCATTATCCTCTAACAAGCGTTGATTCAGTAGCTATTGTGCGGTCACTATAAAGATTAAGTAGGATAATATACAGAAAGCGCCAATGCCTATCACACAATGGGAGTTCAACGACGGAATGGTACCTATTATATATATTTTTTCATAACCTTCTTTATCTTTTCACCGTTTTTTAAAATTGTAGTTAAAAAAAAAAAAACGCATAGGGGCTTCCCTGGTGGTGCAGTGGTTAAGAATTGCCTGCCAATGCAGGCGACACAGGTTCAAGCCCTGGTCCAGGAAGATCCCACATGCCGCGGAGCAACTAAGCCCGTGCGCCACAACTACTGAGCCTACGTTCTAGAGCCTGTGAGCCAAAACTACTGAGCCCACATGCCACAACTACTGAAGACCAGGCACCTAGAGCCCGTGCTCCGCAACAAGAGAAGCCACCGCAATGAGAAGCCCACACACCACAATGAAGAGCAGCTCCCGCTCGCCACAACTAGAGAAAGCCCGTGCGCAGCAACAAAGACCCAACGCAGCCAAAAATAAATTAATTAATTAAATTAAAAGAAAAAAAACCGCATAATATTGACTATCTTAACCATTTCTAAACATGCAGATATATAGTGTTAACTACATTCCCACTGTTGTGCAATCAATATCTAGAACTCTTTTCACCTTGCAAAACTGAAACTCTAAACCCATTAAACAATGACTCCCTATTTATCCCTCCCCCAACCCCTGTCAACTACCATTCTACTTTGTTTCCATGAATTAGACTACTCTAATTACCTTATATAAACAGAGTCATACAGTATTTGTCTTCTTTTTGTGGCAGGCTTATTTCACTTAACATAATGTCCTCAAGGTTCATCCACATTGTAGCATGTGTCAGAACTTTCTTTTTAAGGCTGAGTAATATTCCATTGTAAGTGTATACTGCATTTTGTTTATCCTTTCATCTGTGGTTGGACATTTGAGTTGCTGCTATTTCTTAGCTATCATGAATTATGCTGCTATGAACATAAGTGTGCAAATACCTCTGAAAGATCATGCTTTCAAATCTTTTGGATAAATACCCAGAAGTGGAGTTATTGAATCACATGGTAATTCCACTTTTAATTTTTTGAGGGACCACCACTGTTTTCCATAGTGGTTATATCTATTTACATTCCCACCAACAGCATAAAGGGTTCCTATTTCTCCACATCCTTTCCAATGCTTACTATTTTCTGTTGGTTTTTTTTTTTTATAATAGCCATCCTAACACATGTGAGGTAGTCTCCCTGTCTCTCTCTCTCCCTCTCCCTCTCTCTTTCTCTCTCTCTTTCCTTGCCAGTTCTAGTTTCCTTTATCTTTCCTCTTTACGTCATATATATTCACATCTTAATGGTTTTATCTAATACTGAATAGACAATTTTCTTCCTTCCTAACCTTTTGAATGGTCTAAAAGAAGTACTTGTTAAATGTTTCATGGTGTATGTGGTGTAAGAAAAATATATAATTGTTCTTGTTTTGGACATTTCACAAGGCAATTAAACCACAGATATTATAATCCAAGATAAATGATAACACATTTTATCTTTGCATTTATGAAATCTTATTACACTATTCTGCAAATGTATAAATGTTTTCTTTTCAGAAAAAAAAACATAGAAAAAAAAGATAGCCATCTTATCCATGTATGTCACACTGATATATATATCCTAAATAGTGAAAGACATTTTCTTACATCTGCATAGGTGTTTTGCAGGGGAAAACATGAACAATTTGCTGACTGCTTACTCCATTCAGACTTCCATAGAGTTGGCATTCCTGCATTCTATATTATTGGAATTAAATTATTAAATTGTGTAATATAAACACAGCCGTATTTTAAATCTCACATTCCTACCTTGCCACCTTTATTCACTGGAGTAGAGAATCCCTGTGTCACAGGTGCACATAAGTAAATATTCAATAAAACATGGAATACCTCTTATCTTGGAGAGAGGCACACATAGAGTTAAATGTTAAATGACCTCTAGTTCCAACAGTGCAAATGATGACAGCTGACAGTTGAATAAGGGTCACCCCCACACTCTCACAGAGCATGGAAACCATTTGTTAATGAGCAGCTATCTCTTTGTGGTTTTGATTTGTATTTCCCCAGTGATTACTGATGTTGAGAATCCTTTCATATGCTTTTTGGCCATTGTTATACAATTCTTTAAAGGATAGGTTTAAAAGTCAGTTTACTTTAAATGCCTAGAAAGTAAGAACACGAAGTAAGATTAGAGGGGAAGCAACTAGGATTCTCCCAAGACTGATGGTGGAAGCAAATTGCTGTACTTTTTTAGAAAGCAAAGTGTCAGTATCTGGTAGTATTTAAAATTTAAAATACACTTGATCCAGCAACCTCACTTTTAGGAATTTATCCAGTAGAAACAGAACAACCAGTATAAGGAAAAATAAGAAAAATGCTTAATGCAGAATTGTTGTAATAGCAAAATACCTGGAAAGAAAGTGAATGTTCATCAATGGTGCAAAAGTTAAACTATATAATCCATATTATAGTATGCTGTTATTAAAGAAAAATGAATTTCATATATAGGTACTGACCTAAATACAAATTAATGACACATTATTAGGTTAAAGAAAGGTTGGGTTGCAGAGTAATATGTAAGATTTCACAGGCCTCATTTTCATTTACAAAAATGGAAGGAAAAATATATATGTGTATATTGCTTGAATATATTTATAGAGAACAGGAAAAAATGTAGAAGGCTAAACTTAACACTGACTACTCGGTAGGGGAGATTATTAGCCTTATTTTTTTAATCTCTCCACTAACTGACTTAATGAGCATGAATTGTTATATTTTTTAAAACAGAAGCAGAAAAGTTTAAAGCAAAAAAAGTAAAACAAGTAAAAAGTAAAACAAGTAAAAAAAAGTAAAACAAGTAAAAGTAAAACACAGACTAAGTCATTCCCTCTGAAAGAAAGTGACCTTCTAGTTGCCACAGGAAGACCTAAGATCACATCTTGAGATGGACCGAGGATGGGGAAGTTGGGAAAGAAAAGAGAAGAGAATATGGAATAATCAGTAAAGGATATAGAAACAAAAGACAAGGATCTAATCCATATAAAAACGGGGGTTTACGACCAGAACTCCAACAAAAGAGATAACCAGATAACGACCATAGTTTGTATTTGATCAGAGCTCTGAAGTTTCCAGAATGCTCTCACATACATAATCTCATTTAATCGTCATAGTGAGGATAGGCAGGGCGGGTGTGATATCCTTATTTTTCATATGAGGAAAAGAGAGCTCAAAGACCCCATGTGTGATATGGTCCAGGTCACACAGTCTGGAAGTGACAGAGTTTAAACCCTCCTAACTCCACGTTCAGGAGAACAGCCAGAGAAGCTAAGGAGCAGAGGAGGAAACTGCAATAATCTCCGCAACACATGCAAAGGGTCCCAGATCTGGCTGTGGCAGCATGCTCGGAAAGGCAGAGCCACTGCGGGGCAAGGGGCAGCTGTTTGCTATGAAACAAGCTCCTTACAAGAACTTCATTTGACCCTTAACCACCTTGGAGGTAGTATTAGTATTCTCCCTAATAGCTGATAAGGAAACCAATGCCCTCAGGGGGCTGTAACCTGCCCAATCCCACACAACTAGTAAAATGGCAGAACCGCATATCAATCTATCAGAATGGAGACCGGAAGTGGTCTTGGAGACCCCAGGTAGTCATCCATTCGGTGAAAGATCATGGAGATGTGGGATGGGGGATCCCAGGGAGGGGCAGGAGCAGCCTGGGAAGCAGGGATGCACTTGTGGGGCTTGGGGCAACAGCTGTTAATCAAGAAGTATGGAAATATTTCAGTATTTTAGCAAACAGTACAGACATACAAGTATACATTGCCCTGGGCTGATGCAAGACTCAGTCCCCCGTCTGATTTGACTCCAAAAGCCATGCATTTAACTACTCTCACCTCTCTACCCCAATCCAACCCTACCCTTATCACAATATCCTCCCACCTTCACCCAATTATTCTACTCATATATTCCGGTCTGAGCCTACTTGCTATAGAACATAACAGATCTTTGCACCATCCCACTGACCATTTGTAAAATTTTAATATAATAACTTTTTTTCTTTTTATAAGTACAACTGCTTTTTTAAAAGAGGAGATTCCTTTGAAGAGAAGCCCTCTTGGAACTCCTGAGAACTTTGATCAAGTATCTGAAAATTGCTGAACATCTACAAAGAAGAAACTGTAGTTCTCTGTGGCAATCAGAGGGTGGAAGCGGGAGAGTAGGAAACATGGGAAATGGGAAGACAAGAGGAGCCTAGGAGATGTTACAAGGCTGAGGGCTGGTCAGGATCTTAAAAAATTCCCCATTTGTGGGGTAACCAATGGGTACTTTAAAACAGTGGGTGTCTGATGTTTGAGTTTAAAGGTATTGTGCATTGCTATGGCATAAAGTCCTCCTCTGCCTACCCTGACACCTTCGGCACCCCTGCACCAGCAAACATCAGCACAGCTTACTACACGCGCGGTTCTCTGAAGAAGGGGTTTAGTGGAGGTTGGGAAAAGGCCTCAGTTTCATGTTTGTGTCCACTTGAGCAGGACAGCACATTTGTGGCTCACATTGTATTTCCAGGTGACAGTGCTGGGGTGGACAACTCTTTTCAGACATTGTCCTGTAAAGGGAAAGAAAACTATGGAAAGGTAAGTAGAGGGAGAAGTGGGATTGAGAGAGTTTGTAACTTACGGTTAGCAAAGGGGAAAGGGGGTAGGGGAGGGATAAATTAGGAGTTGGGGATTAGCAGATACAAACTGCTATAAAGAAAATCGATAAACAACAAGAGAACTATATTCAACATCTTATAATAAACCATAATGGAAAAGAATATGAAAAAAGATAACGCATTGGGAATTATTGTTTATCTTACATTATATATGTGTATAAATATGTTTATATACACATGAATACATAATATTCTTTT